>NC_091982.1:191808698-192148084 GCF_044704955.1 Pristiophorus japonicus | reverse complement strand
TTCAGTTTTGTAATAATTGTTCGCAATCATTTTCAGAAAAATCAGTTTCAGAGATGCTGTATGCTGGAAAGTAGGTGCATATTTTTAAAGGTATAAAGGTCATACTCAAATGTTTAATTCATTGTACAATTTCTGTACATTTTTTCAAGTATGAGTTACTCAGGTATTTGCTTTCTGTTCTTTTATATGGATTATATAAAATATACTGTTAGTCCTTATCACGAAACCAAAATACATTTAGATTTTTTTTATCATCATATTTTTTCAAAAAAATTACAACAGCATTGCAAGTGAAACAAATCTGAATATATTTGTTGGGTACGGGTCACTCTCCTAGCAGTGCAAAGGAAGCTTTCAGTTGTATTTGATGCTGCATAGTATATTCTTAGGAACTGATAACACATAATTACAGATAATAAATACAAATGATTTAGTGGAGTTTCTCCATTTTCTTTGTAACATTATTTTATCAGTTTTTATCTTGTGTAATGAAAAGAAATAGCACAGTTTAATCCTGAACATAAAACATGTCTCCCACAATACATTTTCTTGTATTCCGTTCACATCTCATTCTATTTTTAGCCACTAATTAACACCAAGGGAGTGTAACATCACAGAATGGTGTCCTTATGTAGCTCTATATGAAGAATTCACCCCATGTGGATGGATTAGAATACTTAATATCTCAAGATGTCTTTGATGAAGAATTTAAAATTCTATATATAGTCAAGTTTACCTTAAATCATTCTAAATGAATATACAGCCACTATGATTTTACATTTTGTAAATTAAGATATTATACCATTATTTCAAAATATTTTAAATACTTGACATTGCATTCCAAATTTTGTCAATCTAAAAATATTTTTTAACTACTATACCTAAATATGCTATATTTTATTAGGTACACATTACAGAAAGAATAATAGCAGGTACCGGGGAGTGAGAAATTCCAATGATGCTATAGTTGTAAGAGGAATCCTCGAGCAGCTTCTAACCATCCTTCGAATGCAATGAACTCACTGGCTGGTGAATAATATACATGATTAATATGCTTTTGAGCACTTTGTTCTGCTTTTGAGCACTTTGTTCTATTTTTGAACCATATCTTTGTTGGTGATGTTTGATAATAATGTCTGACAGCATGCATTATGTCTTTGATGTGCGAAACAGTTCACAAAAAGGATATTAATGTTTTATCACATTGATAGAGAGGTTAGAATAATCCTTTTTCTTTTTGCTAGTTGGTAGGAATTACTAACTAGGAATTGTATCACTAATCAATTAACAGTTGAATACAGGAAAGAAAATAATTTACAAAGTAAACTGTAATGATTTTTATGCAAGTCAGTTAATAGAAGAATATGTTTACATTGTGGGTCAGATTCACAGCAGCAGTGGCAACCTTGAAACAACTGGCAACGTGAAAGATTGTGCATGTGCAGTTGCTCAAAGGTGACTTGAAGTTTCAGGCTGCAGACCTTCTCTGACCTTATCTTAGTCATCAGCAGCAATTTATCTCCATCGTGCCTTTGCAAATCCATTTTGTGAGATGAGTCTTATTGCCTCCCAAGAAATTGGTGCCGCCTGGTTTATAATGGGCTGCCTTTGAAGGCATGGTTGTCTCCAGAGGCAGCACTGCAATATAAACAGAATATAAATTTAGGACATTGTTCAGTCAGGACTCAGGCTATTATTGTATTCTCTGTTACTTTAACACTTTAGAGAATTATTAAAGATATTTTAATATAGTGAAAGGCATCATAGTTGTGCACTAGGTTATAATAATCCATCACATGATTTCACAAGCTGATCAACTGACCTGCACCAAAACCCATCACCATGTTTAAGAGTCCTCAACCCAAGAATGTAGCATTTTGATTCGCCCAATGGTGAGTACATGCTCTCTGCACAATACCACACACCACTTACCTAAATCCAGAGAGATTAGGTGCAGGTTGACAGAGGCAGGTTTAGGTACCTCCACATATGCACAGGGGTGCTGCTAGAGTTTAACTAGTTAAGACTGCGCTGCTTACCAATGCAAAACACTGGTAAGCTTCCTGCTGCCTGTTCAGTGAGGACCACTTAACCCTTTAGGGGACTGGCTTGCAGGATTATTTGGAACCAAGTGGAAGAAACCCAGGCCCATTGATACATCTAACCCTGCAGATTCCATCGGTGAGTCATCAACAGTGTCCTGGCATACTGTAGACTTGACGATCCCAAGTCTGTTATAATGGGATAACTAACCACTTGCAATCAATCATCTTGCAACTGACACCAGACACCCTACTTACCAGCTCCCAAGGTGATTAATCACTAGTTGTTCATTAGACAATGTACAAGCTCAAGTTTGAGCTATGACATGGGGCTCAATTTTCCCAATGCTGTTTTTTGAAATATTTCAAGAGTTACGCCCATTTTTTGGGGGCCCGACTACACCAAAAAAAAACTTGAAAGTGTCCCCGTTCTAACTTTTGAAATTGGCGCCGCGCAGCCTGTCATTTAGCTTCGGGGAGATGGAGCCCAATGTCTGCACCAAAAAAAGGATGCCCCCCTTCTGTGCATGCGCGAAATTTTTTTTTTTTTTTATGTGACTTCTATGGGCGCGCATGCCCAGTATACCTCCCGGTCTCCATTCAACCACTTTTAAAGAGCCAGTTGTGTGTGAGAACTTTAATTCCGAATGGTGTGTGAGAACTTAAAATCAGATCTGAAATATGCAAGAATTTCTTACAGGACAAAGTTACTGTAATTGAGGCCAGATGGCACGAGCTGGACACCAGCAGAGGTCAAATAAAAGTTTCACCAAAAGAAATGAAGAAACGCTGGAACCAACTTGCAAAAGATTACTGTGCAATGGTGACCACTCCGAGGTCTGGAGGCCAGTGCAAAAAACAGTGGCAGGACCTTGGTCAAGCAGTTAGTGGAAGTAAAATAATTTCATTTATTCACTGGAATTGCAATTGTAAATGTGACCATCTGTATGTCCCACCTAGCAAAAAGACACCCTATCTAAAAAGTTATATTTTCATCTTTGCAGAGGAAGGCACACAACAAAAGAGAGAGAACTTGAACAGGAGGAGGCCCGGCAAATCTTCACCCACTGACACCCGTGGAAGACAGGGTCGCTGCTTTGATGGGTCCTGCCTGGAGAAAAGCAACGACCACTGCACAAGCTGGGCCCACACTCGAGGGAGAGGGTAAGTCCTGCAAATTCCACAGTCTGGCTTTACTAAATGTTAAGTACTGCACGGGCTAGCCATGCTTCGGTTCATGGGGATGTCTCTGTCAGCTACGCTTCGGTTGATGCAATGTGCTATCATTCATTGTGGTCCTTCAAATGAGCCTGCCGCCTGTGCTGTGTCAGCCTACTCATGCTACCCATGCCACCCTGCCTCCTCCTTTGCTGCTAACCATTTGTCTGTTGTTATATTTTGCAGAACTCGTGGCTAACCCTGACGTGGCTGAAGCCGATGCTGAAGAAGGTTCAAACGCGGACGAGCCTTAAGAGGAGAACATCTTCTGATCTGGCCTTCCAGACCAAGAGTATGGGGCGGAGGCGGTGGCGGGAGGAATGAAGTCCCCACTGTTGTACTCACTATGGAGGAAGTGCTGGTGCCACCCATTGAGGTGCCAGCCCCTTTCCTGAGTGGTACGAGTGTTGGGACATTTCATGGTTTCACACAGTCTGAGGCTGTGCGTTCCAGTGGCGTACAGCAAGCCACACCCAGGGCCCCACCGTCCGAGGCTGCGGGTCAAAGTGGAATGCAGTGAGCCACACCCAGGGAGAGGAGGGGAAGGAGAGCTCAACAATGCTCTCCTGAGGTGCAGGATGTAACAGATGTGGTTCAGATGATGGCAATGAGTGCGAGAGCATTGACCTTACGTGATCACTTCTGGACACCATCAGTGGGGTGGGTGATGAGGTATCGGGAATGTCGGGAGAAGTAACAACACTATCGCGAGAAACGGGAACACAGTCCGGGCACATTAGAGATGGAATGTTGCAGGTAGCTGATATACTGTCGGTGGACATGAGGGACGGAATGTCGCAGGCTGCTGACACACTGTCGGTGAACATTAGAGAGGGAATGTCCCAGGTAGTTGAGACACTGTCGGTGAACATGAGAGGGGGAATGTTGCAGGTAGTTGAGACGCTGTTGGGGCACATGAGGGAGGGAATGTCGGAGTTAGCTGCTGCAATAAGGGAACATGCCCAGACCCCGTGGTCATTGATGGAATCAACTGCTACTCCCACTCCAATCCCCAGACCAACCTCTGAAGAGGCCCAAGCCCAGGCCTTCTACATTACCACCTGCCCTTGCCCCGATCAAGAAGTGCGCATTACCTGAGATGCTCAAAAGAATAAGCTTGGTACCAACCCGAGAAATGCAGCGCCACCACCTGTGGGCAGGGGTGGAGTCACCAAGACCAAGTGCAGCGGGCAGTCTTCGAATAAGGTGGAGGAGAGATGGGTGCAGCCTTTCTTTGCTGCTGCTGTTGTTGTTATTATTATTGTTGTTACTGTTGTAACTGTTCTCAAATGAAAAGTTTTTTGTAAATGGTGTAAATTTACAAGTTTAAAAGTTTGTAAGTGATCTTAAATGAAAACTTTAAAGTTTGATATGAGAATATTTTTATGAAAGTTAAGTTAAGTACAAACAAGTGTTAAACTTTTGAATAAAATATATTTTAAATTATAACTGAATCATTTACATTATTTGTTCCATTATTAACACAACTTTTTGAACTAAAGAAGAATCAGTTACATTATTGTTCCATTAACACCACACCACATTACTGAACAGGTCCAAATAGTAAACATGGTCCATTTGAAATAGTTGCCGTTGAGCCTTCAGGCAGCAAACGTTCACGGATGAGCTGCTGGCGCAAGGCTCAAGCAATCTTTAAAGGGGCACAATGGCCTGCCCTCCTTCGTCGTCGTGCTCCGGGTTCACTTAATTGCATGGCTTCCTCCTCATCCTACTCCTCCTCGTCATCTGCATCTTCCTCCTCATCAGCCACTCTCACCTCAGGTGGATCTTCTACTAAAGCGCTGCTGCTGCATCATGATGGCTAAGTTGTGCAGCATGCAGCAGACAACAGTGAACTGACCGACAATCTCAGGGGAGTATTGCAAGTAGCCTCTGAAATGGTCCAGGCATCGGAAACGCTGCTTCAAGATGCCAATGGTCCTCTCTATTATGCTGCGCGTCGCTATGCGCGACATGTTGTATTCCCGGTCAGCTTCCGTCGGGTTATGCACAGGGGTGTCATGAGCCAGGTGGCGAGGCCGTACCCTTTGTCCCCCCGCAGCCAGCTCTGCCCTTCTGGCTGCTGCTGAAACATGGCAGATATAGCGCTCTTGCATAGGATGAATGCATCATGGATGCTTCCAGAGTATCTCGCATCAACTCCCATGATGCGATACATGTCATCACAGACGAGCTGCATGTTCATGGAATGGAAGCCTTTTCTGTTCCTGTATATCTCAGAATCCTACAAAGGTGCTCACAAGGTGATTTGGGTACAATTAATGCAGCCCTGTACCTTGGGGAAGTCAGCAATCCTGAAGAAGCCCACAGCCCGGTCACGTATTGCCTGGGCGGTCATGAGGAACTTTATGTAGTTATTCCTCCAGGCATATAGTGCAGCAGTCACCTGCCGAATGCAGATATGTGTTGCATGTTGAGAAATGGTGCACACATCCCCAGTTGTGGCCTGGAATGATCCAGATGCATAAAATGAAAGTGCAGCTGTACCCTTTACTTCAACTGACGCTTCTAGGGTGCAAGTCTGCTTTTATTATCTCTTAGATCTCGGTTACAACTTCTTTGTGGAAACAAAGCCTTCTCACACAATCTGCATCATTCAGGTGCAGGTATGAACGCCTGTCTCGATATACCCGATGGGGGTAAGGCCTCCTGCCCATCATCCTATATGCTCTGAGGTTCCTCAGGTGATGATGCCGAATCAATCTTCTCCGCAGCATCATCATGCAGAAGGCTCGCACGAGGTATGGCATGGTCAGTATCGCCCCCATAATTTAATTTGCAATAAGCTCAAAACAGCAGGACAAAGCACTCACATCTTCTTTCCTCTCTCTCTCCAAGGTGCACGCTGTAGTATGGACCACACCCTGATCTGCGCATGCCTAATAGGCTTGCTTAGAACGGGAAGCGAGGGATTCAATGAAGACATTTGGGGCAACAAAGTCTAATGTAATTCTTTAATTTTTGATTTTTTTCAAAGTACCACCCCACCACTGAACGTCTCCTCACCGGGCTCGAGGGCGGAGCATTGGCCGGCAGAATCACTCTCTCACCTGGACACAGTGGCTTGGCTTCCACGCCCGCCCCCCTGCCCCCCACCCCTCCCCCCCCAGGCTTCTTTTGAAGCTGCTGTGTGGACAGTATTGAAAACAGAGCTTTTAGAAATTGATAATTTATAGCCCAAGGGTTCTCATCCTTTATATAAGTGGCTGGCAGTTCAGTTCGGCTTCCACCCTCTCCCCACACCCCCCGGGCTTCTTTTGAAGCCGAGCCCCTGTGTCTGGGCGAGGGAGCGATTCTGCCGGCCGACGCTCCTACCCTCGAGCCCGGTGAGGAGACGTTCCGTGGTGGGGTGGTACTTTGAAAAAAATCTAAAATTAAAGAATTGCATTAGACTTCCAATTTCTTCCTTTGGACTTTGAAAAAATTAAGATTTATAAGAACATAAGAAATAGGAACAGGATTAGGCCATTTGGCCTGCTCCGCCATTCAATAAGATCATGGCTGATCTGATCGTGGACTCAGTTCCACTTCCCTGTCTGCTCCCCATAACCCTTTACTCCCTTATCGCTCAAAAACCTGTCTATCTCCGTCTTAAATATATTCAGAAACCCAGCCTCCACAACTCTCTGCGACAGAGAATTCCATAGATTTGCAACCTTCTGAGAGAAGAAATTCCTCCTCGTCTCAGTTTTAAATGGGTGGTCCTTTATTCTGGGCTAGAACCTCCACTTTTTTTGCATGCTTAACGCCCTTTTTACCGCTGAAATGATGTATAGCGCCCATATATCGCCCATTTTGGCACAAAATGGAAACTGGCGGGCATTTTCCGGAAACTTATTGGCAAGTGTTACTTTCCTCATGTGCTTAACGCCAAGAAAAAATATTACCACCTGCCCACTTTTTTGGGGCGCAATCAACAGAATGGCCGAACTCAACGGCCATAATATCACCCACGTTACTTTCCGCATGGAATTGACGTCTGCCCACTGTTTTTTATCGTAAAGAGCATATTTACCCAAACTAGCAGCCATGGAGATCACCCATCGTCAATTTCACCACCTCGCACACATATCGCCCACAATATTGCTCGCCCAAAGAAATGCCCACAAAAAGTGGAACCAACCGGAACGAATCACAGTGTTATGGACGCCATGTTCCAGATCACATGTCGCGTCCTTTAAAAGGCTGCTGTGTTTCAACCTTGGCAGAGTTCGGATGTACTCTGCAGGTCGTTGGAGTTGATGTGAACATCTGTAAAAACATCTTGACCATACTGTGACCGATTGGAATTGAAGAGGTGTCTTTGTCGGGACATGCCTTGTTTGTGAGCAATCGGTGGAAAACAGAGAGCTACTGCAATGGGGCCTGTCCTTTCTCACCCTCTCTTGGTGACCAAATACATGCAGCACACTCGACATCACCGGAGGAATGCTCCACTGCATTATGTACCCAATGTAAGAAGTGAGACAGATGAGGAGGACCAGACGTTACACCCACCACGAGCATTCCGACCTCGACTTGCCCAACACCACCTATCTTCCTTCCACAAAGAGGTTATCACTGAGGTATGCCAGCTGATAAGGGCAGATCTGCAGCCTGCCAGCACCATCAGTACTGCACTGTCCATTGAGGTCAAAGTTACCGCGGCACTGTCGCTCTAGGCCTCGGGTTCTTTTCAGGCCACAGCTGGCGACATTTGCGGACTTTCTCAGCGTGCCACACAAAACTGCATTAGACAGGTCACTGAAGCCCTGTACGCACACAGGAAGGACTTGATCAGCTTCCCTATGACCAGGGAGGCACAGAGTAACAGGGCTCTAGGATTCTTCAGAATTGCTGACTTCCCCAAGGTGCAGGGAGCAATAGACTGTACGCACATCGCGATGCGGGCACCTTTTCAGGATGCTGAGGTTTTCAGGAACCGCAAGGGATTCCACTCCCTTAATGTCCGACTGGTTATCGACCACCAGCAAATTATACTGGCAGTGAATGCTCAATTTCCGGGCAGCATCCATTCTGCTCCCATCCTGCGTGAAAGCACTGTATTTGACTTGCTGAACAATGAGCCACAAGGTCAATGCTGGATGCTTGGTGACAAAGGATATGGCCTCGCCACCTGGCTGATGACACCCCTGCGTGACACCCACACCGAGGTCGAGAGGCGATACAACAAGAGCCACAGAGCAACTCGCAATATCGTGGAGAAAACCATTGGAGTGCTGAAGCAGCGCTTTAGATGCCTGGACCACTCAGGAGGCGAGCTCCAAAACCACCCTGAGCAGGTAGCTCAATTCGTGGTGGTGTGCTCCCTGCTGCACAATTTGGCTATCAGGAGGGGACAAGAATTGCCTGATGAGTCTGACAGTCCACCTCACCAGAGAGAGGAAGAGGAGGATGAGGAGGCGGATGCTGACATGGGCCCAGACAATGAGGCTGATGCTGAAACCATGCCCCCACCCCCCTGTAGACCACATGAAAGGGCCCATGGTGGCATGTTAGCTGCAAGAGCCTTATGTCAGGATCTCATCAATGATTGCTTTGCCTGAAAGAACGTTGGTGTTATTTACAAGGTTGACATACTGCTGGGTGTGCAGGTCATACATCAATGGTGGGCATCACCTTGGTGACAGTTAAAGTTTAAGTTGATTGAAGTTAAGTGTGATTATACCCTTTGATATAAAGGAATCACCAGCGTGTAATGGTGCAGCTATCTGAGCCAATGCGCTACACGCTTTTGTTAATTAAAAAACATTTAAACTGAACATTAGTCTGAAATCATCAGTATTTCTGTACAAACCAACCCTTTCCCCCCCACCGCTTCTCCTCCCCATCTCTACCCCTTCCCCTCCTGACTCCAAGCCGCCTGGCCGAGGAGGTCCTCGGGCGATGCTTCATTGGGGAAGTGGGGGGTGGTGACGGCCGAGGCACTGCTTGGACAGATACGGGAGAGGACAGTCCCAAGGTGGGAACGTGCTCTGAGCCAGAAGCAAGATGTTGCTGCTGGCTCTCATGTGTGGTTGGCAATGGGGGTGCGGCACCTTGGGATGCAGTGCGGCGCTCCGGGACCACTGGGAGCCCTCTGCCACCAGTGTTCCTGGCCACGAGCTCCAGGGCCTCCTCCTTCCCTTACATGTTATACCTTATTTGTTGGACAAAAACTCGGTGCCAACTATGTTCTTGGTGCTTAGTAGGCTTTTTGCTACTGGTGAATCTCTGTCGTTCCTCCCACAACAGCCAGACAAGCACACACCACAGCCACACACACTTTCAGTGCCTCTGAGCGCGCTCTCTCTTTGTCTCCTCTTCTGCACATGTCATGATGACCCTTGACCTCTTGAATCGCGGGAATCCAGCGTTGCCATGCCGTTGCTAAGGACGGCCACACTTTACGGCAGAAGGTCAAAAAATTTAACGCTACCGCCCATTTGATATCGCTCGCAGTAACGCCCATTTACAAAAATGTAAACTAGGTGTTTTGAGAATGGGCGAGAAGCCGGCGATCTGAAAACCCTTTTTTAAATGCCCACGCCGGAAATAACGCGCATCTTCGGGCGATAAGCACAAAAGTGGAGGTTCAAGCCTTATGTCCCCTAGTTTTAGTTTCCCCTATGAGTGGAAATATCCTTTCTGCATCCACCTTGTCGAGCCCCCTCATTATCTTATAAGATAAAATCACCTCTCATTCTTCTGAACTCCAATGTGTAGAGACCCAATCTACTCAACCTATCTTCATAAGTCAACCCCCTCATCTCCGGAATCAAGCTAGTGAACCTTCTTTGAACAGCCTCGAATGCAAGTATATCCTTCCTTAAATACGGAGACCAAAAGTGCACGGAGTACTCCAGGTGTGGCCTTACCAATACTCTGTACAGTTGTAGCAGGACTTCTCTGCTCTTAAACTCTATCCCCCTTGCAATAAAGGCCAACATTCCATTTGTTTTCCTGATTACTTGCTGTACCTGCATACTAACTTTGTGTGTTTCATGCACAAGGACCCCCAGCTCCCTTTGTACTACAACACTTTGAAATTGTTCTCCATTTAAATTGTAATTTGCTTTTCTATTTTTACTGCCAAAGTGCATAACCTCACATTTTCCCACATTGTACTCCATCTGCCAGATTTTTGACGACTCACTTAGCCTGTCTATATCCCTCTGCAGATTTCTTTGTGTCCTCCTCAGATTGATTTCCCACCCATCTTTCATGTATTCAACTGTCATTGTAACCCATGTACAAGCTGACCTAAGTTGTATACCTTGAGAACACTGACCACAGGGGGCGAACTTGTGGGAGACACTCCTAACCTGGACTTTCCGGTATAAAAGGGGAAGCTCCACCCACCGTCGGGCTCTTGAGGTCTTGGTAATAAAGGTAACTGGTCACAGAGTGACCTCTCAAGTATGGGCCTCGTATGCATTTATACTGTATAGTGAGGACATATTATTGGCGACGAGAAACTGGGATTTAAATCACGCGAACATTGCCACTAGCAGCACAGAAGAGTACTGTGTTGGTGATGATTGGGACGACTTTATTAAGAGACTACAGCAAAGTTTTGTCACTAAGGAATGGTTGGGACAGGATTCAGCCGACAAACGCAGGGCTCATCTCCTGACTGTTTGTGGATCCAGAATGTACTCCCTGATGAAGGACCTTCTAGTGCCAGAGAAGCCAGCGGACAAGGCGTTTGAAGAGCTCAGTAAATTGATCGGGGAACACCTTAAACCGGCGAGCAGCATGCACATGGTGAGACACCGGTTTTACACGCACCGGGGGCGAGAAGGGCAAAGCGTTCCAAACTTCGTGGCAGATCTCCGGCGACTGGCGAGCTTATGTAAGTTCCCAGATGCATGCAGAGCGGAGATGCTGTGAGACTTTTTTTATTGAGGGCATCGGGCACGCTGGGGTTTTCAGGAAACTGATTGTGACCAAAGACTTGACCTTGGAAGTGCTGGCTATGATAGCCCAGACAATTATCTCAGGGGAGGAAGAGACCAGAATGATTTATGGCAAAAATCTTGGCTCAAATGCAGCAAACGACCAGGGAGTCAACATTGTTAACGCGGGACACAGTTCTCTAGGCAGACAAGGGCAATCGGACATGCCCTAGCATGCAGTCGAACCCAAAGGGGGAACTCAACAGAGACAATGGCTAGCTGAACGGCGATTCATGCCATCGCAATGGACAATGCGGCCAGTAATGGGGCCATCAACACCTGTTAATGGTGCGCTTAAGGACAGTTACAGAGACAGTCAGAGACGATCGACTGGTAATGGACCTTTTGTTTCCAATAACGGGGCCTCCAGCTCATGCTGGAGGTCTGGAGGCAAACACCCAGCCAGAGCTTGCAGGTATCAGCAATATACCTGCAGAAACTGCAACGTCAGTGGTCACTTGGCATGTAGATGCAGGAAGCCTGCAGCCAGGTTGATATACGAGGAGGACGGGCCTGATGTAAGCCCTACGAGGCCAAATGAATACTGGGGGAAATCGCTGGAAGCTGAAGTTCAGCGAGTTCATGTGGAGCACATATACAGTTCATATACCAGGACGCCACTGATAATGATGAAAGTGCTCCTCAATGACATCCCAGTATTAATGGAGCTAGACACAGGGGCCAGCCAGTTCCTGATGAATATCAAACAGTTCGAAAGGTTGTGGGTGTCCAAGGCCAGGAGGCCAAAATTATTGCCGATTGACGCTCAGCTACGGACATATACAAAGGAGAACATTCCGGTGCTCGTCAGCGCCACAGTAGTTGTGACCCACAAAGATTCGGAGAACAGGTTACCACTCTGGATTGTCCCGGGGAACGGCCCCGCAATACTCGGGAGGAGTTGGCTTGCTGTCATGAACTGGAAATGGGGCGATGTCAATGCAATTTCCTCTGTGGACCGAGTATCATGCTCACAGGTCCTGGACAAATTTGACTCATTATTTCAACCCGGCATCGGCACCTTCATGGGGACCAAGGTAGTGATTCACATAAACCCAGACGCCAGGCCAGTACACCACAAGGCCAGAGCGGTGCCGTACGTGATGCGGGAAAAGATAGAATGCGAATTGGACCGCCTGCTGAGGGAAGGCATCATCTCACCAGTCAAATTCAGTGACTGGGCGAGCCCGATCGTGCCGGTGCTCAAGGTGGATGGGTCGGTCAGGATATGTGGCAATTATAAGGCCACCATCAATCGGGTGTCACTCCAAGACCAGTACCCGCTAGCGAGAGCTCTCCGGTGGCAAATTTTTTTCAAAATTGGACCTGACCTCAGCTTACATGACCCAGGAGCTGGCGAGTGAGTCGAAGAAGCTGACCACCATCACGACACACAAGGGGTTGTTTGAGTATAACAGATATCCATTCGGGATTCGTTCGGCCGACGCGATCTTTCAGCGAAATATGGAAAGCCTCCTCAAGTCAATTCCAAAGTCGGTGGTTTTTCAAGACGACATCCTCATCACGGGTCGCGATACTGAAGAACACCTCCACAACCTGGAGGAGGTGCTACGCAGAATGGACCGGGTAGGGCTGCGACTGAAAAAGGCGAAGTGCTCCAGAGTTAGAATTCCTGGGGAGGAGGGTAGCAGCAGACGGGATCAGACCTACTGCGTCCAAAACGGAAGCAATCCAGAGAGCACTAAGACCCCGTAACACGACGGAGCTGCGTTCGTTCCTGGGGCTCCTGAACTATTTTAGCAACTTTCTTCCCAAATTGAACACACTGTTAGAGCCGCTACACGTGCTCCTACGCAAAGATCGTTATTGGGTCTGGGGGGACAGCCAGGAAAGGGCTTTTGATAGAGCATGCAATTTGTTATGCCCCAACAAACTGTTAACGTTATATGACCCGTTAACAAACTAGTTTTAACGTGTGATGCGTTGTCCTATGGGGTCGGGTGTGTGTTGCAGCATGTGAATGCCAATGGTCAGTTACAACCGGTAGCTTATGCCTCCAGAAGTCTGTCCCGGGCAGAGAGGGGCTACGGGATGGTAGAAAAGGAAGCGCTAGCATGTGTATATGCAGTAAAAAAAAAATGCACCAGTACCTGTTTGGCAGGAAATTTGAGCTAGAGACAGATCACAAACCCTTAACGTCCCTTTTGGCCGACAACAAGGCCATAAATGCGAATGCATCGGCCCACATAGAGGTGGGCACTTACGTTAGCCACCTATGACTACACAATTCGGCACAGACCGGGCACTGAAAACTGTGCTGATGCACTCAGCAGGCTACCACTAGCCACCACTGAGGGGGCAGCTGAGCATGATGCTGAGATGGTCATGGCTGTTGAAGCTTTCGAAAGCGAAAGCTCACCTGTGACAGCCCATCAGATTAAAGTCTGGACAAGTAAAGATCCGCTACTGTCTTTATAGTTAAGAAATGTGTCCTGAATGAGAATTGAGCAGCCATGTACGGGTTTAAACCGTTTCATAGGTGCAAGAATGAACTCTCGATTCAGGCCGATTGCCTACTGTGGGGAAACCGAGTAGTCATGCCCCAGAACGGCAGAGAGGTGTTTATCAGAGAACTTCACAATGAGCACCCGAGCATTGTCATGATGAAGGCAATTGTCAGGTCAGACGTTTGGTGGCCAGGGATAGATGCAGACCTGGAACTTTGTGTTCGCAGGTGCAACACGTGTGCTCAGCTGGGCAACGCACCCAGGGAAGCCCCCTTAGCCCCTGGTCCTGGCCCACCAAGCCATGGTCACGCATCCATGTGGACTATGCAGGTCCTTTCATGGGAAAAATGTTTTTGGTTGTAGTAGACGCCTACTTCAAATGGATTGAGTGTGCCATTTTAAATTCAAGCACATCCTCTGGCACGGTGGACAGTCTACGGGCAATGTTCGTCACCCATGGTCTACCGGATGTCTTGGTCAGCGACAATGGCCCGTGTTTCACAAGCACTGAATTCCAGGACTTCATGGCAGGCAATGGAATCAACCATGTCAGAACGGCACCGTTCAAGCCGGCCTCAAATGGCCAGGCGGAATGAGCAGTGCAGATAATCAAAGAGGGGATGCTCAGATTCCAAGGGGGTTCCCTACAAAGCCGCTTATCATGCCTCCTGTTGGCCAATAGATCCCGACCACACTCGCTCACAGGGGTTCCACCCGCAGAGCTGCTAATGAAAAGGACGCTCAAAACCAGGTTATCCCTTATACACCCTACTATGAAAGAAATTATTGAGAGCAGTCGTCAGTCACAATGCGACTACCATGACAGGAATGCGAGGGCGCGATGTATTTATGTCAATGACCCTGTTTTTGTTGTTAATTACGCTGCAGGGACCAAATGGCTCGCAGGCACTGTGATTGCCAAAGAGGGGAATAGGATTATGATCGTTAAACTTACCAATGGACAAATCTGCCACAAACACGTGGATCAAACTAAAAGGAGGTTCAGCAACCCCATTGAAGAAGCAGAGGAAGAACAGGACGTAGAGTTTACTCCACCACAGGTGACCGAACACCGGAACCAAGTGGAGGAGAGCCCAGTCACTGTGGGCAGTCCGGACAGGCCTGAGGCACCGCAAACAGCAGACACTCAGGCCAGTGCCCAACAACCGGAGCCCCAACTCAGGCGCTCTACAAGGGAGCGTAAACCTGTGATCCCAATAAGACTTTGGGAGGGGAGGTGATGTCATTTATTCAACTGTCATTGTAACCCATGTATAAGCTGACCTAAGTTGTATACCTTGAGAACACTGACCACAGGGGGCAAATTTGTGGGAGACACTCCTAACCTGCACTTTCCGGTATAAAAGGGGAAGCTCCACCCACCGTCGGGCTCTTGAGGTCTTGGTAATAAAGGTAACTGGTCACAGAGTGACCTTCTCTCAAGTATGGGCCTCGTGTGCATTTATACTGTATAGTGAGGACATATTACCATCTTTGTATCATCAACAAACTTGGCTACATTACAATCGGTCCCTTCATCCAAGTCATTAATATAGATTGTACGTGGTTAAAGACCTAGCACCGATCCCTGTGGCACCCCAATAGTCACTGTTTGCCAACCGGAAAATTATTCATTTATCCCGACTCTCTGTTTTCTGTTAGTTAGCCAATCCTCTATCCATGCTAATATATTACCCCCAACCCCATGAACGTTTATCTTGTGCAATAACCTTTTATGTGGCACCTTATCGAATGCCTTCTGGAAATCCAAATACACCACATCCACTGGTTCCCCCTTATCCACCCTGCACTTATGATGCATATTTTTTGCCTTCTTGACTCCCTCCAAACCTTTGCCTAAAAACAATTACTTCTTTCTGCGCCGATTTTGTAATATGCACTGGTTTTTCTGAAGTGCCCAGAAGGCTTTTTGGGAGTGGTCACATACGCCAGCCCAGGAAAAATGTAAATTGGCCAAACTTGCTTAAATGTGGAAAAACTGGCACAGACATCAGGTTACGCTCCCATGACACAAAAAAATTGTAACCTAAAAAAATCATACCTAACTGAATTACACTGGCGCAGAAACTTTGGGGAAACTTGGAGATTTTTATTTACTCAAAAAAAAACGGTGCACGCCAAAAAAATGACGCAAATAATTAGGGAAAATTGAGCCCGTGGTGAGGGAGATATTTCACTATAGGAAGATAGGGAAAATGAATTCACTGTTGTCACATACTTTCTTTGGGTGATTCAAGATGGCATTAATAGATTGCAAGGTGTTGGGAGATCTAAAAGGATAAGGGATACAAGTTAATTTATACAATGCCACAAAAATTGAGCACGAAGGAAACATTTTCATCAATGTCTGCTGTTTTATTATGTTAGCCCTTTCAATGCTGAATTTCATTTATGTGAAAATTCATTCCATTTTCAAAAAAGGCATATTATAGCTAATCACAGATTAATTGAACTTATATATACCTGTATCAAAAGCATTCAAATAATAAATATACTTTTAATTTGTTTCAAAGATGTAGACATGACATTAAAATTTCCACATCACCTGAATGCCTTGGAATTGCAATTGTCCCAACCCAATTTCCACATAAAATACTCATCTCCAATGTCAGGCTAGAAAATCCTTAGAGATTCACACATGCTTGTCTGTCCAATCCCCTTTCACTCCTTGTTGCTATTTATAGAAAGCTTTTTGTTACCAGTCAGGAGATGAATGATGATCCTGTGCACTTCCCAAAAGCGAACACTGTGACGTCAATCAATATTTCTGCATCCAAGATTAGAAGAAATCCATGCAGTATTTCTGAAATTAAGTCAGGGCTATCTTATAAGAACAAAGATGGCAAGAAGGCTGTTTTAAAAAAAATATAAAGCGGCAGATCAGAAAATAGGGAGTTTCACATAGTCACAATTAACATTTTACCAAGTCATGCTCTTGTATTAGTTATCTATTCTGGTTGATTGAACATTGGTTTATTGCCTAAGTAATGGGTCACTAACTCATTAATATAATACATTTGTTTCTCTTACTATAATTGATCACAGTTGTGCTAGACTTTGAAGATATAGACAAAAAGATGTAAAGATAATGATTTACTTGAAATATATAGATTAATAGCATTCATGCAAGAAATATATGATTTCCCAGAAAGCTTAAGTTGGGGTGCCATTTGAAAAGCAACCATTTTATCATAATGTGGCAAAGATTAGCTACAAATTGAATAATTAGAATCAATGGAGCATCTTAATGATACAGAACACTTTATTTTTGTGATTTGCATGAGAGAGCTGATGTCAGTTCCACAACCACAAAGAGAACCCTAGCATGTGTAAAAAAAAGGAATGCTTTAGGTGATTTTTATACAGTAACATGTTGATGCTCATGTTGTTGCCTTCTGCCTTGTCAGACACTATCAGATCATGTATCCTAAGCCCCTGCTTCATGTCACTTTACGGTCATGTAATGCAGCAATGTAGCCATGCATAATAATTTTGTTTAATTTTGCATTACAGTGTTATATATTTAGACAGGAAAGCTGTTTGAGACTTTAAAAGCTTTGTGCCATGGTGTGTAGTGATTCAAACAAATACTTCCACACAGAATTAATGTAGCTTTAATTGCTATTTGGTGGGTGATGCAGTTTGAGAAAAGATTTTGGACTAAAAATTGGATAGTCCCCAAAAACGGGTGCGGGGATCATGATAAGAACATAAGGACATAAGAAATAGGAGCAGGAGTAGGCCATACGGCCCCTTGAGCCTGCTCCGCCATTTAATACGATCATGGCTGATCCAATCATGGACTCAGGACAAATTACCTGCCCACTCCCCATAACCTCTTATTCCCTTATTGGTTAAGAAGCTGTCTATCTCTGTCTTAAGTTTATTCAGTGACCCAGCTTCCACAGCTCTCTGAGGC
Organism: Pristiophorus japonicus; assembly: GCF_044704955.1. Lineage (NCBI taxonomy): Eukaryota > Metazoa > Chordata > Chondrichthyes > Pristiophoridae > Pristiophorus > Pristiophorus japonicus. The sequence goes on along the minus strand of NC_091982.1, from coordinate 192,130,458 downwards.
AGTGAATTCCACAGATTTACATCCCTCAGAGAAGAAATGTCTCAGTTTTAAATGGGTGGCCCTTTATTCTAAGATTATGCCCCCTAGTTCTAGTCCCCCCTATCAGTGGAAACATCCTCTCTGCATCTACCTTGTCAAGCTCCCTCATAACCTTATACATTTCGATAAGATCACCTCTCATTCTTCTGAATTCCAATGAGTAGAGGCCCAATCTACTCAACCTTTCCTCATAAGTCAACCCCCCTCATCTCTGGAATCAACCTTGTGAACCTTCTCTGAACTGTCTCCAATGCAAGTATATCCTTTCTTAAATATGGAAACCAAAACTGTTCATAGTATTCCAATACCCTGTATAACTGTAGTAAGACTTCCTTGCTTTTATACGCTATCCTCTTTGCAATAAAGGCCAAGATTCTATTGGCCGTCCTGATCACTTGCTGTACCTGCATACTAACCTTTTGTGTTTTATGCACAAGTACCCCCAGGTCCTGCTGTACTGCAGCACTTTGCAATTTTTCTCCATTTAAATAATAACTTACTCTTTGATTCTTTCTGCCAATGTGCATAACCTCACACTTTCCAACATTATACACCATCTGCCAAATTTTTGCACACTCACTTAGCCTGTATATGGCCTTTTGCAGATTTTTTATGTCCTCCTCACACATTGCTTTTCCTCCTATCTTTGTATAGTCAGCAAACTTGGCTACGTTACACTCAGTCCCTTCATCCAAGTCATTAATATAGATTGTAAATAGTTGGGGTCCCAGCACTGATTTCTGCAGCACCCCACTAGCTACTGATTACAAACTCAAGAATGAACCAATTATCCTGACTCCCTGTTTTCAGTTAGTTAGCAATCCTCTATCCATGCTAATATATTACCCCCAACCCCGTGAACTTTTATCTTGTGCAGTAACCTTTTATGTGGCACCTTGTCAAATGCCTTCTGGATGTCCAAATACACCACTTCTACTGGTTCCCATTTATCCACCCTGTTTGTTACATCCTCAAAGAATTCCAGCCAATTTGTCAAACATGACTTCCCTTTCATAAATCCATGCTGACTCTGCCTGACTAAATTATGTTTTTCCAAATGTCCTGCGACTGCTTCTTTAATAATGGACTCCAACATTTTCCCAACCACAGATGTTAGGCTAACTGGTCGACAGTTTCCTGCTTTTTGTTTGCCTCCTTTTTTAATTATGGGCATTATATTTGCAGTTTTCCAATCTGCTGGGACCTCCCCAGAATGCAGGGCATTTTGTTAAATTACAACCAATGCATCCACTATCCCTGCCGCTACTTCTCAAGATCCTAGGATGCAAGCCATCAGCTCCAGGGTATTTATCCACCTGTAGTCCCATTATCTTACTGAGTACCACCTCCTTAGTGATTGTGATTGTGTTACGTTCCTTGCCCCCTATAACCCCTTGACTATCCACTGTTGGGATATTGTTAGTGTCCTCCATCGTAAAGACTGATACAAAATATTTGTTCAAAGTTTCCCGGTCTTGTCCTCTAAGGGACCAATATTTACAATTAACCCGAGCCCGTTAAATGTAATGCAGGCAGCACACAAACTTCGTGATGCCTGCTAATTATAATAATAATAATGACGTTCTGCCCAGTTCTAAACACGCTGCTGAGTGGCTGCACTCTCAGCAGGGGGTCCAAGTTCCTGCAAGGCTAGCACTAATTACAGAGGTCGGTAAATTTGGGGGAACTAAGGAAATCAAGGGAAATGCACAATGAAATTCTTGGTACATTGGCATGCCTGCCAGAAAGCCTGAATGCAATCTCAAGGAGCATGGAGGAATCCAGCACCAACCTTGCATCGGGCTTTGCACAGAGCGTGGAAAGATCTATTAGCGCATTTGTGGACCCAACCACCATGCAGATTACTAAGATTGCTGAAGCGCTGCCCCGGGGGAGTGGCAGTGACTCCGTGGAGGATGAATCTGCTGGCCTCTCTGAGGATGACAGCATACGTCCTCCCACTACTGCCACTCCGCCAGTGCCCTTGCTGTTGCCTGTCATCCAGCCAGTCCAGACTGAGGTTGCTCATGCCAAGGTGGTGCAGTCCGAAGCCGGGTCAACTAGGTCCAGAGCTGCTTGAGGTTGTCCTGCAAGGCTATTAGCAGTCTCCTCCACTGAAAGTCAGCAGCCTTTCACAAGTAATGCTGCAGCCATTGGGATCGCACTGGATATGAGCACGAGGACAAGGAAAGGATCACTGAAGACAGTGACTAAGGGAATGCACAAAGGTGATTAGTTGACTTTTGAATGAAATATTGTAATGATTAGATTCATAAAATTGGTTTGGAATGTTAATTTTGTGCTGGCTTTTATTGTATAATTGTGGCCAAGGACGCTATGATGGTCAGTAGCAGAGGGAAGGTAAATTTTTTGACTAGTGTTGAATAGGAAATTGGGATTGCATTCACTGGTACCACAGTTGGATGATTCAATCATGGGCAACCTGGGCGGAAAGGGCCTGTCTGGGTCGCCTCCTCCCTTCTGCTTCCTCCTCCTGCTTCCGCTTCCTCCCCCCCTCCTCTTGTTCCTCCACCTCCTCCTCAGCTGGTCGCCATATGCCTGGTTGCAAGGGCAGCGACCTCATGATGGCGAGGTTGTGAAGCATGCAGCAGACCACAATGAATCATGAGTCGTTCTCTGGCGAGTACTGCAGGCTCCTCCAAAGCGGTCCAGGTAGCGGAAGCGTTGTTTAAGGACAGATTTCGTGTTGCAGCATGGCTTTCATTATATGCATGTTGCCCACATGTGGTTGGGTTGTGCAGCGGAGTCATGAGCCAGGTGATCAGCAGATAGCCCTAGTCACCCAGTCGCCATCCTCTGGTTTGTATTGGTGGTTCAAATGCAGCTAGTACAGCAGATTGCCGCAGAATGAAGGCATCATGGCTACTGCTAGGATACTGAACATTGACTTGCATGTTGCATGAGTATGGTTGCACACCAGCTGATCATTGAGGCAGTGGTACATCTCTGAATTGAGATGTGGCACCCGCAAAGCGACATGGGTGCAGTCAACGACACCCTACACCAAGGGGAAGACTGCTATCCTGGTGAAGCAGTGTACCTGCTCCGCCTGGTTCTCTCTGGCAAGAGATAATTGAAATGTATTCAGCTCTCCTTGCAAATATAGCCTCACTCACCTCCCTTATATAGGAGTGGACGGCAAACTAGGAGATGTTACAGATGTCGCCTGCTCCAGCCTGGAAGGAGCCTGACGCAAAGAAGTTCAAGGCGACTGTCACCTTTAGAGCGACTGGCAATGCCGTCCTTGCTCTGAACGAAGGCTGTAGGTCTGCCTACAGTCGGTAGCAGATTTCAGTGATCACCTCCTTCGCAAAATGGAGATGTCGCATGCACTGTTCCTCGCTGAGGTTGAGGTAGGAGAATTGCTACCTGAAGACCCTGGGTGGATATGGCCTTCTGCTAAGAGCCCGTGATTGACGTCACGATCTGTCTACTCTGCATACTTACGCCGCACTCTCCCAGCACTGATGCTAACGCCCTCACCAAAGTTGCATCCAGCACGGCCCACACCAGAAGTATGCGCGTGCTGCTCGGATGCCATTTTGGAGCCAATTTGGCATCCATAGCACCCAAACAATGCTATACAACCGAATTTTTAACATAGAAACATAGAACATAGAAACATAGAAAATAGGTGCAGGAGTAGGCCATTCAGCCTTTCTAGCCTGCACCGCCATTCAATGAGTTCATGGCTGAACATGAAACTTCAGTACCCCCTTCCTGCTTTCTCGCCATGCCCCTTGATCCCCCGAGTAGTAAGGACTTCATCTAACTCCCTTTTGAATATATTTAGTGAATTGGCCTCAACTACTTTCTGTGGTAGAGAATTCCACAGGTTCACCACTCCCTGGGTGAAGAAGTTTCTCCTCATCTCGGTCCTAAATGGCTTACCCCTTATCCTTAGACTGTGACCCCTGGTTCTGGACTTCCCCAACATTGGGAACATTCTTCCTGCATCCAACCTGTCCAAACCCGTCAGAATTTTAAACGTTTCTATGAGGTCCCCTCTCACTCTTCTGAACTCCAGTGAATACAAGCCCAGTTGATCCAGTCTTTCTTGATAGGTCAGTCTCACCATCCCGGGAATCAGTCTGGTGAATCTTCGCTGCACTCCCTCAATAGCAAGAATGTCCTTTCTCAAGTTAGGAGACCAAAACTGTACACAATACTCCAGGTGTGGCCTCACCAAGGCCCTGTACAACTGTAGCAACACCTCCCTGCCCCTGTACTCAAATCCCCTCGCTATGAAGGCCAACATGCCATTTGCTTTCTTAACCGCCTGCTGTACCTGCATGCCAACCTTCAATGACTGATATACCATGACACCCAGGTCTCGTTGCACCTCCCCTTTTCCTAATCTGTCACCATTCAGATAATAGTCTGTCTCTCTGTTTTTACCACCAAAGTGGATAACCTCACATTTATCCACATTATACTTCATCTGCCATGCATTTGCCCACTCACCTAACCTATCCAAGTCACTCTGCAGCCTCATAGCATCCTCCTCGCAGCTCACACTGCCACCCAACTTAGTGTCATCCGCAAATTTGGAGATACTACGTTTAATCCCCTCGTCTAAATCATTGCCGTACAGTGTAAACAGCTGGGGCCCCAGCACAGAACCTTGTGGTACCCCACTAGTCACTGCCTGTCATTCTGAAAAGTACCCATTTACTCCTGCTCTTTGCTTCCTGTCTGACAACCAGTTCTCAATCCACATCAGCACACTACCCCCAATCCCATGTGCTTTAACTTTGCACATTAATCTCTTGTGTGGGCCCTTGTCGAAAGCCTTCTGAAAGTCCAAATATACCACATCAACTGGTTCTGCTTTGTCCACTTTACTGGAAACATCCTCAAAAAATTCCAGAAGATTTGTCAAGCATGATTTCCCTTTCACAAATCCATGCTGACTTGGATCTATCATGTTATCCAAATACGCTGCTATGACATCCTTAATAATTGATTCCATCATTTTACCCACTACTGAGGTCAGGCTGACCGGTCTATAATTCCCTGTTTTCTCTCTCCCTCCTTTTTTAAAAAGTGGGGTTACATTGGCTACCCTCCATTCGATAGGAACTGATCCAGAGTCAATGGAATGTGGGAAAATGACTGTCAATGCATCCGCTATTTCCAAGGCCACCTCCTTAAGTACTCTGGGATGCAGTCCATCAGGCCCTGGGGATTTATCGGCCTTCAATCCCATCAATTTCCCCAACACAATTTCCCGACTAATAAAGATTTCCCTCAGTTCCTCCTCCTTACTAGACCCTCTGACCTCTTTTATATCCGGAAGGTTGTTTGTGTCCTCCTTAGTGAATACCGAACCAAAGTACTTGTTCAATTGGTCTGCCATTTCTTTGTTCCCTGTTATGACTTCCCCTGATTCTGACTGCAGGGGACCTACGTTTGTCTTTACTAACCTTTTTCTCTTTACATATCGATAGAAACTTTTGCAATCTGCCTTAATGTTCCCTGCAAGCTTCTTCTCGTACTCCATTTTCCCTGCCCTAATCAAACCCTTTGTCCTCTTCTGCTGAGTTCTACATTTCTCCCAGTCCCCAGGTTCGCTGCTATTTCTGGCCAATTTGTATGCCACTTCCTTGGCTTTAATACTATCCCTGATTTCCCTTGATAGCCACGGTTGAGCCACCTTCCCTTTTTTATTTTTACGCCAGACAGGAATGTACAATTGTTGTAATTCATCCATGCGGTCTCTAAATGTCTGCCATTGCCCATCCACAGTCAACCCCTTCAGTATCATTCACCAATCTATCCTAGCCAATTCATGCCTCATACCTTCAAAGTTACCCTTCTTTAAGTTCTGGACCATGGTCTCTGAATTAACTGTTTCATTCTCCATCCTAAAGCAGAATTCCACCATATTATGGTCACTCTTCCCCAAGGGGCCTCGCACAATGAGATTGCTAATTAATCCTCTCTCATTACACAACATCCAGTCTAAGATGGCCTCCCCCCTAGTAGGTTCCTCGACATATTGGTCTAGAAAACCACCCCTTATGCACTCCAGGAAATCCTCCTCCACCGTATTGCTTCCAATCTATGTGCATATTAAAGTCACCCATTATAACTGCTGCACCTTTATTGCATGCACCCCTAATTTCCTGTTTGATGCCCTCCCCAACATCACTACTACTGTTTGGAGGTCTGTACACAACTCCCACTAACGTTTTTTGCCCTTTGGTGTTCTGCAGCTATACCCATATAGATTCCACATCATCCAAGCTAATGTCTTTCCTAACTATTGCATTAATCTCCTCTTTAACCAGCAATGCTACCCCACCTCCTTTTCCTTTTATTCTATCCTTCCTGAATGTTGAATACCCCTGGATGTTGAGTTCCCAGCCCTGATCATCCTGGAGCCACGTCTCCGTAATCCCAATCACATCATATTTGTTAACATCTTTTAGCCCATTGTTTCGAATATTTTGTTAATTTCCATTTTTCTTCTGGTTATATGTCTTTCCTAAGATAGGTTGATATGTCAACTTTTTCCGATTCTATTGTGCAAGCTGTCTATACAAGGGATGTTTAGTGCTGTTTTTACCCTACAATGTTGCTGCTGGTGCCAAGAGAAAATCATTAAAATAAATAGTTTTCTCCCATGCCATCAAAAGAAACAGCAACATGTTGCCAGTTTTTTCTGGCTGTCCAGCCTGCCCATAAAGGTCAGCAACGCAGCTTTATGCTTGCTGGCCTGTTCTCAGCCATTAGGGGAGGTCCGTAGCCAGAAATAAAAGTTGTCACTGTGCAGCTGTTTTGTGTCACCATAGGAGCTACTGAGTCTATCCCACTATATAAACTGGGTGAAGTTCATGCTGGGAATCACAGCATTTTTCAAATATGTACATCGTGCAAATCCACCTGGTGTTGCTCATCGGTCTAAGTATGTACTAAAGACTTAGTGGAGTCATTTTAATATTTTTCAACCACGATCATTAATATTAACATTAGTTTAAATTACTCAAGCCCTGCCCCAGTATTATTATAGATCAAAGTTGTTCCAAAACAGTTTTATAATACAATCCTTTGACATACTTTCATAAAGTAAGCATCAATTTGATGTATAGAGCCTGCTAGTTACTTCAAAATGCAACATGGGAAAGTCATAGAAACATAGAAACATAGAAAATAGGTGCAGAAGTAGGCCATTCGGCCCTTCGAGCCTGCACCACCATTCAATAAGATCATGGCTGATCATTTCCTCAGTACCCCTTTCCTGCTTTCTCTCCATGCCCCTTGATCCCTTTAGCCATAAGGGCCATATCTAACTTCCTCTTGAATATATCCAATGAACTGGCATCAACAACTCTCTGCAACAGGGAATTCCACAGGTTAACAACTCTCTGAGTGAAGAAGTTTCTCCTCATCTCAGTCCTAAATGGCCTGCCCCTTATCCTAAGACTGTGTCCCCTGGTTCTGGACTTCCCCAACATCGGGAACATTCTTCCCGCATCTAACCTGTCCCGTCCTGTCAGAATCTTATACGTTTCTATGAGATCCCCTCTCATCCTTCTAAACTCCAGTGTATAAAGGCCCAGTTGATCCAGTCTCTCCTCATATGTCAGTTCCAGCCATCCCTGGAATCAGTCTGGTGAACCTTAGCTGCACTCCCTCTATAGCAAGAACGTCCTTCCTCAGATTAGGAGACCAAAACTGAACACAATATTCCAGGTGAGGCCTCACCAAGGCCCTGTACAATTGCAGTAAGACTTCCCTGCTCTTATACTCAAATCTCCTAGCAATGAAGGCCAACATACCATTTGCCTTCTTCACCGCCTGCTGCACCTGCATGCCAACTTTCAATGACTGATGAACCATGACACCCAGGTCTCGTTGCACCTCCCCTTTTCCTAATCTGCTGCCATTCAGCTAACATTTTGTTGTGGATTTGCCCAAATTGCATCATATTCATATTCATTAATGTATTGAATCTAAAAAAAAACAGAAATTTTTACTGTGTTTTTCAGGTGTAATCATTTGCATTTGTATGTAATTACATCGATATAATAGTATTATCATGATATGTCAACTTTTTCCAAAATAGAGTTCCACATGAGCAGACCTGTCCAACTGGATTGTTGGCTGGTGTGACAATTAATTAATGGTACTGTTCGACTATACTTTAAGATCAGTAACTATTTAGAATAATGTAGAGCTGGAAGACCACATCATATTGATCAGCTCCAGATGACTCCCTGGCCAAGCAAAACAGAGTTCCACATGAGCAGACCTGTCCAACTGGATTGTTGGCTTTATAGTTTAAAAATAAGTTCATAAAATTCCCAGAGTGTCAAAGCTGCCAAGGTTTGAAGATTTGCTTTACACCAATTGCAGTTATACTTCAGCCAAAACAATGAGAGACTACTGCCATAAATTGACCACACCGTCATCCTCCATTGTCCAGCTTCATGGGACTGTCCTTGCTTGGCTCAACAATTGCTTATTGCTTATCTAATTATAACCAGAGCATCCATAGCAATGACTTCTCTTCCCACTCCTGTCCCATCATCTCGAGACCCCAGGGATCACCTTTGGGCCACTCCTCATCCTCAGCTATATGTTGTCCCTTGATGACAACATCTCTAGACACTGCCTCTGGGCCATCAAACTGTTTGTCCAAATTCCATTGTCTGAAGTTGAACCAGACTATTCAGTCAGGTGTTCTATTCAAAGGGATGAGGTCCTACGAAACGAATTTAAGGAGCTAGGAGCTAAATTAAAAAGTAGGACCTCAAAAGTAGTAATCTCGGGATTGCTACCAGTGCCACGTGATAGTCAGAGTAGGAATCGCAGGATAGCGCAGATGAATACGTGGCTTGAGCAGTGGTGCAGCAGGGAGGGATTCAAATTCCTGGGGCATTGAAACCGGTTCTGGGGGAGGTGGGACCAGTACAAACCGGACGGTCTGCACCTGGGCAGGACCGGAACCAATGTCCTAGGGGGAGTGTTTGCTAGCGCTGTTGGGGAGGATTTAAACTAATATGGCAGGGGGATGGGAACCAATGCAGGGAGACAGAGGGAAACAAAAAGGAGGCAAAAGCAAAAGACAGAAAGGAGACGAGGAAAAGTGGAGGGCAGAGAAACCCAAGGCAAAGAACAAAAAGGGCCACTGTACAGCAAAATTCTAAAAGGACAAAGGGTGTTAAAAAAACAAGCCTGAAGGCTTTGTGTCTTAATGCAAGGAGCATCCGCAATAAGGTGGATGAATTAACTGTGCAAATAGATGTTAACAAATATGCTGTGATTGGGATTACGGAGACGTGGCTCCAGGATGATCAGGGCTGGGAACTCAACATCCAGGGGTATTCAACATTCAGGAAGGATAGAATAAAAGGAAAAGGAGGTGGGGTAGCATTGCTGGTTAAGGAGCAAATTAAGGCAATAGTTCGGAAGGATATTAGCTTGGATGAAGTGGAATCTATATGGGTAGAGCTGCAGAATACCAAAGGGCAAAAAACGTTAGTGGGAGTTGTGTACAGACCTCCAAACAGTAGTAGTGATGTTGGGGAGGGCAACAAACATGAAATTAGGGGTGCGTGCAATAAAGGTGCAGCAGTTCTCATGGGTGACTTTAATATGCACATAGATTGGGTTAACCAAACTGGAAGCAATACGGTGGAGGAGGATTTCCTGGAGTGCATAAGGGATGGTTTTTTAGACCAATATGTCGAGGAACCAACTAGGGGGGAGGCCATCTTAGACTGGGAGTTGTGTAATGAGAGAGGATTAATTAGCAATCTCGTTGTGCGAGGCCCCTTGGGGAAGAGTGACCATAATATGGTGGAATTCTGCATTAGGATGGAGAATGAAACAGTTAATTCAGAGACCATGGTCCAGAACTTAAAGAAGGGTAACTTTGAAGGTATGAGGCGTGAATTGGCTAGGATAGATTGGCGAATGATACTGAAGGGGTTGACTGTGGATGGGCAATGGCCGACATTTAGAGACCGCATGGATGAAATACAACAATTGTACATTCCTGTCTGGCGTAAAAATAAAAAAGGGAAGGTGGCTCAACCGTGGCTATCAAGGGAAATCAGGGATAGCATTAAAGCCAAGGAAGTGGCATACAAATTGGCCAGAAATAGCAGCGAACCCAGGGACTGGGAGAAATTTAGAACTCAGCAGAGGAGGACAAAGGGTTTGATTAGGGCAGGGAAAATGGAGTACGAGAAGAAGCTTGCAGGGAACATTAAGACGGATTGCAAAAGTTTCTATAGATATGTAAAGAGAAAAAGGTTAGTAAAGACAAACGTAGGTCCCCTGCAGTCAGAATCAGGGGAAGTCATAACGGGGAACAAAGAAATGGCGGACCAATTGAACAAGTACTTTGGTTCGGTATTCACTGAGGAGGACACAAACAACCTTCCGGATATAAAAGGGGTCGGAGGGTCTAGTAAGGAGGAGGAACTGAGGGAAATCTTTATTAGTCGGGAAATTGTGTTGGGGAAATTGATGGGATTGAAGGCCGATAAATCCCCAGGGCCTGATGGACTGCATCCCAGAGTACTTAAGGAGGTGGCCTTGGAAATAGTGGATGCATTGACAGTCATTTTCCAACATTCCATTGACTCTGGATCAGTTCCTCTGGAGTGGAGGGTAGCCAATGTAACCCCACTTTTTAAAAAAGGAGGGAGAGAGAAAACAGGGAATTATAGACCGGTCAGCCTGACATCGGTAGTGGGTAAAATGATGGAATCAATTATTAAGGATGTCATAGCAGTGCATCTGGAAAGAGGTAATATGATAGGTCCAAGTCAGCATGGATTTGTGAAAGGGAAATCATGCTTGACAAATCTTCTGCAATTTTTTGAGGATGTTTCCAGTAGAGTGGACAAGGGAGAACCAGTTGATGTGGTATATTTGGACTTTCAGAAGGCTTTCGACAAGGTCCCACACAAGAGATTAACGTGCAAAGTTAAAGCACATGGGATTGGGGGTAGTGTGCTGACATGGATTGAGAACTGGTTGTCAGACAGGAAGCAAAGAGTAGGAGTAAATGGGGACTTTTCAGAATGGCAGGCAGTGACTAGTGGGGTACCGCAAGGTTCTGTGCTGGGGCCCCAGCTGTTTACACTGTACATTAATGATTTAGACGAGGGGATTAAATGTAGTATCTCCAAATTTGCGGATGACACTAAGTTGGGTGGCAGTGTGAGCTGCGAGGAGGATGCTATGAGGCTGCAGAGCGACTTGGATAGGTTAGGTGAGTGGGCAAATGCATGGCAGATGAAGTATAATGTGGATAAATGTGAGGTTATCCACTTTGGTGGTAAAAACAGAGAGACAGACTATTATCTGAATGGTGACAGATTAGGAAAAGGGGAGGTGCAGAGAGACCTGGGTGTCATGATACATCAGTCATTGAAGGTTGGCATGCAGGTACAGCAGGCGGTTAAGAAAGCAAATGGCATGTTGGCCTTCATAGCGAGGGGATTTGAGTACAGGGGCAGGGAGGTGTTGCTACAATTGTACAGGGCCTTGGTCAGGCCACACCTGGAGTATTCTGTACAGTTTTTGTCTCCTAACCTGAGGGAGGACATTCTTGCTACTGAGGGAGTGCAGCGAAGGTTCACCAGACTGATTCCCGGGATGGCGGGACTGACCTATCAAGAAAGACTGGATCAACTGGGCTTGTATTCACTGGAGTTCAGAAGAATGAGAGGGGACCTCATAGAAACGTTTAAAATTCTGACGGGGTTAGACAGGTTAGATGCAGGAAGAATGTTCCCAATGTTGGGGAGGTCCAGAACCAGGGGACACAGTCTAAGGATAAGGGGTAAGCCATTTAGGACCGAGATGAGGAGGAATTTCTTCACCCAGAGAGTGGTGAACCTGTGGAATTCTCTACCACAGAAAGTTGTTGAGGCCAATTCACTAAATATATTCAAAAAGGAGTTAGATGAAGTCCTTACTACTAGGGGAATCAATGTATGGTGAGAAAGCAGGAATGGGGTACTGGAGTTGCATGTTCAGCCATGAACTCATTGAATGGCGGTGCAGGCTAGAAGGGCCGAATGGCCTACTCCGGCACCTATTTTCTATGTTTCTATGTTTCTACACGAACTGAGCTTCAACATATACTCTCCATCACAGACCCCCTACATCTTTGTAACATCACCCAGCTCTGCCCCAGCTGAACCCATCTTCAACTGAAACCTGCATACATGCCTTTGTCACCTGCAGATTCAATGCTCTCCTGCCCCGTCTCCCATCCTTCATAATCTTCAGCTCAGCCCAAACTTTACTGTCCATATCCGATTCAGCACCAAGTCCCATTGAGTCATCACCATGTCCTCACTGACCTACATTGGTTCCTGGTCCCCTAACACCTCAGATTTAAAATTTTCATTCTTGCTTTTAATTTCCTCCATGGCCTTGATCCTATCTACCTCTGTAACCTCCACCACGCTCCCCCACCCCCGCCCCCTCCCCGATAACCACACCACTCTGTTGCTATGACTCTGGACTCCAGTACATTGTCTTTTCCTTTGCCCCAAAATTGGTGACTGTTTTTAGCCGCCTAGGTCCCACTCTCTGAAATTACTCCCTAAACCACTTCACTTTCTCTTCTTTAAGACCTTCCTTAAATGCCACTTATTTAGTCAAGCATTTGGTCATTACTTCTAATATCTCCTTCTTTTGTTCAGTATCCATTTGTTTGCACTCACATCTCTGAACTATCAGGATATTTTTCTGTGGTAAAGGTGTATATATAAATGCAAGTTATTGCTGTTGTTCAGTTGGAGATTGAGGGGGCGGTAAGTGAGATGAGGAGAAACTTCCTGCGTCATGCGCAGAAGTGCCTCTCCGGCAGCAAAATTGAGGTTACCACTCCCAAGAGGAAGGGGAGCGCACTGTCTTGCACTCCACTTCCTCTCAGGGGCGAGACTGGGACACTAACCTCGGGAACTTTCCAGCGCTACGGAGAGAGCCGCGTAATGCTCGTGGGAGCACAGGGCCCTCCCCTTTGGGGAGGGCATGCTGCGAACTCTGCAATGGGGATAAGGGAGTTGTTGTGTCCTTACCCACTACAGCAAATCAACACGAGGCACATACTGGAGACAAAGTCACTCGGTGACTTGTACCTTTATTTACAGGACCAAGAAGTGATGACCCTGCGTGGGACCTCCCTTTATATACCTGGATGACCAGGTGAGGAGTGTCTCCCACAAATTCACCCCCTGTGGTCAAGGTGTGCATTTCTCAGGTGTATACAGTGTACAGTGTTGTTACATAAAGGTTACAGTTATGTGAAGGTTACAAACATGACATCACCTCCCCCCAACGTCTTTGGGTCAGAGATTGAGTCTTTCAGGCGGTCGACGCTCTCTCGTGGAGCGCCGCAGTTGGGGCTCTGGTTGTTGAGCCTTGGCATGCGTCTTTGTCACCTGTGGTGATTCCGGCTTGTCCGGGCTGACCGCAGGGAATGTGCATGCTGCTGACGGTTCTTGTTGCTCGTTCTCTGGCAGTGGTGTGGGCAGCATCTCATGCTGTTCCTCAGGTTCCTCAGTGTCCATGCTGATCCTTTTTTTTTTTACTTGGTCCAGATGCTTGTGGCATATCTGTCCATTGTTGAGTCTGACCACTATGATCATATTCCCCTCTACCAATTACAGTACCCTCAAGCCACTTGGGCTCCACAGCGTGATTAAGAACAAATACAGGGTCATCGATTTCTATCCATCTCCCCTTTGAGTTACGGTCATGGCACTCATTTTGGGACTGGCGCTTGTCCTCAACAATGTCTGACGACTGGATGAATGAGGGTTTTAAGTGTACGTTTCATGATTAGTTCCGCTGGCGGGACTCCCGTGAGCGAGTGTGGTCGGGACCTGTAGGCCAGCAGGAGGTGCGATAGACGGTAATGAAGGGAGGGTCCTTCAATCCCGAGCATGCCTAGCTTTATGATTTGGACCGCACGTTCCGCCTGGCCATTGGAAGCTGGCTTGAACGGCGCTGTCCTGACATGTTTGATGCCATTACCCGACATGAACTCCCGGAATTCATAGCTAGTGAAACACGGGCCGTTGTCGCTAACTAGGATGTCCGACAAGCTGTGGGTCGCAAAGACCGCACGCAGACTCTTCACTGTGGTGGATGTCGTGCACGAATTCAATGTGATGCACTCGATCCATTTCAAGTACGCATCAACAACAATGAGGAACATTTTTCCCATGAACGGGCCCACATAGTCTACGTGAATACGTGACCATGGCTTGGTGGGCCAGGGCCATGGGCTGAGTGGGGCCTCCCTGGGGGCATTGCCCAGCTGGGCACATGTCGTGCACCTGCGAACAAAGTGTTCCAGGTCTGAATCAATTCCCGGCCACCATACGTGTGACCGGGCAATGGTCTTCATTAATACAATGCCTGGGTGCTCGCTGTGGAGTTCCCTGATGAATGCTTCCCTTCCCTTCTGGGGCATGACTACTCGGCTGCCCCATAGTAGGCAGTCGGCTTGGATGGAGAGTTCATCCATCCGTCTGTGGAACGGTCTGACCTCTTCAGGACATGCACCGTCTGCGGGCGCCCAATCCCCAGTCAGGACACATTTCTTAATCAGAGATAGGAGGGGATCTCTGTTTGTCCAGGATTTGATCTGGTGGGCTGTGATGGGGGAGCCTGTGCTGTCAAAGACATCGACAGCCATGACCATCTCGGCGCTTTGCTCCGCTGCCCACTCAATGGTGGCCAGTGGAAGCCTGCTGAGCGCGTCAGCGCAATTTTCGGTGCCTGGCCGGTGCCGTATGGTGTAGTCATACGCAGTCAGTGTGAGAGCCCATCGCTGTATGCGAGCTGACGCATTGGCATTGACCGCTTTGCTGTCGGACAACAGGGATGTTAACGGCTTGTGGTCCATTTCTAACTCGAACCTTATGCCAAAAAGGTACTGGTGCATCTTTTTCACCCCGTAGACACATGCGAACGCCTCCTTTTCAACCATCCCATATCTCCTTTCTGCTTGGGAGAGCGACCTGGAGGCATAAGCCGCAGGTTGGAGTTGGCCCTCATCATTATTCTGCTGCAACACGCACCCAACCCCATAGGATGATGCATCGCATGTCAAAACCAATTTCTTACAGGGGTCGTACAGGGTCAATAACTTATAACAAAGCAGGTCCGGCGCCCGATTGAAAGCCCGTTCCTGACAGTCCCCCAAAATCAATCTCAACCCTTACGCAGGAGCACATGTAGCGGCTCCAACAACGTACTTAAGTTCGGCAGAAAATTCCCGAAATAGTTCAATAGTCCCAGAAATGAACACAACTCCGATGTGTTGGTGGGCCTGGGCGCGCGACAGATCGCCTCCGTTTTGGATTCGGTAGGTCGAATCCCATCTGCAGCAACCCTTCTACCCAAAAACTCCACCCCTGGGGCCAAAAACACACACTTGGACTTCTTTCGTCGCAGGCCTACCTGGTCAAGTCGGCGTAGCACCTCCTCCAGGTTGTGGAGGTGTTCCTCGGTGTCTCGACCCGTGATAAGGATGTCGTCCTGAAATACGATTGTTCCGGGGATGGATTTGAGCAGGCTTTCCATGTTCCTCCGAAAGATAGCGGCTGCTGATCGAATGCCAAATGGACACCTGTTGTAGACAAACAGCCCTTTGTGCGTGGTGATGGTGGTCAGCAACTTGGATTCTTTGGCCAGTTCCTGGGTCATGTAGGCCGAAGTGAGGTCCAACTTGGTGAACAGCTTGCCGCCTGCCAGCGTGGCAAAAAGATCCTCTGCTCTCGGAAGTGGGTATTGGTCCTGAAGGAACACTCGGTGGATGGTGGCCTTGTAGTCGCCGTAGATCCTGACCGAGCCATCCATTTTTCGAACAGGGACGATGGGGCTTGCCCAGTCACTGAATTCAATGGGCGAAATTATGCCCTCTCTTAGCAACCTGTCCAACTCACTCAATTTTCTCCCGCATCACATACAGCACAGCTCTGGCTTTGTGGTGCACTGGTGTGGCGTCCGGTGTGATGCGTATCACTACTTTGGTGCCTTTGAAAGTCCCGACGCAGGTTGAAATAATGACTCGAACTTTTGTAGGACCTGTGAGCATGAACTTCGCTCCACAGATGAAATGGCGTGCACATCCCCCCATTTCCAGTTCATCTCGGCTAGCCAGCTCCTCCCCAAAAGCACGGGACCATTTCCTGGGACAATCCAGAGTGGCAGCCGGTTCTGAGATCCATTATGTGTGACCACCAACATTGCACTGCCTAGCACTGCGATGATCTCTTTGGTGTACGTCCATAATTGCTTGTCAATGCGTTCAAGTTTAGGTCTGCTAGCTCTGAGTGGCCACAGTTTCTCGAATTGTTGGACACTCATGAGTGACTGGCTGGCTCCTGTATCCAGCTCCATGCGTACCGGGATGCCGTTTAACACTACTCTCATCATCATAGGTGGCGTTCTTGTGTATGAGCCATGGATGTTTGCCACCTGAACCCACTGAACTTCAGCCTCCATTGCTGTGTCCCAGGCATACCCCTGCCTTGCAGACCCCTCTTGTGGTTCATCCACTTCATAAACCAGCCTCGCTGCGGGCTTTCTGCACATCCTGGCTAAATGTCCACTCAAGTTACAATTTCTGCAGATGAATTGTTGAAACCCACAGGTCTTCACAGCATGTTTGCCCCTGCACCTCCAGCATGAGCTGCGATTGCTGTGAACAAAAGAGCAGTTACCAGGCATTCCTCTCTGATTGTCTCTTTGATTACTCTTGAGCACTCTGTTTGTGGGTGTCAATGGTCCCATCATGGGACATATTGTCCCTTGTGATGGTGTAAATGTCCGTTCAACCTGCCATTGTCTCTGTTGAAGACCCACCCTAGAGTCTTTTACTACCTGGTTGGTGTCGAATTGCCCTTGCCTGCTTGCGGGATTCTGAGTCGCATTTACCATGTTAACTCCCTGCTCCATCGCCACATTGGGAGCAGAGTTGCGCGCGTGTATGATCTTGGTTTCCTCCTCCCTCGCCATGAAGGTTTGAGC
Source organism: Pristiophorus japonicus (assembly GCF_044704955.1). NCBI lineage: Eukaryota > Metazoa > Chordata > Chondrichthyes > Pristiophoridae > Pristiophorus > Pristiophorus japonicus. Next base: position 192,113,379 of record NC_091982.1, on the reverse strand, counting down.
CATCAACGCCACTGCTTCCAAGGCCAAGTCCTTGGTCTCAATTAGCTTCCTAAAAATCCCAGCATGACCAATGCCCTCAATGAAGAAATCCTGTAACATCTCCCCGCTGTAGGCATCTGTGAACTTACAGAGGCTGGCCAAACGCCGAAGGTCCGCAACGAAGTCCGGTATGCTCTGCCTTTCCCGACGTTGGTGCATATAGAATTGGTGTCGGGCCATGTGTATACTACTCGCTGGTTTGAGGTGCTCACCGATCAGTTTGCTGAGCTCCTCGAAGGTCTTGTCCACCGGCTTCTCGGGTGTGAGCAAGTCTTTCATCAGCACGTATGTCTTAGGTCCACAGCTGGTCAGTGGATGTGCCCTCCGCTTGTCAGCCGCCGCCGCTCCAAACCAGTCCTTCATGACAAAGCTCTGCTGGAGCCTCTCAACGAAATTGTCCCAGTCCTCACCAACACAGTACCGTTCCTCTGTGCTACCGGTGGCCATTCTCTTGAGTCATTGATTCCCGTTTCTCGTCGCCAAATGTTGTGTCCTTACACACTACAGCAAATCAACATGAGGCACATACTGGAGACAAGGTCACTCGGTGACCTGTACCTTTATTTACAGGACCAAGAAGTGATGACCCTGCGTGGGACCTCCCTTTATATACCTGGATGACCAGGTGAGGAGTGTCTCCCACAAGTTCACCCCCTGTGGTCAAGGTGTGCATTTCTCAGGTGTATACAGTGTACAGTGTTGTTACATAAAGGTTACAATTATGTGAAGGTTGCAAACATGACAGGAGCCATCACTTCACTACTGGGGAATGGGGTGCCATGGCAACAGCCCGACACAGAAGCAGAGTGCCGGGCTGCAACATTGCGGCACGGACCTTGCGAATTCGCCAAGGCAAGGCTGCAACCGGTAAGTCGGCTATTGTAAAAAAAATTGCGCGTCGCACCTCCCCTTTAATTTTCGCCCCGCAAGCAGAGTGCGAACTGTGAAGTTGGCGCAGTCATCTCTTTTGTTATTCAATCACTCCTACCCTCCACCCTATCACAGAGTTTATTTCCTCCCCTTTCCTCTTTTCCCTGCCTCTATACTTGCTTAAAAAACGTTTATCTCTAACTTCTTCCAGTTCTGATGAAAGATCATCGACCCGAAATGTTAACTTTGTTTCTCTCTCCACAGATGCTGCCTGACCTGCTGAGTATTTCCAGCATTTTCTGTTTATATTTCAGATTTCCAACATCTGTAGTATTTTGTCTTTTGTATACTATAATGGCCTGTTAGGCAATATCTGCACAGGCAATTATCTCACAATTGGCAAAACATTGTAGTTCATTAATTCAGAATTGAGTTCTGTTGAAAGGTCATCGACCTGAAACGTTAACTCTGTTTCTCACTCCACAGATGCTGCCTGACCTGCTCAATAGTTCTGGCATTTTCTGTTCTTATTTCAGATTTCCAACATCCACAGTATTTTGCTTGTATTTTACATTCTAATGATAATTGAGTTTCACTGCATTAACAGAAACAATTTAACTAAAAAAGTCAAAACCAGCAAATTGAGTGTGCAAATTTGATTTAAGTACAAAAATATGGAAGAGGCAGCACAAATTACAAAAATATAATAAAATACATAAATTAAGTTATGATATTGGTTTAATTCAGTTTGAAAGGAAAATGTAAGTCACTAACCTTTTTCAAAGCTTGTGAATTAAAACCAGTAAAGAGTTTAATATTTTATATGGGAAGTGCCTAAGCTTTGTGAGTCACGTAAATGTATAACATGGAGCCCAGTGCGCCATGTATAGAGTTCAAATCAATGTTATCTTTAAAATTGCTTATATCTCAAGCTGCAGATAGTAACAGACCTTGGTGTTTGATTCACCATTGATGGACCAATGCTAAAAGCAACCGAACCAAAACTCCAGGCCCACAGAATTCAAACAGCACAAACCAGTGGATAAGGAATTTACCCACAAACAAATTGGCCGGAATTTTCTGTACCTGGGCGAGTCGGGTGCCGGCAATCACCGTGGCGGGTCACAACCCCATTCCTGATTCCATGCCGCTCCTGAGATCAACTTTCCGCTAATGGGGCCTATTAAGACCACCCAGCGCGTTACCCGGCCCAATTAAATGGTGCGGGTCTGATGATGTCAGTGATGTCATGTTTTCAGACGGGATATTTAAAGGAGCCATGGCCACATTGCATTTGAAGGTTCGACTATTGGAAAGAGTGCCAAATATAACTCCGCTGAGACAGAGGGCTGCACCCAGGATTTCCGATTACTCCCTCCACAAGCATGTGGAAGGAATCAGAGCACAAAGGGAGGTCCTCTTTCTTTCTAAGGGGCAGAAGAGACATCCCCAGGAGACCAAAAGAGCCTGACTCCAAATAGCAAAGGAAGTAAACAGCAGGGATGTGTTCTGGAGGACCTGGGTGCAGTACCGGAATTGTTTCAATGATCTCATTAGATTAGGAAAGGTGAGTGCAAAGCCACACTCAACTTCATCCTACTGTGCCTCTCATCACATCCCCATCACTCTGCCTTGCTACTGCTGCACAGGGGCAGGGAGGTGTTACTACAGTGGTACAGGGCCTTGGTGAGACCACACCTGGAGTATTGTGTACAGTTTTGGTCTCCGAACTTGAGGAAGGACATTTTTGCTATTGAGGGAGTGCAGCGAAGGTTCACCAGACTGATTCCCGGGATGGCGGGACTGACATATCAAGAAAGACTGGATCAACTGGGCTTGTATTCACTGGAGTTCAGAAGAATGAGAGGGGATCTCACAGAAACGTTTAAAATTCTGACGGGTTTAGACAGGTTAGATGCAGGAAGAATGTTCCCAATGTTGGGGAAGTCCAGAACCAGGGGTCACAGTTTAAGGATAAGGGGTAAGCCATTTAGGACTGATATGAGGAGAAACTTCTTCACCCAGAGAGTGGTGAACCTGTGGAATTCTCTACCACAGAAAGTTGTTGAGGCCAATTCACTAAATATATTCAAAAAGGAGTTAGATGTAGTCCTTACTACTAGGGGGATCAAGGGGTATGGCGAGAAAGCAGGAATGGGGTACTGAAGTTGCATGTTCAGCCATGAACTCATTGAATGGCAGTGCAGGCTAGAAGGGTCGAATGGCCTACGCCTGCACCTATTTTCTATGTTTCTATGTTTCTATGTTTCACACCAACACACCTTGCACGTCCACCTATCCCCCTCTATGTACATTATCATATCCCCATCTGATTAGCCACCCTTCACACTCATCCTCATCCTAATGCAATCATACCAACTAACCACACACAAGAGGCCACTTGGTTTTGGCACCCCACTCCATCATAGTCTCCCTCTAAAAGATGTAACCCATCTATTCCTTACACTCATCCCTCACTCTCACTCAACTTTCGCTTCTTTCCCTCCTTGCAGGAAAAGAGAGCCCACAATAAATAGGAGAGAGAGAGAGAGAGAGAACTGGAGGTGGAACGCCATCATTGGCAATCCTAACATCAGCAGAAGAGACTGCCTTGGAAGTTTCTGGAGTTGACGAGCAGCTGGAGGTGGGAGATGGGAAGAAGGGGACATCTCAGCAACTTAGTGACAGAATTACATATCATACAGTTACATGGCATACATCAGTCACTCATATGGGAACTGATGTCTGCAGCCACTGAATGGTTATCATGTGCATAATGGTATCTGTACCCATTCTTCATGTGACATATCTAACTCATCTCTTTACTCTCCCACAGGTAAATCAAGAGCCCCCCTCCGCCCACTGTCCAGGAGGAAGAAGAAGATGACACTGTTTCTCTCCACAGGTGCTGCCTGACCCATTGAGATTTACAGCATTTTCTGTTTTTATTATAGGAAGAGGAAGATAACTCCTCAGAGGAGCCTCCAGTCTCTGAGGGTGCACCGTCACCAGACATAAGTGCATCCAGCATCAGTGCAGATACGCACACCTTGGTGGGTCCCACGCAAGATAGAATAGTGTTGTCACCTGGTGTCTCACAACTCACAAGTGAGCAAGAGCAGATGGTGGAGACAGGGGGCAGGATGCTCCCTGCTCCGCTCAGCTACCTGCAGATGCTGAGCCTCAGGGTGTCATCCAGAAAGAGGGCATTCCTGGCAGTGCAGCAAGGAGTGCAGGAGGCTTTGACAGGTTTTATGAGTGTGTTGTCTGCAAATGTGCTGAGAATGGAGGAGTCCATCTCCAATATGAACACCACCAAGTCACAAGCGATGGCGAGTGTCAGCTCTTCCACAGATAGGATGGCCACCAGCATGGAGCAGCTAATTCACCACACATGGGGGCACATGGTCTCCATGGAGATTAGATGGCTATCTATGGAGAATAGACGGCAGATGCTCATCGACCTCCTGTTTAGGAAGGATGTCAACATAGATGTGTCCTCATGGCCCCACTGCTGTGCATCAAGGTGCTCTCCAGCTCCTTGCGAGCAGGGAAGTGCGGATGGCCCTTGAGTGAGATGATTGTGAAAAGGGACATGGAAGTGGGGGCTCCTCTCAAAACACTCACACTTCTCCCCCATTGCCATCTCTTCAGTCAGAGCCTCAGATCCCTCCTCAGATCGTGATGGTCCTGCCCCTGCACAGTTGCAGGAGGAGCAGACTTTGGCGGGGCTCTCACAGGCTCCAAAACCCAGAGGACGTCCGCCAAAAGTGTCTAAGCTGTCGCAGCAAGGACGTTAGCAGGCTGCCTCTACCTCTGCTAAAGCCACAGGAGTAGCATCTCGTAGAAGCATGCGTTAGAGAAAGATAAAACACAAGTAGATTCACAAAGATAGCCACTTGGGTGTTTTGTTAAATGATTCGGTAAAGTTTCCTTTACTGTAATGTCAAACATAAAAATCCTTATTTTCACCACTTTCTGCTTTTGGACAGATTTGTGTGCACCTTTGGAAGTAGCTTAGTGAGTTGGAGTGAATGGTAAGACATAACTTTACCTCCAGCAATGGTGGTCAGTGTGAAAGGAATGGGTTGATCATTGTAAGGAAGCTTTATGGTGTTGCTCTCGGGTGGTGCCAACCTGGCGCAGCATGTGGCAGCCATATAGATGTATTGTGTAAAGTTACTTAAATCTGGTCATGATGAGCCCATCCCTGGCCTCCCGGGCAGCAAAGTGCTTAACTGCTGGTGGGATCTGGACCGCAGCTTTCTCCTGCTCCTCTTTCTCCTCTGAAGAGGCCGTGCGCTCAGTGCCTTGCTCCTCAAGCAGCGCTAATCCTCACTGCTGCGCTATATTAAGCAGGGCGCAGCAGGCCACGACGACTCTGGAAACCCTGACTGGTGTGTACTTAAGAGCTCCTCCAGATCTGTCAAGGCATCTGAAGCACATTTTGAGCAATGCCTATTGTCTTCTCAATGACAGATATGGTAGAAATGTGACTTTCATTATATCTCTCCTGGGCCTCAGTACTTGGCCTGCTCAGGGGTGTCATGAGCCACTTCTTCGGTGGATAGCCAGAAAGTCTGTTTGGAGGAGCAAAGAGCTGAGGGAGGGTGGACTGGTGCAGGATGAAAGAGTCATGGCAGCTGCCAGAGAATTTGACACTCACATCCATGATGATCTTCTTATGGTTGCAGACCAGCTGCACATCGAGGGAGTGGAAGCCCTTGTGGTTGATAAAGACTCCTGGGTTGTGATGGGTTGCCCTGAGCGGTTAAACCGAGCACCTGCTCAGTAACACTGGCTTCATCAGTGGCAAAGTTGATATAATTGGCTGACTTGTCAATCAAGGCATCGGTGACCTGTGTGATGCACCTGTGGGTGACCGACTGCGAGATGCCGCAAATGTCTGCTGCAGATCCTTGAAAGGAGCCTGAGGCGAAGAAGTTGAAGGTGGTGATGATTTTGACATCCACTGGTAAGGCATGTCCACCCGCTCCTCTGAGCTGCAGGTCTTGCTGCAGCAATTGGCAAATCTCTGCAATGACCTGGGCACCGCTGCGCAGTCATGTTGAGCAAGCTGCCTGTATACCCTGTGATGGGAGTATCGCCTCTGGCGCAGTGTTGCCCTGCGCTGATACCCTGTCTTTGACAGCATCAGGTGGTTGAGGAGAAGGTTGGTGGTGTTGTTGTTGGTGCTGCTGGTGTGCCTGTTGCTGCTGGTGTTGGAGTTCATTGTGGTTTGATTTTGAGGACCAAGATGAGACAGTATAGATGGCAACCATGCTGATGGAATACATGGCAGGTCAAGTAGAGATGACAGAAGCAATCTATCAATGTGATGATAGGTTCTAACAATGAGGTGACAGTAATAGGGCTCCCCCTAGTAGAATACTGCTCCACCTAATGGTCTACTGTGGTAATGCAACTACTAATGTAAATATAATAAAAGGGGCATGTGGCAAAGTCACATGATGAGAGTTTTCTCCATTAGAGCCATCTTGTGTATGTGCTGTGTTAGTGATGCCATAAAAATATATCACATTGGCCATATAGATAGGATTTCTAGATTCCTTAGCTGATATTTTTGTTGGTGAATGATTCAGCCAATCGACAGAGAGAGTGTGAGAGGTTCTTTGTTTTGCAGAACAGCTAAAAAAACAAAACAAGGTACATTTCAAGCACACTTGGCTGAACTGTCGACGAGATGGCCGCGCCTATGGGAATAATAGGGTGCTTGGCTGAGTTCCATCATGACGAAGAGACTTTCGGAGCCTATGTGGAGCGGCTAGAACATTTTTCATTGCAAATAGTATCGTCGAAGTCCCCAACGATGAAAACCATAACCAGGTGGTGTTACAAAGGAAATGGACCATTTTCTTGACTGAAGCAGGCCCTGAAGTGTATGAAACCCTGAAAAATGTGCTTGTTCCCATCAAGTCAAAGGGCACACCACTGACTGAGAACAGCACTACCGTCCTGAGCCCCTAGAAATTGTTGAAAGGTATCATTTTGGAGTATGAGATCAATTAATTGATGAGGGGATCAGTGAGTACATTTTAACTTTGAAAAAACTATCCATTCACTGTTATTTCGGAAACTTTCAGGACCGAGCATTGTGTGGCTGCTTTGTTTGTGGGATTAAATATAAAGCAATCAGAAGGAAGTTGTTGACAACCCCTAACTTGACTTTTGATTTAGCTGTCAGACAGCTATGCCGATGGATATGGCCGACCAATATTCCCGAGAATTTCGCGCCATTTCCAGTCGTCAGACAACCGAGGTGAATCGCGTGTCAAATTTGGCTACATTACACTTGGTCCCTTCATCCAAATCATTAATATAGATTGTAAATAGTTGGGGTCCCAGCACTGATCCCTTTGGCACCCCACTAGTTACAGTTTGCCAACCTGAAAATGACCAATTTATCCCGACTCTCTGTTTTCTGTTGGTTAGCCAATCCTCTATCCACACTGATATATTACCCCTAACCCCATGAGCTCTTATCTTGTGCAGTAACCTTTTATGTGGCACCTTATCGAATGGTTTCTGGAAATCCAAATACATGACCTCTACTGGTTCCCCTTTATCCACCCTGCTTGTTGCATCCTCAAAGAACTCCAGCAAATTTGCCAAACATGATTTCTCCTTCATAAAAACATTCTGACTCTGCTTGACTGCATTTTGATTTTCTAAATGTTCTGCTACTACTTCCTTAATGATGGACTCCAGCATCTTCCCAATAACAGATGCTAGGCTAACTGGTCTATAGTTTCCTGCTTTCTGTCTCCCTCCTTTCTTAAGTAGGGGCGTTACATTTGTGGTTTTCCAATTGGCTGGGACCTCTCCAGAATCCAGAGAATTTTGGTAGATTACAACCAATGCATTCACTATCTCCGCAGTTACTTATTTTTAAGATCCTAGGATGCAGGCCATCAGGTCCAGGGGACTTGTCCACCGTTAGTCCCATTTGTTTGCCTAATACTTTTTCTCGAGTGATTGTTTTAAGTTAATCCCTCCCTATAGCGCCTTGATTATCAATTATTGAGATGCTTTTAGTGTCTTCTACCGTGAAGACAGATACAAAATATTTGTTCAAAGTTTCTGCCATTTCCTTGTTTCCCATTATTAATTCCCCAGTCTCATCCTCTAAGGGACCAACATTTACTTTAGCTACTCACTTCCTTTTTATATACTTGTAGAAGTTCTTACTGTCTATTTTTATATTTCTTGCTACTTTACTCTTATATGTTATCTTCTCTGCCTTTATCATTTTTTTAGTCGTTCTTTGCTGGTTTCTAAAAATTTCCTAATCCTCTGGCCTTCCACTGTTCTTCACAACAGTGTATGCCTTTGTTTTCAATTTTATACCATCCTTTACTTCCTTAGTTATCCAGGGGTGGTTCATCCTTCTCTTAAGAGTCTTTGTTTCTCACTGGAATATATCTTTGCTGAGAGTTATGAAATATTTCCTTAAATGTTTGCCACATATCAATTGGTAAGCAAAAACTACCATCAGTACCATAATAGCCATGGAAATGGCCTTCTAGGGAGTGGCAAAGGTTACACGTAGATTTTGCTGAGCCAGAAGGACAACAATTGTTCATTGTGATTGATAGTCATTCGAAGTGGGTAGAGGTGTTTCCAATGCAGAAAATGACAACAATTAAAACAATAGACAATTTGCAAAGATTGTTTTCTTCATATGACCTCCCAGAAAAAATTGTGTCTGATAATGGGTCTCAATTTTGGTCAGAAGAATTTGCACAGTTCACGAGCAGAAATGGTGCCACCCTGCTTCAAATGGTGCAACAGAGCGCATAGTACAAATTGTAAAACGTGCTCTCATCAAGCAAATGTTGGATCCAAAGCCAAAGAAACGGTAGTGGCCGTTGGACCACAAATTAGTCAATTTTTTTATAATACTCCTCTTACAACTACTGGTAGAACACCAGTAGAGTTGTTTCTCACAACAGCCATGAATCAGGTTCTCGTTGTTAAAGCCAAACTTGGCACAGTCGGTAGAAGAGAAACAATTAAGACAGAAAGAGAATCATGAGCGAGGTGGAGTAAAAGAGAGAAGTGTGAAATTGAATCAGAAGGTTAGAGTGAAGAACCATCACCATAAATGGTTAAAGTGGTTACCAGGAAGAATAGTGAAGATATGTGGTCCTCGCAGATATTTGGTCAAAATGTTTGACCATGGAAAGGTTAGGTTTGTTCACATTGATCATATTTTATCTATAGATATGGAAGGAGTTGAAAGTTGGAATGATTTGATTATTTCTGATGAGTCAGATAGTCTTGTTACAAGTAGAGTACCAGTAGCAAATCCTACATCAGATGTACTAGTAACAAGGCCAAATGAAAGTCAGAATTTAAGTCTGAGTCTGAGTCAGGCAAACAAACAGTCTGACATTGTAGAGAGTTCAAATGTAGATCAAGGGTTGCCCTTGGAGAAAAACTCTCCTCAGGCTCAGCCTAGAATGAGTCTAATTCCTACAATTCCTGCCTTATGAAAGTGATCAGCTGTGAGATGGGAGTTTTTATTGTACATTCCATGCTGTGCACTAATCAGCTAGATCAATGGCCGCTCAAATTCCGCCTCAGGTTGACAGACATGGTTCCCGAGCTACGTGATTCCCGTGGTCAACCAGTGAAATTTGAAAGGTAGGGTTAAAAAGATGCTAAGGGTCTGACAAGTACCTAATAATGATTTAAATTAGCTCACCGACCTCTGTTGTTCGTGTCGCTGCCGCGCTTTAAAATGCATCCGAGGGAAAGGCGCATGGGGGCAAGATGATGGCGGGTTATACAGGGCATAATTTCAAAGTTTGCAGATGGCACAAAATTCGGAAATGTAGTAAACAATGAAAAGGATCGTAACAAACTTCAGGAGGACTTAGAGAGACTGGGAAAATGGGCAGACTCATGGCAGATGAAATTTAATGCAGGACAAGTTGAGAAAGCTATTAAAAAGCACATGTGATCCTTGGCTTTATTAATAGAGGCATAGAGTACAAAAGCAAGGAAATTAAGCTAAACCTTTATAAAACTTTGGATGGCCTCAGCTGAAGTATTGCGTTCAATTCTGAGAACCACACTTTAGGAAGAATGTCAAAGCCTTAGAGAGGGTGCAGAAGAGATTTACTCGAATGGTACCAGTGATGAGGACTTCAGTTATGTGGAGAAATTGGGGTTATTCTCCTTAGAGAAGTATGAGTTAAGAGGATATTTGATAGAGGTGTTCAATTCATGAATGGTTTTGATAGAGTAAATAAAGAGAAACTGTTTCCAGTGACAAAAAGGACACAAATGTAAGGTCCTTGGCAAAAGAACAGAGGCTACATGAGGAAAGATTTTTTTTACGCAGCGAGTTGTTGTGATCTGGAATGCACTGCCTGAAAGGTGGAAGTAGATTCAATTAAACTTTCAAAATACTTGAACACTTGAAGGGAAAAAAAATACAGAGTTATGGGGAAAGCACAGGGGAGAGGGATGAATTGAATAACTCTACCAAAGAGCCAGCACAGTGGGCTGAATGGCCTCCTTCTCTGCTGTATCGTTCTATGATTCTATGATTATGCTCAATTTTCTAAAGAGCTAAAATTGTGACATGATTGCAGGGTGAAACTATATTGGCACAGAGTTGTATCCTCCCATTACTTACCACAAACCCCGTGGAGAGGCTGGGGAGAACTTGTTTTAAACACAAGTTGGAATAATTGTGAAAATGTTTTTGTCGTTTCCTCAGTTGTTGGTATGGTTAGAGCTGGTTCTTACTATTATTGTAGTCATTTGAAACATACCAGCATTTTTTCTCCTGCCACAATGGATACAACAGTATAGTTTTATCACAGTTCTTGCTTCTAGTACGAGACCCAGATGCATCTATAGTTAAAATACTTAGTGTTTTTAAATAGATTATATTTTTACTCAATATGTACAATTTAAGGCTACTTTATTTGTTCCTAACTTATATTGTTAAAATACTAATATCTTTAACATTACTACTAAAGTTATTCATTGCTGTCGGTATGAATAAGCCATCCAGATTAATTTACTGATTTTTCTGATTTAAGGACCTCCTGCCGAGTAAGTCTGAAAGCTGATGTACATCACTCCGCCGGAACTATTCACTAATGTTCCCATCAGCTGACATCAGTAGAGCAGCTCCCTGGTATGAGAGAAGCCTGAATGCTAGGTCTGCTTAATAAGAAAATTATCAATCAAATTATGCATTTCTTTGACCCAGTAGATTTTTGCACATAGATGTGGATATATTGAAAGTTGGCCACTCCACATGCATTCCTCTTTTAACAAAATGGGAAATATATTTGACTGGAAATTTATAACAACAATTTAACATTTCTCAAAATATTCACAAAGGAATTTCTATTACATCAATGTCTTTAACAGAAATAGAATATTTGTATAATATTTATATTGTATTTAATAAATATTTATATTTGTTTACACAAATTTATATTTTCTGATCTTTGCTAGACTGTATTTAATGCATCATTGCCTATTTTGCATAAATATGTAAATACATTTACACCAAAAAATCAGTTTCACTAAAGTGCACATAGAAATATTGAGAACTGAAAGTTTGATGTTTGTCAACAAATTGAAGCACTTGGTGCTGGTAATCCCAGCTGTCCAACCAGGGACAGTGGTTACCATTGTTCTCACAAATGAAAGAACATTAAGTACAGTTTAATTTGTTGCATCAGAATTTACTGGCTTGATGTGTGCATACCAGGCTAGAAGAAAAAAATTCATATTTAAATGTAATTGTTTCACTTTTCACTGCTGTTGTGTGTCACTGATGGGGACTGATGAATTACTTCCAGTACTAACGAATAAATAAAAGCAGGCAAGTAATGGCACGGCACAGCAACCAATGCCCTGCTTAATGCATGTCCAAGTGTATGTGTTAACGACATGAGGTGGGTGTGAGGAGAGTTGCCTTGCTTGACACTCCACAGCACCCATGGGGAACCCCATGGAAATTCTATCCTTTACTGTGTAAAAACATTAATGCACCAGTGAAAATAAAGACAACATAACATAATAAGCCCCTGAATAGTGTTATGCACCTTTAAGAAGTCAATTCTTATTTGCCATGCCAGGCAATCTACACAGCCATGCCCCAGCTTTATGTGAATGAGCTGCACTATGGGGGAAGGTACCCATTAAAAAGGTGAATTCTGGTATGACATCAATTTGCATAGGATTCAGAGGTGCCACCATTGCATCAAAATTGTTTAAAAATTCTTCAATTGCAAAACATCGTGCACTGTGAATAGGACGCCCAGATTTCTGCACCCAATTTTACAATCGAGGCTCCATATCAGAGGGTCTCAGTACCTTGGGACTACAACACTTAACTTTGGAGTTACTATCACACACTGTTGAATCAGTACCGTATCTAACTTCGGTCACTGAGACACAAGAGAGATAATTAAGGTCTGGACTCGGTTCAGAGAACCACATGACTGATTCTTTACATCACAGGACTGTGCTATAATGCTATAAGGAAAGACTGGAGAAACTTGGCCTTTCCAGGTTTGAAAAGAGGTGGCTGAGAGGTGATTGTATCCAAGATATGAAGATGTATAGATAGTAAGTGGTATCAAAAAGATAAATCCAGAATACTACTTCAAACAAAACCATGAGAGAAGGACAAGGAGCCATAGGTTCAAACTAATAAAGGGCAAATCTAGGACTGATGTTCGCTGAGGAATTTCTTCACACAAAAATGAGCAACATATGGAAAGGACTTCTAAATAGGGTAGTGTTGGCAAAACTCTGGAATCATTTATAAAACTGATGGATGCCATATTAGAGGAATTGTGGAATCTTTCTGGATGGATAAAATAAGAAAGAAAAATGCCGTTCTTTACAATCTGGGTATTAGCACAATCTGGGGGGGAAAGTCGAGTCGTTTGCACTGACCTTTAGCGCCCTGGGCCATCATCCTGCACAGTGACCCTTTTTTGCCCTGGAGCAAAAATTCGGTAGAAGTGCAGCGCTGAAAATTTAAAAAACAGCTGACTTACCAATCGCGGCCTGCTCAATTTCAGATCGCGGGGTCCGTGCCACGACCCTGTAACCCGGCACTTCATTTGTGTGCCAGGCTGCTGCCACGGCATCCCGCTTCCTGGTGCTCTAGCGGTGATCCCTCTTCCCTGCTGCAGAGTCGGCAGCTTGGCCCCCCTCCCCCCCCACCCCGCTTTAATGGAAGGGGAGGGCCCTGTCTTCCCGCAGCAATATGCGTTCCTCTGTGTAGCGCTGGAAAATTTGCGAGATTTTGCACTCCATTTGCTCTTGAGGGCAGTAAGCCCAATTTAACTCATGGGGCGGGAATTTTGCCCCGTTTAAGCACGATTATATCCACCATTGTGAGAAAGTTAGTAGAGTAACTTTATGCACTGGTTCCTGCTGTTAAATTAATATTAATTACTTCATTTAAATCCATTTTTGATAATCTCATCTGGGAGTGAATTATGACGGAGCCCTGGGAAGGAAAAAGCCTCATGTGTCAGAGGCAATTCAAAGGGTATTTCTTCCCTGGGTGCAGAGTACTAAAACACAAATCGACTGTATAACAACGTGAAAGCTATTTGAAGCAACTTCAACCCCATAGGACTTGAGGTTAATTTTTCTTCTCGGCTTTTCATTGATGAATAGTGTCAGCAGAGGTAGGACCATGGCTGGTGCACTTTTGTGAAATTCTAAAAATTATGATCCACAGGCACATGAGTACTGCTCCACATCTTTATAATGTGACATCCCGCAGAATCTTATGCCATTGTTAATATGGAAGTGATGAAAATAGGTCACACAGTTTGTGTGCCACTTAGTATACCATTGCGCAAATACGATTTAACAATAGTAAAACAATAATGAAATCCAACCCACCATGGGGAACACATTTGACCAAATTAGTAATTACTCTTTCCCCTGATGACAAAAAAACAAACTAATTATTCTTCATGCATATTTGTAGGAGAACAGTATTACTTGTTTGGATTATGTGGTTTAATAACAAAGCAAAGTGTACCTTCAACCTCATACAAAGCATGAAACTGCATCGAGAAGAAAACTACAGAATGCTGCAGATACTTTTTAGACAAAAGCCTTTTACTTATTTGGATTAAAATGCAATAGTTATCAGTCACTAATATAACCAAAATATAAATGTTTATGACAAATGTAAAATAAATCCTGCATTTTAAAATCAAAATTCAAGTTATCTTTTATACACTGCAATGCAAAATAATTTTAATAGGATTAAAATGGATGAGTAATAAGAGTCCTTCACATCAGAAATTCCTTTATTATCTTTATTTTGGATATCCAAATATTTGTGGAGCAAGCACTAAGATCAATGTAAATAAGAAATTATTGTTCCTCAAAATACATTTTCTGCTGATTAATTTTGGACACATGAAACTCATTATTTCCAGTTTACAATATTCAAAGCAATGCTCAGTGAATTTTTATTATTTTTCCCTTCAAGCAACTTGCTTTGTGCAAAAAATAGAACACTGTGGCTTTTGATTCCACATAAAGCAGCAGCTGATTCTATAAATAACTTCAGAGCTCAGAACAGGTACCCTGCCTGCATTCAAACTGTCTGCTTTTCCACCAGATAACCTTTGTTCATCTCTGATAAATGTACTGTGAGTGCACAGCGACTCATTTTCCACCACAGGAATCATTATTCATAGAGTTAGCGTAAAAGGGATGAGAACCTTGACTACATTCTCTTTCATGCTCTCTTCATGTCCTGAAAACCGAGTGTTGTGTTATAATACTTAAAAGAACAATTCTCTGCCACAGGGCTAAGCATGGTTTGTGTACATTTCCCCTTTGCATTAGGTTCCCGACTTTGACCGTGCCATCAAGCGAGACGCCAAATGGAATCCAGCACCTTCCCTATGTGAAGGGTAGGAAAATGAATGTGCAGGTCATCTCAGACCACTCACCCTCATCCACCATCTATTAGTGAGATAAAGAACAGCTTATGGGGGTGCGGGGGTAGGGAGAGGAGAGGGAATCAAGAGAGCATCAAGAGAGCAAGTCATTTGCTGAGGAATGGTGCACAGCCCAGATGGAACTGAAGCATGAGCAAAATAAAAACTGTAAAGAGCAACTAGGAAAAGACATACAAATGATTGTAGTGTTTAAATAATTACACCATATATAACAACATGATATGGCAGTTTTGATTACATTCTATGATTAATTTTTATTAAAGATGCATTTTACTTGAGTTTAATTTTCCGTTATAATATTTTGTGCCCTACTATAATTCTGAAGATATGTTTTAAAATATGAACAAGACAACTTGTTCTCAGCAATGTAATAATCCCATAAAAAATATAATGAATTTTAAAGACAGTAAGCCAAATAAGGCAAAAAATCTGTGCTATTCTTTCCACCAGGCATATCTCCAGGGTGATTGGTCATCTCCATGGTAACTCTTGCAAAGCACAATGACGTCAAGAAGGTAAGAAAAATACCACTGAGAGCATGGAGCGCTGTGCCTGTTAGAATATAAAATACATCATGGATATTTCCCAGAAATTATTTTATATCAGCATACAAAATAATAATGCCAAATACCTATATTTTATGGTGAGGTGTTGAAAAAGTTAAAAATCATGATGTAACGCCTAACTTTATTTGTTTCTACATTTTTATTCTGCTTTATTCTACTTATTTTCTGCAATGTACAAGAAATTAAAAAAATATAACGGGAATGCAATTTCTTTACCAACCCATCATTATTTGACTGCGACTTTAGTCAACTTAAAATTCTGCATAACAATAATTGAAGCTCTTCTCTCTTGTGGTAGGATTAAATATTTCTCAATGCATTTAAAAGGTGATCTAATATAGGTCTTCAAATCTACGAGATATATTACATAACAATTTAAGAAATTATATTTACTATGACTCATTTTTTCCCTCTACCTTTACAAGCACACAATCAATGGCATAATGAAACAAACTGCCATATGTGCACATTATATTAATTCAGCACAGTATGTACTATTCGTGAACCAATTTACATATCCTGTGGCTGCTTTGGACGCTGTTTTAACCACAACCTGCAATTGTACACAAAGGTAGGACATCTGGATAGATCTCAGTTCACTATTTTGTAAAAATTGCAAACTCAAAAAAATCAGTAAGTGAGTTTGCTACTAATGAAAGAAAGAACTTGCATTTTTATGGTGCCTTTCACAACCTCAAGATGTCCCAAAGTGTTTTATAGCCACACTTGTCACTGTTATAATGTAGGAAACATGGCAGATAAATTGCAGGGTTCTGCAAACAGCAATATGATAATGACCAGATAATCTGTTTTAGTGTTGGTTGAGGAATAAAGTTTGGGCAGAACACCAGGACCAGGGAGAACTCCCTTGCTTTTCTTCGAAATAATGCCATGGGATCTTTTATGTCCACCTGAGAAGGCAGTTTAACATCTCATCTGAAAGACGACACTTCCTACAGTACAGCAGACTCAGTGCAGCACTAGAGCCTCAGTCTAGATTTTGTGCTCATTTCTCTGGAGTGGGACTAGAACCCAAAAACGTCTGAAACATAGAAACATAGAAACATAGACTCAGTCTGACTCAGTGTACTACCACTGAGCCACAGCTGACACTTGTGTGTAAGAGGGAGAAAGATGACAAGAATATTCTGAACCAAAGTCACGTCTGTGTCTGCAGACATGGGCAGTTATATAGGAAGAGGGGCATGATATCGGCAGGGCTGTGATTAGCTGTGCAGGAGGTACAAGCAGACCAGCCTGCTGCAGTGGAAGATATTTATAAATGAGGTCACGGTGCAGTAATGAAACAAACTTTACTTATGAAGAATAGAAAAATATAAATTTTAACATGGTATACCTTTCTGGCCACCGACTGGAAGAAGGATGATATCGAGAAACCTCAGGAGGAAAGACAAAGGCTAGTGCTAATGGGAACAGATAGGATAAACGGGGGAGGGGAGCAGAGCCCGAAGGGAGCCTTGTTAATGCAGATAAACAAAACCTGGAGAGAATATTGAAGAAATCAATTATAATTTTTTTTATATACATTTTAAAGCTAAAAATTACAATTAAAATGACCTACCTGTGAGAAAATATCAGTTTGGGAAAATCATGAAAGTGTCGGGTGCTGGGGACACAGGAGAGAAGACCCAAAACATTAAGGAGGTGAAATTGCCCTGCGCCCCGATTAGGGGTGGTAACCATCTGGGGATGCGATTTTCTGTGCCCGGCGCAGAAGTCCCGCCCCCACCCCGGAATTGCCCTTACAGCACCTCAACGTAAGTGGAGTGCAATCTCACGTGCTCCATTCCTTTGGGGCGGTTGCCGAAGCACTACTGGGGCACTGAGGGAAGCACTATGCAGATGCTCCACGTAGCACTGACGCACTTCAATGCTCCACCCCTTCGCTTAAAGGGGAGGGTCGCTGCGCACTCTGCAAGGCTTCTGATGGCCTCCACTGGGCCACCTGGATAGCGTGTGACCGGGTGTGCAGCCCTGCACCCAAAACGGAGTGCCGGGCTGCACGATGGCACCTGGACCACGCAAACTCCTCCGTGAAACTCCCAGGCAATTTCCCGGGAAGCAGTAGCGTCCCCTCCCCCGGGTGAAAAGTCTCCTCTGCCCTGTTAGCGCCGCTGAAGGCACTAACGGGCCTATAAAAAGGGGCAATTTCACTCCCTAAAAGTGTTCAAATTAATGTGTGATACTAATGGGAGGATGTTAGCTTCCTTGGCCCATCAGAAACCGGGCAGAATGGGATTTAAAATCCAAGCGGTATACTTACTGCTCGGTATCCACCCAATAGCTATATTGAAGCCAAGCGGCTGTGGCACCACCTGGCTCAAGCAAGAGCCTCATAAATTTTTGTTAATTGGGGTCCTATCACTTAGATAGAACCCTAAAGCCATTTTAATGGCCTACTGGGTGAAGTGCCCACCGTGGACCCTCTGCTCAGTACAAGATGCTGGACAAGCAGTGAGAACATCAAAAGGTAAGTTCAAACCTTACTTTTGTGGAGCTAGCAAGAGCAGGGGTGCCCCTCTAGACCCACGACAATAGTTTGGGCTGCTGCCACCCTGGGTAGCCCCTTCCACATTCCTGAAATCCTCCTGAATCCCCGCCCTGATGACTTACCTTGCTGGAAGGCCAAGTGGCCTCTGAGTTGGTCAATATTACAGTGCCTAAGACGAGTGAGCTGCCTCCGGATGCCTATTTGGGACGGGAGCATGCCGGCTTTATTTAAATGTGCCACGGCTGTTCAAGAGGACTGGGTCTTCCACTGTAATTCCGGATGGATCAGTCCACCCGATTCGTCAGTCAACTGCCCAAGAGTTAAACTTTCCCCTTACACGTGGATCAATCTGTGACAGGTTAGGTGTGACACCCTTAGTATTAAAGTCCTTTCACAGTGCCACCTACAGGTATAACAGGTATTACAGGTACTAGCATGGGTTTTCTCATTGCAGCATCCATCACAGGAACATTTTCAATAAAGCAGAGGCCCATGCACAGTACTTTATATATATTTATTATAGATGAACTTTGGTGTGGGAAGAGAAATATTGTTTCCAGTAGTGGGTGAGGTAAATGGTGTTTATTTATGTACTTTATTTTTTTTTCATATTTGATTCAAATTTCCTTGGAACATGTAACTCAATACCTCTGAATATATCTGTCACAGTGTTTTTCCCAAATCCTTTGGTGGCCATCTGCATTGCTTAGCACCTTCCACACCCGAGTACTCTTGAGCAACACAGCAATTTCTGAGCCACTGTAAACAGTGCCAATAAGAACATAACATAATAAATAGGAGCAGAAGTGGTCCAGTTGGCCCCTCGAGCCTGCTCCGCCATTCAATAAGATCATGGCTGATCTAACCTTGGCCTCAACTCCACTTCCCAACCCGCTCCCCATAACCCTTGACTCCCTTATCGTTCAAAAATCTGTCTATCACCACCTTAAATATATTCAATAACCCAGCCTCCATAGCTCTCTGGGGTACAGAATTCCAAAGATTCTCGACCCTCTGAGAGATGAAATTCCTCCTCCATTTTAAATAGGTGACCCCTTATTCTGAAACTATGTCCCCTAGTTCTCGATTCCCCACGAAGGGAAACATCCTCTCTGCATCTGCCTTATCAAGCCTCCTCATAATCTTATATGTTTCAATAAGATCACCTCTCATTCTTCTAAACTCCAAGGAGTATAGGCCCAATCTGCTCAACCTTTCTTCATAAGGCAACCCTTTCATCTCAGGAATCAACTTAGTGAACTTTCTCTGAACTGCCTCCAATGAAAGTATATCCCTCCTTAAATCAGCCATGATCTTATTAAATGATGGAGCAGGCTCGAGGGGCCAGGTGGCCTACTCCTACTCCTATTTCTTATGTTCTTAAATAAAGACATCAATACTGTACGCAGTACTCCAGGTGTGGTCTCACCAATGCGCTGTACAGTGGTAGCAAGACTTCCCTATTTTTATACTCCATCCCCCTTGCAATAAAAGCTAACATTCCATTTGTCTTCCTAATTACTTGCTGTACCTGCATGCTAACTTGTTGAGTTTCATGTACAAAGACCCCCAGATCCCTCTCTACCGCAGCATTTTGTAATTTCTCAACATTTAAATAATAATTTGCTTTTTTATTTTTCCTACCAAAGTGGATAACCTCACATTTTCCCATATTTACTCCATGTGCCCGAATTTTTGCCCACTCACTTAGCCTATCTATATCCCTTTGCAGATTCATTGTGTCCTCTTCACAACTTGCTTTCCCACCTATCTTTGTATCATCAGCAAATTTGGCTACACTTGGTCCCTTCATTCAAGTCATTAATATAGATTGTAAATAGTTGAGGCCCCAGCACTGGTCATGTGGCACCCCACTAGTTACTGTTTGCCAACCTGAAAACGACCCATTTATCCCGACTCTGTTTTCTGTTAGTTAGCCAATCCTCTATCCATGCTAATATCTCAGAACATAAGAAATAGGAACAGGAGTACGCCAAATGGCCCATCGAGCCTGCTCCGCCATTCAATAAGATCATGGCTGATCTGATCATGGATTCAGCTCCACTTCCCCGCCCGCTCCCCATAACCCCTTATCCCTTTATCCTTTAAGAAAGTGCTTATTTCTGTCTTAAATTTATTCAATGTCCCAGCTTCCACAGCTCTCTGAGACAGCGAATTCCACAGATTTACAACCCTCTGAGAGAAGAAATTTCTCCTCTTCTCTGTTTTAAATGGGCGTCCCCTTATTCTAAGATCACTCCCTCTCGTTCTAGTCTCCCCCATCAGTGGAAACATCCTCTCTGCATCCACCTTGTCAAGCCCCCTCATAATCTTTTACGTTTCGATAAGATCACCTCTCATTCTTCTGAATTCCAATGAGTAGAGGCCCAACCTACTCAATCTTTCCTCATAAGTCAACCTCCTCATCCCCGGAATCAACCTAGTGAACCTTCTCTGAACTACCTCCAAAGCAAGTATATCCTTTCGTAAATATGGAAACCTAAACTGCACGCAGTATTCCAAGTGTGGCCTCACCAATCCTTATATAGCTGTAGCAAGACTTCCCTGCTTTTAAACTCCATTCCCTTTGCAAGATACCATTGGTCTTCCTGATCACTTGCTGTACCTGCATACTATCCTTTTGTGTTTCATGCACAAGTACCCCCAGGTCCCGCTGTACTGCGGCACTTTGCAATCTTTCTCCATTTAAATAATAACTTGCTCTTTGATTTTTTCTGCCAAAGTGCATGACCTCACACTTTCCAACATTATATTCCTTCTGCCAAATTTTTGCCCACTCACTTTTTTGTGTCCCCCTCGCACATTGCTTTTCCTCCCATCTTTGTATTGTCAGCAAACTTGGCTACGTTACACTCAGTCCCTTCTTCCAAGTCGTTAATATAGATATATATATTACCCCAAACCCTGTGAGCTCTCATCCTGTGCAGTAACCATTTATGTGGCACCTTATCGAATGCATTCTGGAAATCCATATATACAACATCTACTGGTTCCCCTTTATCCACCCTACTCATTACATCCTCAAAGAACTCTAGCAAATTTGTCAAACATGATTTCCCTTTCATAAAACCATGCTGATTCTGCTTGACTGTATTATGATTTTCTAAATATTCTGCTACTACTTGCTTAATAATGAACTCCAGCATTTTCCCAATGACAGATATTTGGCAAACTGGTCTATAGTTTCCTGCTTTCTGTCTCCCTCATTTCTTAAATAGAGGCATTACATTTACAGTTGTCCAATCTCCAGAATTCAGGGAATTTTGGTAGATTATAACCAATGCATCCACTATCTCTGCAGCCACTTCTTTTTAAGACCTTCGGATGCAGGCCATCAAGTCCAGGGGATTGTCCACGTTTAGTCCCATTAGTTTGCTTGGTACTTTTTCTCTAGTGATAGTGATTGTTTAAGTTCCCCCCTCCCTATAGCCCCTTGATTATATATTATTGGAATGGTTTTAGTGTCTTCTACCATGAAGACCAATATAAAATATTTGTTCAAAGTCTCTGCCATTTCCTTGTTTCCCAACATCAATTTCCCAGTCTCATCCTCTAAGGGACCAATATTTACTTTAGCTACTCTCTTCCTTTTTATATACCTTTAGAAGCTCTTACTGTCTGTTTTTATATTTCTTGCTAGTGTACTATCATAATCTATCTTCTCTCTATTATTTTTTTAGTCGTCCTTTGCTGGTTTCTAAAAATGTCCCAATCCTCTGGCCTATGACTAATCTTTCAACATTGTATGCCTTTGTTTTCAATTTGATACCATCCTTAACTTCCTTATTTAGCCACATAGGGTTCATTGTTCTCTTCGAGTCTTTCTTTCTCACTGGAATATATCTTTGCTGAGAGTTATGAAATAGCTGCTTAAATGTCTGCCACTGCTTATCTACCGTCTTACTCTTTAATCTATTTTTCCAGTCCACTTTAGCCAACTCTTTCTCCATATCTTTGCAGTTGCCTTTATTTAAGGACACTAGTTTGAGACCCAATTTTCGCAACCTCAAACTGAATTTGAAATTCTAACATGTTATGATCACTCTTTCCTATCGGATCCTTTACAATGAGATCATTAATTAATTCTATCTCATTACACATTGCCAGATCTAAAATAGCCTGCTCTCTAGTTGGTTCCACAATGTATTGTTCTAAGAAACCATCCCAATGGATATGTCTGCTGGTGTCATTTAGAGGTCCACATTATTTCCTCCCATAGACTTGCTTTTTAGACCCTGTGTTGAGATTGTAGGCAGAAAAACTGCTCTTAGGCCGATACCAGTGCTGTGCTATAATTGGTGCTTAATGCTATCTGAGGACAGACAGAGCTACTTTGCCATGTGATTTTCTTTTTCTCCTATTGGAGAAGTGCCTTCCTTGCAGTGCTCTTCCATGTTAAAGACATTATATAAATACATGTTGTTGTTGTTGTTGATCTGTGTCGTTACTTTTAGTGATTTCTGTATCTGCACCACTAGATCCTTTTGCCCCTCTACCCTATACAATGATAATTGCCTTTTTTTAAATAACTGGTTAAAGATCGAAAGATCCATCAGTAAATGGACTGGAACAAGATTGAAAGGTTGGCTACAGGAACACTGTGCAATGGATTTGCATAGCCATACAGTAAAAAATGCACCAGTGGATGAGTATATCTGTTACTCATTGTTCATTTTTAATAAAGCATAATCTTGGCTAACTATTATCACATTGCCTTTATCATATTACTGAGTTCAATACTTAAAGGTGAACACATCTGTATTTCACCTTTTTAACCTAATTTTGGCTTTTATCTTTCTGGGAATTGGGATATTATCAGGTTTAACCATGGAATCAGAAGAGTTCATGAACCTTATATACCATCTCCTTTTGCTTTGTACAATCATAACATCCGTAATTTAATCTCTCCTACCTTCCACCCTATCACAGACATTCCCTTTTGTTCTTCCCCCCTTTTGCTGCCCATGCACTTGCTTAACATCTGTTACATCTCTAACTTTTTCCAGTTCTGACAAAAGGTCATCGCCCTGAAACCTTCTCTCCCCACAAATGCTGCCTGACCTGCTGAGTATTTCCAGCATTTTCTGTTTTTATATAAAGGGTTTCTACCTCTAACAAGGCAAAAACCCATTTAAAGGATGGATTTTTTTTTACTGTTAGAATGCACTCACTAGCTAGCCCTTTACATTTCCTCTTAAATCCTTGGCCTTTGCAGAGCAAACAATGGCAGCTTTGATGTTTGTTCACAGCAGCAGCTGGATTAACATACAATTTGCATCCAGCGCAGTAGAAGCCCTGCACCACAGGAAGCCAACGTATTCAATAACAAATTCTTCCCCGAGCACAGTCAAAAAGATATCTGAAATCAATGCACTGTTACAAAAGCATTATATCATTGTATGAGAATTCAAAGGAACACAAGGACTCTTTCAATATTCTGTCCCTATTGCAGATATGCCCCCTGCAGGCAAAAGTTAAGCAATTCATTTGAAACAAATACAGCAATTCACATCTTCACTCTTTCACTGGGCCATGTATAAGCCAGTATTACAATGCAACTACATATGCTTACCATTTTGAATTTCACATGATTTATTTCTTGTCATTTCATTGATGAGTTATTTATAAATTATTTCCATAATCATTATGAGAAAGTTGCTAAAACATTACTTAAATCTTAAACACAAAGATAACATGATATTGTATATCAAGACAGCTAGCTAATAGCTCAATCAATGACTGTGATATTTTAAATTTGGGAGCAGATCCATTTTAATATCAACTCTGCAGCTTTCATGCTAGCTTAAAAGGAGTACAGTCTGTCTCCTTTCTTTTCTTGAAAGTAGGCAAAGTATATATGAGCCTAGACAATGAGTGTTGGAAATCTATTCTCTCAGGGAGGGGGTCATAATCAACTCTAATCCTGACTTTGTGCAATTGCAGTTTCTTACACAGATCACTAGACAGTGAGCAGGAGTTGGAAACGCGGTAGATTTTTTCCCTCCCTATCCTGGATGTTGGAGCCAATTGTACTGTTTGGATCAGAGGCATGGACAATGTACAGA
The DNA here is from genome assembly GCF_044704955.1 of Pristiophorus japonicus. Taxonomy (NCBI): domain Eukaryota; kingdom Metazoa; phylum Chordata; class Chondrichthyes; family Pristiophoridae; genus Pristiophorus; species Pristiophorus japonicus. The sequence continues at coordinate 192,089,303 of NC_091982.1, read as the reverse complement.
AGACACCTCAAGTCGCTGGAGATATATCACCAACGATGTCTCCGCAAGATCCTGCAAATCACCTGGGAGGACAGGCGCGCCAACATCAGTGTCCTCGCCCAGGCTAACATCCCCAGCATTGAAGCACTGACCACACTCGGTCAGCTTCGCTGGGCAGGCCACATAGTTCGCATGCCAGACACGAGGCTCCTTAAGCAATTGCTCTCTGCGGAGCTCCTTCACGGCAAACAAGTCAAAGGTGGGCAGCAGAAACGTTACAAGGACACCCTCAAAGCTTCCCTGGTAAAATGCGACATCACCACTGACACCTGGGAGTCCCTGGCCAAAGGCAGCCCTAGGTGGAGAAAGTGCATCCGGGAGGGCGTTGAGCTCTTCGAATCTCAATGCCGCGAGTGTGACGAGGTCAGGCACAGGCACCGGAAGGAGCGTGCGGCAAATCAGTCCCACCACACCCCCCCCTTCCGCCAACGAATGTCTGTCCCACCTGTGACAAGGTCTGTGGCTCTCGCATTGAACTGTTCAGCCACCAAAGGACTCACTTTAGGAGTGGAAGCAAGTCTTCCTCAATTCCGAGGGACTGCCTATGATGATGATGATGCTATTGCAGCGAAAATATGTTCAACATATACTTATATTCTGCATGGGAAGTTGTGTTTCTCAGATCATAAAATGATGACATGTTACAGACGATTAATGCAGCACAGACCAAGAGCAGAAGTATTGATGTGGTTGGAATACTAACTCAGCATTGAAAATTAGGCAAGGGTTTCTTTCTTGTTGATCAGCCAAATAAAATTTGAGTCTTAAAGTAAAAGTAACTTGACGGGAATTCTGTTCAACATGTTAGGTTCCACATGGTCATGTGATGCATTGAGAAAAACAAAATAATTTGTCTGCTTTTTATTATTAATAACTTTTCAAAATGACACATGACCATAGATCTCTTGTAAAAATGTAGAAGTGTGGTTTCACACAATTCTGAAGGTGACCACCACACTGATTTAAAGCAATAGAGCTGAAAATCAAGCATTTCACTTTCAAAATGAAACACTTGGGATCTGGTTATTGAGACGAGTTTGTTGTTTGTAAACCATAAAATAATATGTTTCAAAGTCTAGGTTTACCACTTAATTGATTGAACTATTAGTTGCCTTAATAACAAATAGCTCATTTGAGAACAAATGTATTGATGTAAGAAGCCAGGAATGATGTGCCTTTAACACACAAAATCTTCCCTTGTTTAATGACTACCAAAAAATCTCACTGGGGAAGAATTTCCATGGGTATTCTCACTGATATATAGCTGTAACTTCAGTAGAAGATCGGCTAAAAACCTGAAGAAGTGGCGCAAATGATTGTTTTTAGCTAATTATGTTGTGTCCCTGGAGGCCCCACTGATCTTCCACCAGGCAACCAGCTAAAGAAAAGAAACCAGATAGTTTTTCCATAAATGTAATCAAGAAGCTCGCTGAAGTGTCTCAGTATCTGGTGACTAAGTTACTTATGTTTCTTCCAACGCACTTATTGCTGCTTCCAGGTAAGTGGAATCAATCAATTTAAACCACTTTGTATTGTGCAAATAAATTAATAAAATGAATTTGGGTTGCATTATTAGAGGCATGGGATACAGATCAAGAAGTTGTATTGTTGTTGTATAAGTATATGCAATTCTGGTCACCTAACTGCAGGAAGGATTTTCACAGAAAGCTCACAAAAGCTGACAATCTCAAAATAACTGATAAATAGCAACCAACAAGTGAAAAACAGCCCTGAATGTAAGCAAGCAATTATGCTGGGAATGCAGCAGTGGCACGTGTGGCTGTTGCAGCTCAATCTGCAGGTATACCCCAGCATATCCTTCACTTATATTGCAGGAAATAACTGAAGTAATCAAAAATGCATTTTTCAAAGGGATAGATCTAGAAATTTGTGAAGGGAGATGCTTCTTAGTGGGACCTTGAGAATTCCCTCCCAAGAAATTTAGATTTTTGACATTTTTGGTGCATTTTACCACATTTGGCAGTGTACTGTACTATAATTCCGCCTTAAAATCCGAAATAAGTTAATCTGGAAAGGTTGCAGAAATTATAAATACTAGAATAAATGTGCACTTGTTCAGAACTCTGCAGATTAATTAAAGAAACATTTGGGGCAACAAAAAGTGCCTCAGGCTGTAAACAACTGATTCAGTCAGCAAACTTTGTTAGGGTTGGGGAAAACCTGACTGTCATCATGAAACACTAAAGGCTGGTGTGCATGTTATTGCCCTTGAGAAGTGTATAGAACCAAGTAACAAAGCTGATTGCTGGTATCAAGAATTTAAGTTCTGAGGAAAGGTTAAGGAACTCACACTTGTTTACTTGGGAAAGGTTGAACCGAATTAAAGATTTTTAGATTATATATAGGAAATTGACTAAATTGATCCAGGCACACTGTTCACCACGATGAATGTTTAAATACCAAGGAACTCAAATTAAATGTTATGAATTTAAGAACAAGAAGGGAAATCTGCTGGAACATTTTTACTAGAAGCGCAATGGATAGCACTTAGATGTGCGACTGGAGAGAAAGGATTAAGAAATCTGGTGCAGGCAGGGTTGATCTTTGGAAAAGGAATACGCTTGTATCCTGTTCCTAAAAATTTTATTTTTCATTTAGTCCTAGTAACTAGGCATTTAAGGGGGTGAATTTCCACAAGGCTTCCAACTCATTTGCTGTAACTTCAGTGGAAGAGTCATGGAAAACAGTGTTCACGTTGTTTTTCCAGGGTTTCTGTGGCTCTCACGCGGAAGTTGCACAAGAAGAGCAGGAGAACCTCTATGGCAGGTCCTTTGTTTCCTGCACGTTAAATATAGTGTGATTGAAGCTGGAATTTTCATTTATATATATTACAGTTTTATGAAAAAAGCAAGAGTATATTGTAATGCTCATTCTTGCTCAGGCTGCTTTTCACAGCAATAACTTTATTTAATAAAACAGAGACATTGGCCGTGATATTGCGGCGGGTTTTGTAGGTGGGGGGTGAGGGGGGGGGCGGCGGTGGGCTAGTGTTTCGCATGCTGTGGAGTTTTAACTTCATAGAGTGCGTCTTTTTTTTCCTACAGGTTCCCTGCCTGGAAGCCAGCTTGATTGACAGGCTTGGATCCCTGTCAGGCGAGGAACACTCTGGGGGAGGCCACTGCCACAGGAACAGGTGAAGAATCAGCTGCTGTGATAGTGGGAGCATGTGTGGGGGGTGGGGGGGGCGGTGTCTGGATCTTGGGGGAGTCCGACCCCTGATCTTGGTTGGGGTTATCCGATCCCCAATCCCGGGGGGGTGTCAGATGCTGGGGTGGAGGGTCAGGTCCCTGATCCAGGAGAGTCTTTAGATGGTGGTGGGGAGTGGGGTGGGGGGGGGGTGGAAGGTCTGATGGCAGGGAGGAAGGTTGCTTGGTGGGTTGGGAGCAAGCATTTCTGCTCCTCCTGGCCCACAAGTAGTGCTGTAAAGGCACTTAACCTTTTCCACAAAGCTATCCTTGCCTCCATTAAGCAGCCTGGTTTATCAAAGCCCGAGAAACCTGGCTGGTCAAGGTTAAACCTGTAAGGCAGGTTAAATGTGAGCCTCACTATAATAGTTAAACGGATAACCCACCCCCTGTCCTGCCTCCATTAAATATGGAAGTGGGCTGTTAGGAGGCAGGTTGGAGTTGGGTTCGAGATTTTAAAAATTGTTACATCTCTTTTTGGGGGTTAACTTACTCCCCTATTGAGATTAGAAGGAAAGTACTGAGCTCTTGGTACAAAATTGGCCAGCATGCCATCTGGTGAATAAAATATCCATTACATCTTCCCGTTCTCAAAAAAGCTATTACACTCTATAAGTTTATTAGTTGTTTTGCTGAGTGCTCAACCTATCACAAATTGCATTTTTTTTTGGTGCAAACTTTGCAACCTTGGAAAATACAAAAAATCAATATTGCCATTGTTTTGTTGATATTACAACATGAAAAACTAATGGATCACAAGATAATTACAGATGAGGAAATTGATTGGGCCCATCTTAATGTATCCATCTAGAATGATCCTAAGAGCCCCTCACTGCATACAATTGTTTCTTCAATGATTTCAGGATTTTCACATGTATTACTCGATTTAGGAACACACTCAAAATTTCCCCCCACTCCCGACTATGACATAACTCCTCTAATGAATATTCTACCCTATAGGCAGTTTCTTAGCCATTCCCAAGGTTTATCCTGAATCCCCACAGCTTTGAGTTTAACTAATATCAATTTGTGCAGAATTTTGTCATTTGGTCACATACTCCCATAGCTTCCAGCTACTTCATGACAGCTAATTTTACTTTGGCTCCTTAGTTACCATCAAGAAAGGCAGAATTTCTACCTGTTCAGGTTAGATTCAGATCCAAATCTCAACAGTAAAGTGGTAGATTTCTTGCCTCTGTTACCCAATATCCCAAGAGCATGATTAATTTTTTTTTTATTGGAAGGACAGATTTCATCACTGTGTTTGTGGTCTAATTTTATTTTGTTATGGAGAAGTGTAACCTTGAATTATAATTTGGGAGTATTTTTGTTTTTGTAGTGTTGAATACAAATTATATGTATCAAAGTATAGTATAGATCAGTTAGCCGAACATCTGTGGTTGGGAAAATGTTGGAGTCCATTATTAAAGAAGCAGTAGCAGGACATTTGGAAAAGCAAAATTCGGTCAGACAGAGTCAGAGTCAGAGACATGAAGGGGAAGTCATGTTTGACAAATTTGCTGGAGTTCTTTGAGGATGTGACGAACAGGGTGGATAAAGGGGAACCAGTGGATGTTGTGTATTTGGACTTCCAGAAGGCATTTGACAAGGTGCCACATAAAAGGTTACTGTACAAGTTAAAAGTTCACGGGGTTGGGGGTAATATGTTAGCATGGATAGAGGATTGGCCAACTAACAGAAAACAGAGAGTCGGGATAAATGGTTCATTCTCTGGTTGGCAACCAGTAACTAGTGGGGTGCAACAGCAATCAGTGCTGGGACCCCAACTATTTATAATCTATATAAATGACTTGGAAGAAGGAACTGAGTGTAATGTTGCCAAGTTTGCTGACGATACAAAGATGGGAGGAAAAGCAATGTGTGAGGAGGATACAAAAAACCTGCACAAGGACATAGACAAGCTAAGTGAGTGGGTAAAAATTTGGCAGATGGAGTATAATGTTGGAAAGTGTGAGGTCATGCACTTCGGCAGAAAAAAATCAAAGAGCAAACTATTATTTAAATGGAGAAAGATTGCAAAGTGCCGCAGTACAGGGTGACCTGGGGGTATTTGCGCATGAAACACAAAAGGATAGTATGCAGGTACAGCATTGATCAGGAAGGCTGGTATCTTGGCCTTTATTGCAAAGGGGATGGAGTTTAAAAACAGGGAAGTCTTGCTACAGCTATATAAGGTATTGGTGAGGCCACACCTGGAATACTGCGTGCAGTTTTGGTTTCCATATTTACGAAAGGATATACTTGCTTTGGAGGTAGTTCAGAGAAGGTTCACTAGGTTGATTCCAGGGATGAGGGGGTTGACTTATGAGGAAAGGTTGAGTAGGTTGGGCCTCTACTCATTGGAATTCAGAAGAATGAGAGGTGATCTTATCGAAATGTATAAGATTATGAGGGGGCTTGACAAGGTGGATGCAGCGAGGATGTTTCCACTGATGGGGGAGACTAGAACTAGAGGGCATGATCTTAGAATAAGGGGCCAACCATTTTAAACAGAGATGAGGAGAAATTTCTTCTCTCAGAGGGTTGTAAATCTGTGGAATTCACTGCCTCAGAGAGCTGTGGAAGCTGGGACATTGAATAAATTTAAGACAGAAATAAGCACTTTCTTAAAGAATAAAGGGATAAGGGGTTATGGGGAGCGGGCGGGGAAGTGGAGCTGAATCCATGATCAGATCAGCCATGATCTTATTGAATGGCGGAGCAGGCTCGATGGGCCGTTTGGCGTACTCCTGTTCCTATTTCTTATGTTCTGAGATATTAGCATGGATAGAGGATTGGCTAACGAACAGAAAACAGAGAGTCGGGATAAATGGGTGTGATGATAACGCGATTAGCTTGTTGTAAGCGTTGGATGGTGTTTCGTCTTCACCAAGGACTAAGACTGTCCTCACTAATGGAGGACTGAGAGCACTGAGCAACGTGCACACAGATTCTTCCTTTCACAGGAGAGATTCTCTCCAAAGTGAGCGTGGACTGCCGTATTTGACTATGTCCCTCTGAAACTGATCACTGTTTATCTCCAACATTGCCGCCTCCTACATCTGATGAGTGAACTCTACAACCCTGACAACCACCAAATCCAACTTGAAACCTGCTGAGATCTAGAAGAAAAAACAGACACAAAGAATGACTCATGGAGTGATTTAAATACCTCATCATACTGTATGTGTAAGAAAAGCTTATTGAATTGATCCAAAATAGCTTGCACAGTTAAAAAGGGCGATTTTTAACCCTACTCATACAGCAGAAACCTGGCGGGTGGGCAGTTAAAATCAGACTGGCTGTTACTCGTCTGAAAGCTGCCATGATCCCAGTATCTGCAATTTAACCTGCTCTCCTAAGCAAGTGGCTAGGACACGCACCCGGAGCCAATAGGGTCCTTCTTTACAAATTCATATTGCGGCCCGATTACATAATTGAAACCCGACTGCAATTTTAACTCGGCCATGAGCGGGGAATCTACCTCGAGTTAAAATCGGGGCTAAATGTGTTGCAAGTGGTGTTTTGTAATTAAATTCAGCAGAAATATCAAATGGTTAGTGCCTTATGCCCAATATAGGTAGTTGCCCACAATAAGCGTTCGGGACTGTACTACAGATGAGTAAGTTTAAGCTAAACAAGCTCCAACCTGGATGAAGAAAAGTTCAAATGGAAATAAGGAAGAAAAACTTGTGGAAGGCGGTAGGTCCAGCTGGAGCAGAGGTGGGGGAGGAAGGATTTGAAAACAATTTGAAAAGATGTTAAGGATATAAAATGGGCACCAAAATGAATACAGGAAAGGGCATTAGCCAGACGAATAAAACTTTTTTTCCAGTACCATAACGGTAATAAAAAAGTGGTTAAAGGAAGTTAAACCTACAAGTGTTGACCAGGGAGAAAAGACTGGCTCACTTTCCAATTATTGTCACAGCAAATCAGTTCATATAATAGTTAAACCTTGAGTTAAACCCGCCAGGTTTCTGCTGTATGAGTCATCTCCAGTTTATTGAACTCAGTCAATGGTTATTTCGTCCCTCTCAATGTTGAAATATAGAGCAGAATTAATTAAAATGCAAACAAAATCTTGGCATCCAGTCAGAACAGCAGAGTAGGAAAGTCCAAGATGCAGCCCATAGCCTTTTTGATCTATCCTTCTTTATGCATAAATGCTAACTCCATCCCCTGCTCACCTGAAGCTCTTTAAACTTTACATACCTAAAGATTTGAAGAAGGTTGCTCCTGGATTGGTATATTCATACAAATGAGGGAGGAACCTTGTTTCATCAACTGGGAACAGTTATTATTACTCCTCTAGATCCAGTAAATTTTAAGGGATGCCTGGATGATCAGAAGAGATTGCTATGCTAATGGTAAATTTTACTGAACCTCAGGAAATCATAGTACTGTACACCAATAGAAGGATAGGATTTACAACAGGATATATTTGCTTTGGAGACAGTTCCGAGAAGGTTCACTAGGTTGATTCCGGGGATAAGGGGGTTGACTTATGGAGGAAAGGTTGAGTAGGTTAGGCCTCTACTCATTGGAATTCAGAAGAATGAGAGGTGATCTTATTGAAATGTATAAGATTGTGAGGGGGCTTGACAAGGTGGATGCAGAGAGGATGTTTCCACTGATGGGGGAGACTAGAACTAGGGGGCATAATCTTAGAATAAGGGGCCGCCCATTTAAAACATGAGGAAACATTTCTTCTCTGAGGGTTGTAAATCTGGAATTCGCTGCCTCAGAGAGCTTTGGAAGCTGGGACATTGAATAAATTTAAGACAGAAATAGATAGTTTCTTACACGATAGTAAGGGTTATGGGGAGCGGGCGGGGAAGTGGAGCTGAGTCCATGATCAGATCAGCCATGATCTTATTAAATAGTGGAGCAGGCTCGAGGGGCTGTATGGCCTACTCCTGCTCCTATTTCTTATGTTCTTATGTTCTTAAATTTCATATGGTTTCTGAAAGCTTCATCAACATTTTTTAAGGTGCTTAAAAATGGAGACTGTATTGCTGTGAATTTCTCATATTAGTTTGAAGACTCATAGCCATAGCACTGTATTTCTGTGCAAGTTAGACACGTGGCTGATCAAAAGAAAACTGTTGTTCCTCAGTGGTCTGTTCTGGGGCTTCAAATTTTCAGCACATTTATTAATGACTTGGATCAAGGAATATAAATCTGTATATGTTATATATGTGGACTTGTATTTACTCTGTACAGCCACCAGAGGGCTCATTCCCCAGAGTCACAAGGGATCCCATAATCCCTTGGGAGCACAGGTATTTAAGAAGGCTTCACAGGTTGGAGAGGCACTCTGGAGACCTGCAATAAAAGACTAAGATCACATGTTACTTTGAGATCACAGTATTCAGTCTGACTCTTTTTCCATACACAACAACTGGCGACGAGATACAGATAGTGAATCCAAAGATGCAGAGAACACTGGGCATCCTGGAGAAATTTTCGGAGGGAGATGATTGGGAAACTTTTGTGGAGCGATTCGATCAATACTTCGTGGCCCTCGAGCTAGAAGGGGAAGAGAGTGCTGCCAATCGAAGGGCGATCCTCCTCACCGTCTGTGGGGCACCAACGTATGGCCTCATGCTCTCTCCAGCGAAACCCACGGAGAAATCGTACGACGATTTATGCACACTGGTCCGAGAGCATTTGAACCCGAAAGCGTTCTGATGGCGAGGTACTGGTTCTACACCTACAAAAGGTCTGAGGGCCAGGAAGTGGCGAGTTATGTCGCCAAGCTAAGATGCCTTGCAGGATATTGCGAATTTGTAGGACATTTGGAGCACATGCTCAGAGACTTTTTCGTACTTGGCATTGGCCATGAAACCATACTTCGCAAACCTTTGACTGCAGAGACCCCAACCTTGAGTAAGGCCATAGCGATAGCCCAGGAGTTCATTGCCACCAGTGACAATACTAAGCAAATCTCTCAGCACACAAGTGCTGCTACAAGTACTGTGAACAAAGTGGTGTTGCTTTCGAATCGTAACGTTCAGGGCAGGTCACACATACTTGCAGCTACACGTCCGCAGATGTCTCAGAGTCCACCATCAAGGGTGACGAATGCAAGGCCATTAACACCTTGTTGGCGCTACGGGATTGATCATCATTTCCATTCATGCCGATTCAAAGGATACGTTTGCAAGGGCTGTGGAACAATGGGACACCTCCACCGAGTATGCAGGCAAGCTGCTAAGCCTGTTAAACCTGCAAACCACCATGTTGCAGAGGAGGAGCATGACGAAACAGAGCCTCAGATAGAGGAGGCAGAGGTACATGGGGCACACACATTCACCACGAATTGTCCCCCGATAATGCTGAATGTTGAACTAAATGGACTCCCGATGTCAATGGAGCTGGACACGGGCGCAAGCCAGTCCATCGTGAGCAAAAAGACTTTCGAAAAGTTGTGGTACAACAAAGCCTCAAGGTCAGTCTTAACTCCAATTCGCATGAAACTAAGAACCTACACAAAAGAACTGATTCCTGTAATCGGCAGTGCTACCTTAAAGGTCTCCTACGATGGAGCGATGCACAAGCTACCACTCTGGGTGGTACCGGGCGATGGTCCCACGCTGATCGGCAGGAGCTGGCTGGGAAAGATATGCTGGAACTGGGACGATGTCCGAGCGCTATCGCCTGCTGACGACACTTCATGTGCCCAGGTCTTACCAGGCATCGGGAAATTCCAAGGAGCAAAAATGCAGATCCACCTAATACCAGGGGCGCGATCCATCCATCACAAGGCGAGAGCAGTACCGTACATGATGGGTAGAAAGGGTAGAGATCGAGCTAGACCGGCTGCAAAGAGAGGACATCATTTCATCAATTGAGTTCAGCGAGTGGGCAAGTCCTATTGTCCCAGTCCTCAAGGGAGACGGCACCGTCAGAATCTGTGGCGATTGCAAAGTAACTGTCAATCGTTTCTCCCTGCAGGACCAATACCCACTACCCAAAGCCGACAACCTCTTTGCAACGCTGCCGGGAGGAAAGATGTTCACGAAGCTGGATCTGACTTCAGCTTACATGGCACAGGAACTGGAGGAATCATCGAAGGCCCTCACCTGCATTAACACGCACAAAGTTATTTTTGTTTATAACAGGTGCCCGTTTGCAATCCGATCAGCGGCGGCGATATTCCAGAGAAACATGGAAAGTTTACAGAAGTCGGTTTCGCACACCGTGGTCTTCCAGGACGACATCTTGGTCACAGGTCGGAACACAGTCGAGCATCTGCAGAACCTGGAGGCGGTTCTTAGTCGACTCAACCACATGGGGCTCAGGTTAAAACGCTCGAAGTGTGTTTTCCTGGTGTTTGAAGTGGAGTTCCTGGGAAGGAGAATTGCGGCGGACGGCATCAGGCCCACCAACGCGAAGACGGAGGCAATCGAGAATGCACCGAGGCCACAGAACGTGACGGAGCTGCGGTCGTTTCTAGGACTCTTGAACTACTTTGGTAACTTCTTATCGGGTCTCAGCATCCTGCTAGAACCACTACATGTCTTACTATGAAAAGGGGGCGAATGGGTTTGGGGCAAAAGCCAAGAAAATGCCTTTGTAAAAGCGAGAAAATTGTTATGCTCAAACAAATTGCTTGTATTGTATGATCCATGTAAGCGTTTGGTACTAGCATGTGATGCGTCGTCATATGGCATCGGGTGTGTATTGCAACAAGCTAATGATTTTGGGAAACTGCAACTGGTTGCTTTTGCATCCAGGAGTCTGTCTAAGGCTGAGAGAGCCTACAGCATGATTGAAAAAGAAGCATTAGCGTGTGTCTATGGGGTAAAGAAAATGCATCAATACCTGTTTGGGCTAAAATTCGAATTGGAAACTGACCATAAGCCACTTATATCCCTGTTTTCCGAGAGTAAAGGGATAAATACCAATGCATCGGCCAGCATCCAGAGATGGGCACTCATGTTGTCCACATACAACTACGCCATCTGCCACAGGCCAGGCACAGAAAACTGCACCTATGGTCTCAGTAGGCTGCCATTGCCCACCACGGGGGTGGAAATGGCGCAGCCCGCAGATCTAGCCATGGTTATGGAAGCATTTGAGAGTGAGCAATCACCCGTCACTGCCCGGTAGATCAAAACCTGAACAAGCCAGGACCCCTTATTATCTCTAGTCAAAAGCTGTGTGCTTCATGGGAGTTGGTCCAGTGTCCCAGTGGAAATGCAGGAAGTGATAAAGCCGTTCCAGCGGCGCAAAGGTGAAATGTCTATACAGGCAGACTGCCTTCTGTGGGGCAATCGAGTAGTGGTCCCCAAGAAGGGCAGAGACACCTTCATCAATGACCTCCACAGTACCCACCCAGGCATCGTAATGATGAAAGCGATAGCTAAATCCTACCTGTGGTGGCCCGGTATCGATGCGGACTTAGAGTCCTGCGTTTATAGATGTAATACATGCTCGCAGTTAATCAATGTACCCAGGGAGGCGCCGCTAAGTTTATGGTCTTGGCCCTCCAAACCGTGATCTAGGGTACATGTCAACTATGCAGGCCCGTTCTTGGGTAAAATGTTCCTTGTGGTTGTAGACGCGTACTCCAAAGGGATTCAATGTGAGATAATGTCGGCTAGCACGTCCGCTGCCACCACTGAAAGCCTGCGGGCCATGTTTGCCATACACGGCTTACCAGATGTCCTGGTGAGCGACAACGGGCATGTTTTATCAGTGCTGAGTTCAAAGAATTCATGACCCGTAACGGGATCAAACATGTCACATCTGTCCCGTTTAAACCAGCATCCAATGGTCAGGCAGAGAGAGCAGTGCAAACCATCAAGCAAGGCTTGAAGAGGCTAACTGAAGGCTCACTGCAGACTCGTCTATCCCGAGTCCTGCTTAGCTACCGCCGAGACCACACTCACTCACTGGGATCCCATCTGCTGACCTGCTCATGAAAAGAGCACTCAAGACAAGGCTCTCGTTAGTTCATCCTGATCTACATGAACAGGTAGAGAGCAGGCGGCTTCAACAAAGTGCATACCATGATAGCGCAAATGTGTCACGCGAGATTGAAATCAATGATCTTGTATTTGTTTTAAATTATGGACAAGGTCCCAAGTGGCTTCCCAGCACTATCATGGCCAAAGAGGGGAGCAGGGTGTTTCGGGTCAAACTTCCAAATGGACTAATTCACCAAAACACTTGGACCAAATCAAACTCAGATTCACGGACTACCCTGAGCAACCCATCTTGGACCCTACCTTTTTTGATCTCCCAACACACACACCAGTGGCAACCGACACCACGGTTGACCATGTAGCAAAACCCATCATCCACAGCAGCCCTGCAGGGCCCAACACACCAGGCAGCCCAGCAAGGCAAGCTGCACAGCAGCCCAGCGAGGGCCCAACAAATGATTCAACAATGCCAGCTTTCACACCGAGACGATCAACCAGGGCAAGAAGGACCCCAGATCGACTCACATTGTAAATAGTTACACTATTGACTTTGGGGAGGGAATGTTGTTACATATGTGGACTTGTATTTACTCTGTTCAGCCACCAGAGGGCTCATTCCCCAGAGTCCCAAGGGATCCCATAATCCCTTGGGAGCATAGATATTTAAGAAGGCTTCACAGGTTGGAGAGGCACTCGGGAGACCTGCAATAAAAGACTAAGGTCATACTTTACTTTGAGCTCACAGTATTCAGTCTGACTCTTTTTCCATATACAACAGTATATATCCAAGTTTTCAGATGAAACTAAATTAGGAGGGACAGTAAGTGGGAGCAGGAAGTTGCAAAGCGACATAGAAAGATTGATTGGGCAAAACTATTCCAAATGGAGTTTAATGTGGGCAAGTATGAGGCCATCAACTTCGGAGGTAAGAAAAATAAATCAGAGTATTTTCTAATTGGTGAGAAATTAGGTACAGTAAAGTAGCAAAGAGTTTTGAAAGACCAAATACACAACTCATTTAAAGCTATTGGACAGGTACAAAAGGTAATCAAAAAAGCTAAAAGCATGTTAGACTTTATCTCAAGGGCCTGGAATACAAAAGGGAGGAGGTAATGCTTCAGTTGTATAGAGCCTTGATCAGACCCCATCTGTTGTACTGTGTTCATTTTTGGACACTGCACCTCAGGAAGGATATATTGGCATTGGAGGGGATGCATTGCTGATTGATACCGAGGCTTAGAGGGTTAAATTCTGAGGACAGGTTGCATACACTTGGCTTGTATTCCCTTGAGTGCAGAAGATTGAGGGGTAATCTATTTGAAGTGATTAAAATGTTAAAAGGATTCAATAGGATAGATACAGATAAATTATTTTCTTTGGTAGGAGAATGAAGAATGAGAGGACATAATCTTAAAATTAGAGCGAGGCCATTTCGGAGGGATATCAGAAACCATCTTTTCACACAAAGGATAGATATCTGGATTTCTCTCACCCAAAGGCTGTGGATGCTGGGACAATTGGAGCTTTTAAGACTGAGATTGACAGATTTTTGTTAGTTAAGGGTATCAAGGGATATGGAGCTAAGGCAGGCAGATGGAGTTGAGTTACAGATAAGTCTAATTGACTGGTGGAGCAGGCTCAAGGGGCCGAATGGCCTACTCCTGTTCCCATGAAAAAGCAGCTGAAGATGGTTAGATTGAGGACATTTTGCTGAAGGGCTACTTCAGTGTTTTCCTGGACCTGCAATGATTGTCCTCCAACAACCACCTTCCTTTGTGTCAGTTATGACTCAATTATGCTTGGCCTTGTTGGTCGAATGGTGCCTAGATATATGTAAGAAAAATACTTGGATTTAAGAACATAAGAACATAAGAAATAGGAGCAGGAGTAGGCCATTTGGCCCCTCAAGCCTGCTCCGCCATTTAATAAGATCATGGCTGATCTGATCATGGACTCAGCGCCACTTCCCTGCCCTCTCCCCATAACCCTTTACTCCCTTATCACTCAAAAATCTGTCTATCTCCGCCTTAAATATATTCAATAACCCAGCCTCCACAGCTCTCTGGGGCAGAGAATTCCATAGATTTACAACTCTCTGAGAGAAGAAATTTCTCCTCATCTCAGTTTTAAATGGCCGGCCCCTTATTCTGGGACAATGTCCCCTAGTTTTAGTTTCCCCTATGAGTGGAAATATCCTCCAACTTGTCGAGCCCCCTCTTTATCTTATAAGTTTCAATAAGATCACCTCATTCTTCTGAGCTCCAATGAGTATAGGCCCAACCTATTCAACCTATCCTCTTAAGTCAAACCCCTCAACTCCGGAATCAACCTTGTGAACCTGCTCTGAACAGCCTCCAATGCAAGTATATCCTTACTTAAATACGGAGACCAAAACTGTACGCAATATGCTTGGTGTAGCCTCACCAATAGCTTGTACAGTTGTAGCAGGACTTCTTTGCTTTTATACTCTATTCCCCTTGCAATAAAGGCCAACATTCCATTTGCCTTCCTGATTACTTGCTGTACCTGCATACTAACTTTTTGTGTTTCATGCACAAGGACCCCCAGATCTCTTTGTGCTGCAGCACTTTGCAATTTTTCTCCATTTAAATTATAATTTGCATTTCTATTACTTCTGCCAAAGTGGATAACCTCACATTTTCCCACATTATACTCCATCTGCCAAATTTTTGCCTACTCACTTAGCCTGTCTGTATCCCTTTGCAGATTTTTTGTGTCCTCCTCACAATTTACTTTCCCACCCATCTTTGTATCATCAGCAAACTTGGCGACATTGCACTCGGTCCCTTTATCCGTCATTAATATATATTGTAAATAGTTGAGGACCCAGCACCGATCCCTGCAGCACCCCACTAGTCACTGTTTGCCAACCGGAAAATTACCCTGTTATATATGTAACTATGTGATACCTGCCACCAGAGGGTGCGACTGTTGGAGTCCTAATGGTCACCTGCACACACGTTGGCTGCCATGTTGTTTAGGCACTCTGGAGTTGTAATAAAGAAGACTACGGTCACACTAAGTTTAGCTGACAGTACTCAACCTCGTGGAGTTCTGTACACAACAATTGGTGACGAGGAACAGAATATGAACCTTCACGCAACCATGGTTGCCATTGGAATATTACAGAGATTTGTAGAGGGTGATTGGGAAGCCTTCGTCGAACGTCTTGACCAGTACTTCGTGGCCAACGAGCTGGAAGGAGACACTAATGCAGCCAAGCACAGGGCGGTTCTCATCATCGTCTGTGGGCCTAAAATATACGGCCTCATCAAGAATCTGCTCGCACCGACAAAACCAACGGAGAAGGAATATAGAGAGTTGTGCATGCTGGTTCGGAACTACCTCAAGCCGAAGGAGAGTATCCTCATGGCCAGATATCATTTTTACACGCGCCATCGCTCCAGGGGCCCGGACGTGGCAGATTATGTCGCCGACCTGCGACGCCTCATGGGACCTTGCAATTTTGGAGCTGCGTTGGGAAAAATGTTGCGGGACTTTTTCGTGCTGGGCATCAGCCACGAGATCATTCTTCGAAAGCTGCTGGCTGCTGAAACCCTAGACCTGAGTAGGGCCATCGCAATCGCCCAGGCATGCATGGCCACAGACGATAACACCAAACAGATACCTTCTCAACGTCGAAGCTCACCGGCAAGTACTCTGCATAAAATGACGTCGCTAGCAGGCCAAACTGCATATGGCAGGGTCTATATGTCTGCGGCTGCAAGACCTGTGATGACTCAGAGTCCGCCATCGGGGATGAATGTGAATCCATTAGCACCGTGTTGGTGCTGCGGGGTTAATCATTGGGACCATAAATGTCAATTCAAGCACTACGTGTGCAAAGGCTGCGCAACAATTGGGCACCTCCAGCGAATATGCAAGCGTGCTGCAACATACCACGTGGCAGAGGATGATCGATCCGGTGCAGATCACGCAGCACAGGCAACTCAACCTGAGGAAGAAATGTATGGGGTACATACCTTCACCACCAAGAGCCCTCCTATAATGCTGAAAGTCAAATAAATGGAGTTCCAGTATCCATGGAGTTGGACACAGGTGCGAGTCAGTCAATAATGAGCCAGAAGGCTTTCGAGAAACTGTGAGGCAATAAAGCACAAAGGCCCAAACTGAGCCTGTTTAATGTAAAGCTGCGTACCTACACCAAAGAGCCCATACCAGTCATTGGAAGTGCGGCAGTGAAGGTATCATATTATGGAGCTGTGCATGACCTATCATTGTGGATTGTTCCAGGCAATGGCCCAATGCTGTTCGGCAGAAGCTGGCTAGAAAAGATTAGATGGAATTGAAACGACATCAAAGCGCTATCTTCAGTGGATGACGCCTTGTGTGCTCAAGTGCTGAGCAAGTTTCCCTCGCTATTCGAACCAGGCATTGGCAACTTCACAGGCGCCAAGGTACAGATCCATCTCAGCTCCGATGCATGGCCCATCCATCACAAGGCTCCGGCGGTTCCGTACATGATGAGAGAGAAAGTTGAGATCGAACTGGACAGACACGAAGGAATCGTATCGCCAGTCGAGTTCAATGAGTGGGCCAGTCCAATTGTTCCGGTGTTGAAAAGCGATGGCACGGTCAGAATCTGCGGAGACTACAAGGTAATGATTAACCGAGTCTCATTATAGGACCAGTACCCGCTGCCCAAGGCGGATGACCTGTTCGCAACGTTAGCGGATGGGGGGGGGCGGAGTCGTTCACCAAGTTGGACCTAACCTCCGGCTACATGACACAGGAGCTGGCTGAATCTTCGAAAAGACTGACATGCATCAACACACACAAAGTGCTGTTTATATACCAAAGGTGCCCTTTCAGGATTCGGTGGGCTGCAGCCATTTTCCAGAGAAACGTGGAGAGTTTGCTGAAACCTGTTCCGCGCACCATTGTGTTTCAAGATGACATCCTGATCACTGGTCGTGACACCATCGAACGTCTACACAACCTGGAAGAGGTTCTAAGTCACCTAGACAGAGTGGGACTCAGGCTGAAATCCTCCAAGTGTATTTTCCTGGCGCCAGAAGTCGAATTTTTGGGGAGAGAGATTACAGCAGACGGCATCAGGTCCATGGACGTGTGATGCGTCAGCTTACAGGGTCGGGTGCATTTTACAGCACGTCAATGATGCGGGTAAATTGCAGCCCGTCGCTTATGCCTCCAGGTCACTTTCGCGGGCGGAGCGCGGGTACGGTATGGTTGAGAAGGAGGCGCTCGCGTGCGTGTACGGTGTCAAAAAGATGCACCAATACCTTTTCGGGGCCAAGTTTGCGTTAGAAACTGACCATAAACCCCTCACGTCCCTACTATCCGAGTGCAAGGCAATCAACAGCAACGCCTCGGCACGCATTCAGCAGTGGTCACTCATGCTGGCGGCTTACGACTACACGATAAGGCACAGACCAGGCACAGACAACTGTGCCGACGCACTTAGCAGGCTACCCCTGGCGACCACAGAAAGGTCCGACGAACAGGACTGTGAAATGGTCATGGCAATCAATGCCTTTGAATCCACAGGTTCGCTCATGACGGCTAGTCAAATCAGAGCCTGGCTGACCAGCGACCCTACGTTATCCCTAGTTAAAAGATGCGTTTTAACCAGTGACTGGGCAGAGGCTCGTGATGTCTGCTCCGAGGAGGTCAAACTCTTCCATAGGCGCATGTATGAACTCTCACTACAGGTAGACTGCCTGATGTGGGGCAGCCAAGTAGTTATGCCCTTACGAGGCAGGGAGGCGTTTATCCGGGAGCTCCATCGCGAGCACCCGGGGATCGTCCTTATGAAGGCCATAGCCAGATCTCATGTCTGATGGCCTGGCATTGATGCAGACTTGGAGCTCTGTGTCCGTCGGTGCACCATTTGTGCCCAATTCAGTAATGCCCCCAGGGAGGCCCCCCTAAGCGCCTGACCCTGGCCCACCAAACCGTGGTCGCGGGTGCATGTAGACTATGCGGGCCCATTTATTGGCAAAATGTTCCTTGTAGTCGTTGATGCATTTTCAAAATGGATCGAGTGCACCATTTTAAACTCGAGCACCACCTCCACCACTGTGGAGAGCCTTAGAACCATGTTTGCAACGCACGGCATTCCTGACATATTGGTCAGTGATGATGGTCCGTGCTTCACCAGCGCAGAATTTCAAGATTTTATAGTTGACCACGGTATAAATCACGTTAAGATGGCACCTTTCAAGCCGGCCTCCAATGGCCAGGCGGAGCGAGCAGTGCAGATCATTAAACAAGGCATGCTCAGAATCCAAGGTCCCACGCTACAGAGCCGCCTGTCGCGACTGCTGCTGGCATACAGATCTCGTCCGCATTCGTTGACTGGGGTTCCCCCCGCACAACTATTGATGAAACGAACCTTTCAAGCTGGCCTCTAATGGCCAGGCGGAGCGAGCAGTGCAGATCATTAAACAAGGCATGCTCAGAATCCAAGGTCCCACGCTACAGAGCCGCCTGTCGCGACTGCTGCTGGCATACAGATCTCGTCCGCATTCGTTGACTGGGGTTCCCCCCGCGCAACTATTGATGAAACGAACCTTAAAGACCAGACATGCATGAAATTGTTGAGGCTAAGCGTCAAAAGCTAACTGAGTACCATGACCGAAATTCGAGGGGGAGGTGGAATGAGATAGGGGATAAAGTGTTTGTGCTAAACTATGGCTGGGGTCCCAAATGGCTTGCAGGGACAATAACAGACAAAGAGGGAAACAGGCTATTGGTTGTACAAATGGACAATGGCCAAACCTGCCGGAGGCATGTAGACTAAGTAAAAAGTAGATTCACTGATAACACTGAAGAACCAGAGGCAGACTACAATGTGGAACTCATACCACACCTGGTGGACAGACAGGTGGAACAATCTGAGGAAAGGGCAGTCTCAACAGACAATCCAGGCAAGATACCAGCAATCACACCAAACAAAACAGACAGCCTAGGCGAGATTCCAGCAATCACACCGAAATAAACACAGGCACCAAGGCAAACAACTGAACCACAACTAAGACGCTCCACGTGAGAGCGCAGACCACTTGAGAGACTGAATCTATAAAGGCAATAAGACCTTGGGGGAGGGTGATGTCATGTATCTCACATTACTGTATATAACTGTATCTTACCATGCTGTACATGACTGTAACTGGATATGACCGTAACAATAAGCATACCTTACCACCAGGGGTGCACTTGCAGGAGACACTCCATACCTGTCCCACTGAGGTATATGAAGGGAGGTCTCAGGCAAGTGCAGCACTGGAGAGCTGGAATTAAAGGTGCAGGTCCTGAGTGACCTTGACTTCAGCATGTGTCTCGTGTAAGTCAGTACATTAGAATCAGGACTTAACAGACTCAAAGACAGAGGCTATCAAGGATGCACCCAGACCACAGAATGTGACGGAGCTGCGTTCATTCCTGGGACTGCTCAACTATTTCAGTAACATTCTACCCGGATTGAGCACGTTGTTAGAGCCTTTGCACATGTTGTTCCATAAGGGTAACAACTGGGGTTTGGGGCAAATCTCAAGGCACAGCCTTTGAGAAGGCCAGGAACCTGCTGTGTTCAAATAAGTTACTTGTACACTATGACCCATGTAAACGTTTAGTGCTAGCTTGTGACGCCCCATTGTACGGAGTCAGCTGTGTGTTACAGCAAGCCAATGTGTCAGGCAACCTCCAACCGGTTGCATACGCGCCTAGAAGCCTGTCTAAGGCTGAGAGAGCCTATAGTATGGTCGAGAAAGAGGCGTTAGCATGTGTATATGGCGTTAAGAAAATGCACCAATATCTATTTGGACTTCGGTTTGAGCTTGAAACTGACCACAACTGACCATTTTGCTGTTTTCAAAGAGCAAAGGTATAAAGACCAATGCTTTGTCCCGCATCCAAAGATGGGCACTAACATTATCCGCTTATGACTATGTTATTCGCCACAGATCAGGCACTGAAAACTGTGCCGGTGCTCTCAGCCGGCTACCATTATCCACCACCTCGGTTGAAATGGCGCAGCCCGCAGACTTGCTACTGGTCATGGATGCTTTTAGAGCGAGGGGTCATGTCATGTATTCAACTGTCATTGTCATCCATGTATAAACTGACCTAAGTTGTACACTGTGAGAACACTGACCACTAGGTGGTGAATTTGTGGGAGGCACTCCTAACCTGGACTTTCAGGTATAAAAGGGGAAGCTCCACCCACCTTCATCACTTCAGTGCTGGCAAATAAAGGTTACTGATCACAGAGCGACCTTCTCTCTAGTATGGGCCTCATGTGCATTTGAACTATATGGTAAGGACATATTATTGGCGATGAGAAACTGGGATTTAAACCACACGAACATGGCCACTAGCAGCACAGACGAGAGGTACTGTGTTGGTGATGATTGGGACAATTTTATTGAGAGACTACAGCAAAGTTTCGTCACTGAAGAATGGCTGGGACAGGAAATCGGCCGACAAAAGCAGGGCTCATCTCCTGACCGTTTGTGGATCCAGGACATACTCCCTGATGAAGGACCTTCTAGCGGCAGAGAAGCCAGCGGACAAGACTTTTGAAGAGCTCAGTAAGTTGATCAGGGAACACTTTAAACCGGCGAGCAGCATGCACATGGCGAGACACCGGTTTTACACGCACGGGCGGCGAGAAGGGCAAAGCGTTCCAGACTTTATGGCAGACCTCCGGTGACTGGTGAGCCTATGTAAGTTCCCAGATGCATGCAGAGCGGAGATGCTGTGAGATGTTTTTATTGAGGGCATCGTGCACACTGGGGTTTTCAGGAAACTGATTGAGACCAAAGACTTGACCCTAGAAACGGCGGCTTTGATGGCCCAGATATTTATCTCAGGGGAGGAAGAGACCAGAATGATGTTTGACAAAAATCTTGGTTTAAATGCAGCAAATGGACAGGGAGTCAACATTGTTAACGCGGCACACAGTTCTCCAGGCAGAAAGGGGCAATCGGACATGCCCGAGCATGTAGTCGAACCCAAACAGGGAATTCAACAGAGACAATGGCTAGCTGAACGGCGATTCATGCCATCGCAAGGGACAATGCGGCCAGTATTGGGGCCATCAACACCTGTCAATGGTACGTTTAAGGAGAGTTACAGAGACAGAGACCTTTTGTTTCCAACAACGGCTCATGTTGGAGGTGTGGAGGCAAACACACAGCCAGAGCTTGCAGGTATCAGCAATATACCTGCAGAAATTGCAACGTCAGTGGTCACTTGGCGTGTATGTGCAGGAAGCCTGCATTCAGGTTGATGTACGAGGAGGATGGGCCCAATGTAAGCCCTACGAGGCCAAATGGACACTGGGGGAAATCGCTGGAAGCTGAAGTTCAGCGAGTTCATGTGGAGCACATATACAGTTCATACACCAGGACGCTACCGATAATGATGAAAGTGCTCCTCAATGGCATCCCAGTATCAATGGAACTAGACATGGGGGCCAGCCAGTCCATGATGAGTATCAAATAGTTCGACAAGTTGTGGGCGTCCAAGGCCAGGAGGCCAAAATTATTGCCGATTGATGCACAGCTACGGACATATACAAAGGAGATCATTCCGGTGCTAAGGAGCGCCACGGTAGTCGCGACCCACAAAGATTCGGAGAACAGGTTGCCACTCTGGATTGTCCCGGGGGACAGTCCTGCACTGCTGGGGAGGAGTTGGCTTGCTGTCATGCATTGGAAATGGGGCGATGTCAATGCAATTTCTTCTGTGGAGCGAATATCATGCTCACAGATTCTGGACAAATTTGACTCACTATTTCAACCTGGCATTGACATTTTCATGGGGACCAAGGTAGTGATTCACATAAACCAGGACGCCAGGCCAGTACACCACAAGGCCAAAGCGGTGCCGTATGTGATGTGGGAAAAGATAGAAGGCGAATTGGACCGCCTGCTGAGGGAAGGCATCATCTCGCCAGTCGAATTCAGTGACTGGGCGAGCCCGATTGTGCCGGTGCTCAAGGCGGATCGGTCGGTCAGGATATGTGGTGATTACAAGGCCCCCATCAATCGGGTGTCACTCCAAGATCAGTACTCGCTACCGAGAGCGGAGGACCTTTTTGCGATGCTATCCGGTGGCAGACTTTTTTCAAAATTGGACCTGACCTCAACTTACATGACCCAGGAGCTGGCGAGTGAGTTGAAGAAGCTGACCACCATCACGACACACAAGGGGTTGTTTGAGTACAACAGATGTCCGTTTGGGATTCGCTCGGCCGTCACGATCTTTCAACAAAACATGGAAAGTCTCCTCAAGTCGATTCCAAGGACGGTGGTTTTCCAAGATGACATCCTCATCACGGGTTGCGATACTGAAGAACACCTCCACAACCTGGAGGAGGTGCTACGCAGGCTGGACAGGGTGGGTCTGCGACTGAAAAAGGCGAAGTGCGTCTTCCTAGCTCCAGAGGTAGAATTCCTGGGGATGAGGGTAACAGCAGACGGGATCAGACCTACAGCGTGCAAAACCGAAGCGATCCAGAGAGCACCCAGACCCCGTAACACGACGGAGCTGCGTTCGTTCCTGGGGCTCCTGAACTATTTTGGTAACTTTCTTCCCAAATTGAGCACACTGTTAGAGCCGCTACACGTGCTCCTACGCAAAGGTCACGAATGGGTCTGGGGGGGACAGCCAGGAAAGAGCTTTTGATAGAGCACGTAATTTGTTATGTTCCAACAATCTGTTAACGCTATATGACCCATGTAAGAAACTTGTTTTAACATGCGATGCGTCGTCCTATGGGGTCGGGTGTGTGTTGCAGCATGTTAATGCCAAGGGTCAGTTACAGCCGGCAGCTTATGACTCCAGAAGTCTGTCCCAGGTAGAAAAGGAAGCGCTTGCATGTGTATATACAGTAAAAAAAATGCATCAGTATCTGTTTGGCAGGAAATTTGAGCTGGAGACAGATCACAAACCCCGAACGTCCCTTTTCGCCGACAACAAGGCCATAAATGCAAATGCGTTGGCCCGCATACAGAGGTGGGCACTCACGTTAGCTGCCTATGACTATACAATTCGGCACAGACCGGGCACTGAAAACTGCACCGATGCACTCAGCAGGCTCCCACTAGCTACCACCAAGGGGGCAACCGAGCATGCTGCTGAGATGGTCATGGCTGTTGAAGCTTTCGAAAGCAAAGACTATTTGTCCAGACTTTGATCCAGCCTGTCAGATCAAAGTCTGGACAAATAGAGACCCGCTACTGTCTTTAGTCAAGAAATGGGTCCTGAATGGGGACTGGGCAGCCACGAACGGGGCATGCCCTGAGGAATTTAAACCATTTCACAGGCGCAAGAATGAACTCTCGATTCAGGCTAATTGCCTACTATGGAGAAACCGAGTAGTCATGCCCCAGATGGGCAGGGAGGCGTTGATCTGAGAACTCCACAATGAGCACCCAGGCATTGTCATGATGAAGGCAATTGCCAGGTCACACGTTTGGTGGCCAGGGATAGATGCAGACTTGGAACTTTGTGTTCGCAGGTGCAACACGTGTGCCCAGCTGGGTAATGCGCTCAGGGAAGCTCCCTTTAGCCCCTGGTCCTGGCCCGCCAAGCCATGGTCACACATCCATGTGGACTACGCTGGTCCTTTCATGGGAAAAATGTTTTTGGTTATAGTAGACGCCTACTCCAAATGGATCGAGTGTGACATTCTCAATTCAAGCACATCCTCTGCCACGGTAGAAAGTCTACGGGAAATGTTCGCCGCCCATGGTCTACCGGACGTCTTGGTCAGCGACAATGGCCCATGCTTTACAAGCATTGAGTTCCAGCACTTCATGCCAGGAAATGGTATCAACCATGTCAGAACGGCACCATTCAAGCCGGCCTCAAACGGCTCGGCGGAACGAGCAGTGCAGATAATCAAACAGGGAATGCTTAGAATCCAAGGGGGTTCCCTACAAAGCCGCTTATCACGCCTCCTGTTGGCCAATAGATCCCGACCACACTCGCTCACAGGGGTTCCACCCGCAGAGCTGCTAATGAAAAGGATGCTCAAAACCAGGTTATCCCTCATACACCCCACCATGAAAGAAATTGTTGAGAGCAGGCGCCGGTCACAATGTGACTACCATGACTTGAATGCGAGGGCGCGATGTTTTGATGTCAATGACCCTGTCTTTGTCCTCAACTACGCTGCAGGGCCCAAATGGCTCGCAGGCACTGTGGTTGCCAAAGAGGGGAATAGGATTCTGGTAGTTAGACTTACCAATGGACAAATCTGCCGCAAACACGTGGATCAAACAAAAATTCAGCAACCCCATAGAAGAAGCAGAGGAAGAACACAATGTAGAGTTCAGTCCACCACAGGTGACCGAACACCGGAACCAAGTGGAGGAGAGCCGTCACTGTGGGCAGTCCAGACAGGCCTGAGGCACCGCAAACAGCAGACACTCAGGCCAGCTCCCAACAACCGGAGCCCAAACTCAGGCACTCTACAAGGGAGCGTAAACCACCAGAGAGACTTAACCTGTGATCCCAATAAGACTTTTGGGGGGGGCAGGTGATGTCATGTATTCAACTGTCATTGTAATCCATGTATAAACCTACCTAAGTTGTACACCGTGAGAACACTAACCACTAGGTGGTGAACTTGTGGGAGACACTCCTAACCTGGACTTTCAGATATAAAAGGGGAAGCTCCACCCACCTTCATCACTTCAGTGCTGGCAAATAAAGGTTACTAATCACAGAGTGACCTTCTCTCTAGTATGGGCCTCGTGTGTATTTTTACTGTCTGGTAAGGACATATTAGGTCACCCGTCACAGCTCGCCAAATCAGGACCTGGACCAGCCAGGATCCTGTGCAATCTTTAGTAAAGAGTTGCATCCTAAATGGGAACTGGTTGGCCATTCCCGGGGAAATGCAAGATGAATTTAACTCATTTCACCAATCGATCCAGTCGGATTGTCTCTTATGGGGTAATCGCGTGGTTTTGCCAAAAAAAGGCAGGGAAATGTTTATGTGCGACCTACACAGTACCCACCCAGGCATTGTCATGATAAAGGCAATTGCCAGGTCGCATGTTTGGTGGCCCGGCATTGACTCGGACTTGGAGTCATGTGTGCATCAGTGCAACACTTGCTCGCAACTGAACAATGTATCAAGGGAGGCTCCACTGAGTCTGTGGTCATGGCCCTCCAAACCGTGGCCCAGGATCCAGGTAGATTTTGCTGGCCCCTTTCTAGGAAAGATTTTTTTAGTAGTTGTGGACGCTTACTCCAAATGGATTGAATGTGTAATCATGTCATCCAGCACATCCACAGCCACCATTGAAAGCCTCCGGGCCATGTTCACCACCCATGACTTGCCCGACGTCCATGTCAGCGACAATGGACCGTGTTTTACCAGTTCGGAATTCAACGAGTTTATGACCTGCAATGGCATCAAACATGTCAGGTCTGCTCTGTTTAAGCCCACGTCTAACTGTCAAGTAGAGTGGGCAGTCCAAACAATCAAGCAGAGCAAGAAACGCGTGACGGACGGCTCCCTGCAGACCTGTTTGTCTCGCATTCTGCTCATTTTACCAGACGTGCCCCCACTCGCTCACCGGGGCTCCCCCGGCAGAATTGTTAATGAAGAGATCCCTCAAAACCAGGCTCTCCCTAGTCCATCCGGATCTTAATGATCACGTAGAAACCCGGCGACACCGGCAGAACATGTACCACGATCGTGCGGCTGTTTCACGTGACATTGATGTTAACGACCCTGTCTTTGTCCTGAATTACGGTCATGGTCCCAAGTGGGTTGCTGGCACTGTTTTGGCCAAGGAAGGAAATAGGGTGTTTATAATCAAACTGTTAAATGGCCAAACGTGCAGAAAGCATTTACATCAGACCAAATTGCAATTTACTGACAACAGGAACAACTTGAAGAGGACATCACCATCGACGATCCACCAACACACACCCAACCAGCAATCGACCTCACTGTCAATCACGAGGATGAACCCACCATTCCTGACAGTCCAGTCAGACCAGCCGCGGTGCAGTGCAGCAATGGTCCGGCCAACTCATACATGCCAGGATTTGAACTTAGACGATCAACCGGGGAGCGAACGGCTCCGGATCATCTCAACTTGTAAATAACTTGTACTGACGACTTTGGGGGGCGGGGGACGGAGTGATGTTATGTATGTAACTATGTAATACCTGCTACCAGATGGCACGACTGTTGGAGTCCTAATGGTCACCTGCACACACGTGCAAGGCCAGGATAAAAGGTTGGCTGCCATGTTGTTTAGGCTCTCTGGAGTTGTAATGAAGAAGACTATGGTCACACTAACTTTAGCCCACAGTACTCAGCCTCGTGGAGTTCTTCTATACACAACAGACCCATTTATCCCGACTCTCTGTTTTCTGTTAGAAAATCCTTTATCCATGCTAATATATTACCCCCAACCCCTTGAATTATAGTGCCTTTCACCACCACCGGACATCACAAAGTGCTTTACAGTAAATTAAGTATTTTGTGAAATGTAGTCACTGTTGTAATGTAATGTAATGTTGTAATGTAGCAATACAGAGCAGCTGCTCTTATTTATCTTATTCCCCCCTCAAGTCCCGCTCCAGAGACTTGAACACTAAAATCTATGCTGACACTCCAGTGCTGTAATGAGTTCGTAGGAGGTGTCGTCTTTCGGATGAGACGTTAAACTGAGGCCCCGTCTGTTCTCTCAGGTGGATGTAAAGGATCCCATGGCACTATTTCTAAAAAAAGCAAGAGAGTTATACCCAGTGTCGTGGCCAATATTTATCCCTCAATCAACATCACTACAACAGATTATCTGGTCGTTATCACATTGCTGTTTGTGGGAGCTTGCTTGTGTGCAAATTGTGACTGCACTCCAAAAGTAGCTGTGTATTGGCTGTAAAGCGCTTTGTAACGTCCTGATGTCGTAAAAGGCGCACTATAAATGTTAATCTTTCCCTCCCTTATCATGTTTTAAAGTGTTAGCTCTGAGAACCACAACATTTTCTTCACGGCAATCTCAAACCGTCTGCAGGTGATTGGCTGCCCAGATTTGAGTGATGCGGGAGCTGAACGCGAGAACTATCTCTATTGGTTGGAAGGACTGTCACTCAAGCCTTGCCCCGCCCCCCCGCCGCTCCTGATTGGCTTGGGCCAGCCATTAGTTGCTCTTTGTTGGGCAGGAGCGGTTTTTGGGTCTGGATCCGGCGCTTGTTCCAGCGCAAGATCAGCGGCTGTGCGGCCTTTAGAGAGTAGCAGGGACCTTTCCCGGAGACGTGGGAGTTACGAGTGAAGTAGGGATGAGCGGCGGCGTCTACGGAGGAGGTAAGCGAACGGCAGGCTGTGCATGAGGCTCTAGGCCCGGCCCGGCCGGGCCCCTCCCCGAAGGGAGCAGGGCGCCTGTGAGAGCGGGAAGGGCACAGACACAGAGACTCTTTCTCTCACACACAAACAGAAAGACACAGAGACTCTCTCTCTCACACACAAAGACAGACACACACACACAAAACCAGGTTCACACTTGAGTTACGGGCAGTTCATCTCCACTATAATCACAGACCTAATTTATTTACCTGTCACTCAATGGTTTGTCTAATCTTTCTGAAAGAAAGAAACTGATGTGTTGTAGAGGTGGAGCATTCGAAATCCAGAAACCTCTAGACCGAGGCCGTTGTGGATTTCGGGTATTTCTGGATTTTGGAACGTCTTAAGGGGAGGGGGGCAAGTAAAGGGGTGGCAGCCTGATGCAGGGTGAGGTTGGCAGCGGCCCAAGGCGGAGGAGTCCGGAGGGGGCGGTGGGTCCGGATTTTGGAACATTTTCCAGATTCCGGAAGACCCCGCCACAGATCGGCCTGAATTTCGGATCCTCAACCTGTATCGTATACTGTCCCAGAAGAAAAACTGAAGCTTTAGGTCTAAAGGTTGGCGACTTCATGTATACGAATGAATGAAAGGTGTTTAAAGTTGGAAATGTCTTGACAAATTTAAGATCCAGTAAGGTTAATGTTAGTGTAGGTTTTGAAAAAAAATCTATAGTTCTTCTCCCCTCCATTCTTTAGCACCTGATCCAACTGGTCGCTCTTCAGGTGATCCTGGATAGTGAATGTTGCAGGCTATTTGCAAACGGACCACATCACTGCTGTGCCTAATCATATCTTTGCCCAACATCTACACACACTTATTTTACAACAGGAGTCACTTGATAGTAATCAGAAGTAGGAACCTGGTTGAATTTTCAGTTCTTTAGTCCAAACGGTGCTGAGGCTGTAGTAGAACCACATTGATCACGCTGGTTGAGAAGAGAAAATTTAGCACAGACCTGGTGCTGAACCTTGGACCTTTTGGTCTGCATGGCATAGTTCCACACCGGGCAGTGAATTCACCAACAGAACTGTGGGAAGCTCTCAACTGCAGGTTCTTTGTTTTCTTCTTGATGTCTCCTCCACCTTCACATC
The DNA here is from genome assembly GCF_044704955.1 of Pristiophorus japonicus. Taxonomy (NCBI): domain Eukaryota; kingdom Metazoa; phylum Chordata; class Chondrichthyes; family Pristiophoridae; genus Pristiophorus; species Pristiophorus japonicus. The sequence continues at coordinate 192,060,646 of NC_091982.1, read as the reverse complement.
CAACAAGTGTGAGGAGCTCATGGATGACTTTGTCACTAAGATTGATACCTTCCAATCAGCTGCCTCTTCCCTCCATTCGCCTAGCCCACCAGGCCAAATGTCTTGTAAGGCTTCCTCCTACCCTAGACTTGAACTTGCAATTTCCTCCATTTTCCTCCAATCTCCCCTTATGTCCTCTCAAGCTCATCTTGTCTATGAGACACACTTCTTGCTCCCTCGACCCTATTCCCACTAAACTACTGAACTTCCATTCTTGGCTCCCATGTCAGCTGACATTGTTAACAGTTCACTCTCCTCAGGTCCCCTTCAAATCTGCTGTCATCACCCTCTCCTCAAAGAAACAACCCTTGACCCCTCTGTCCTTGCAAACTACTGCCCCATCTCCAACCTCCCTTTCCTCGCTAAGGTCCTTGAACATGTTATTACCTCGTAAATCTGTGCCCATCTTTCCCAGAACTCCATGTTCGAATTCCTCCAATCAGATTTCCGCCCCACCACAGTACCAAACGGCTCTCGTCAAAGTCACAAATGAGATTCTTTGTGACTGACCAAGGTAAGCTGTCCTTCTTGACATGTCTACAGCATTTGACACCGTTGATCACGTCATCCTTCTCCACCATTGTCCAGCTGGGTGGCACTGCACTCGCCTAGTTCCATTCTTATCTATCTAATCGTAGCCAGAGAATCACCTGCAATGGCTTTTCTTCCAGCACCATTACTAAGACAGCCTATTTCCACCTCCAAAACATCGCCTGACTCTGCCCCTGCCTCAGCTCACATACTGCTGAATCCGTCATCCATGTCTTTGTTACCTCTCGACTTGACTATTCCAACACATTGCTGGCCGGCCTCCACGTTCTACCCTCTGTAAACTTGAGGTCATCCAAAACTCTGCTGCCATGTCCTAACTCGCACCAAGTCCTGTTCACTCATCACCCCTTTGCTCGCTGATCTACATTGGCTCCTGTTTAACAAACACCTCGATTTAAAAAAAAAAATAAAATAATAATTCTTAGCCCTGTTTTCAAATCCCTTCATGGCTTTACCCTTCCCTATCCCTGTAATCTCCACCAGCCCCACAACCCTCTGAGATAACTATTCTCAAATTCTGGTCTCTTAAGTCAATCCTGACTTTAATCGCTCAACCGTCCGTGCCTTCAGCTGCCTAGGCCTTAAGCTCTGGAATTCCTTCCCTAAACCTCTTGGCCTCTCAATCTCTGTTTTTCCTCCTTTTAAGACGCTCCTTAAAACCTACCTCTTTGACCAAGCTTTTGCTCATCTGCCCCAATTTCACGGTGTCAAATTTTGTTTTATAACACTCCTGTGAAGTGACTTGGGATGTTTTACTACATTAAAGGCACCATACAAATACACATTGTACAAGTGAAGAAAATTAGCATTTAGAGTACTAAGAGTTTTCTTTGAAGAATTTTTGGATTGAAATTATGAGATTAAAAAATTGTATGTTGTAGTGTGTGTAAACATTGAGTTGCAGAATTATTGATATGGAGCATACTGCTGTGGAATTAAAACAGAAAATGCTGGAAATACCCAGTAGGTCAGGCAGCATCTGTGGAGAGAGAGAAACAGAGTTAACATTTCAGGTCGATGACCCTTTGTCAGAAGTGGATAAAGTTAGAGATGTAACAAGTTTTTGAGCAAGGAAATGGGGAGGAAAGAACAAAAGGGAAGGTCTGTGCTAGGATAGAAGGCAGAAGAGATCAAGAGACAAAAGGGATGATGATGCAAGGCAAAAGGAGATGGTAATGGGACAAGTTAAGAAACAAAAGATGAGTCTAGATAGGATGTAAATGGAAAAATCATACTGCTGTGGAATTAAAACAGAAAATGCTGGAAATACCCAGTAGGTCAGGCAGCATCTGTGGAGAGAGAGAAACAGAGTTAACATTTCAGGTCGATGACCCTTTGTCAGAAGTGGATAAAGTTAGAGATGTAACAAGTTTTTGAGCAAGGAAATGGGGAGGAAAGAACAAAAGGGAAGGTCTGTGCTAGGATAGAAGGCAGAAGAGATCAAGAGACAAAAGGGATGATGATGCAAGGCAAAAGGAGATGGTAATGGGACAAGTTAAGAAACAAAAGATGAGTCTAGATAGGATGTAAATGGAAAAATCATCAACAGCTGGCATAGGAAAGAGGAAAAAACAGAAAAAAAATTGGGGCAGGGGTTATGGTCTGAAATTGTTGAACTCGATGTTGAGTCCATAAGGCTGCAAAGTGAGGTGCTGTTCTTCGAGCTTGCGTGAGCTTCATTGGAACAGTGTAAGAGGCCGAGGACGGAGAGATTAGAGTGGGAATGGAGCGGAGAATTAAAGTGACAGGCGACCAGAAGCTCGGGGTCACGCTTGCGGACTGAATGGAGGTGTTCTGCAAAGCGGTCACCCAATCTGTGTTTGGTCTCCCCAGTGTAGAGGAGACCACATCGTGAGCAGCGAATACAGTAGACTAAATTGAAAGAAGTACACGGAAATCGCTGTTTGTCAAATAACACTATAAGCTTACTGACTCCCTCAGCTACTTGAACTACATATCCTCCCACCCTGCTTCCTATAAGTACTCCATTCCATTCTCCCAGTTTCTCCGTCTCCATTCGCATCTGTTTTGACGATGCCACCTTCCATACTAGTGCTTCTGATAAGTCTTCCTTTTTTCTCAACCGAGGATTCCCCTCTACCAGTTGACATGGCCCTCGACCGTGTCCGTTCTATTTCCTGCACTTCTGCCCTCACCCCTTCCCCTCCCTCCCAGAACCACGATAGGGTGCCCCTTGTCCTCGCCTGTCACCATACCAACCTCCATGTTCAACGGATCATCCTCCGCCATTTCCGCCACCTCCAGCGTGATCCCACCACCAAACATATATTTCCACTCCCCTTCCCACAGCACTTTCCCATGCAAGCGCAGGAGATGCACCTGCCCTTTTACCTCCTCCCTTCCTACTGTCCAGAGTCCCAAACACTCCTAGGTGAAACAGCAATTTACTTGTACTTGCAACTTAGTGTACTGTATTCGCTGCTCACGATGTGATCTTTGCATCGGAGAGACCAAACACAGATTGTGTGATTGCTTTACAGACCCCTCCGTTCAGACTGTAGTAAGCGTGACTCCAAGCTTCCAGTCGCCAGTCACTTTAATTCTCCGCTCCACTCCCACTCTGATCTTTCCATCCTCGGCCTCTTGCACCGTTCCAATGAAACTCAACGTAAGCTCAAGGAACAGCACCTATTCTTTCGTTTAGGCACTTTGCAGCCTTCTGAACTGAATATAGAGTTCAACAATTTGACTGTATTTTGCTTTTGTAATATTGCTGTGGAAGTTATGCAGTCTAGACAGGTTTGATAAGATTTTTTTTTCTCTCGTTTTATTAAAATGACTGTCACAGTCAACAATGAGTTTTTTTCTTTTCCATCAAAATTGCACATTTTTATTAATGTGTCTTGCTTTGTTTCGGTCTTTTTAAACTGCACAATGTTTCTCACCAAGAATGGGCAAGTGACCTTCCATTCATCCCTTTTCTAATGCTTTTCAGTTATGTGGAGAGCATGCAAGAACATCTAGGAATTACTTGACATTATTATTTCCTCTATTTCTGTGTCTGGGAACCTCCTGTGCTTTGCTGGAGCTCATCATCATCTGGAGAATCCCCGGTGCTCATCCACGTTCTTCAACTCTCTGCCACAGTATAGTGGATTACCATGCAGAATGAGGAGGATAGATTTCTCCCAGATAGAAGAGAAACTAAAAGCATTGCAAACACATTCAAGTATATAGAATTGCATTTAATCTTGAGGTGTGATTGATTTTGTTTAATCTAATATGTTTTAATTAATAAATATATTAACAGTTGAACCTCTCACTTATCCAGCACCCTTGGGACCTGGCCTGTGTAGGATAAGGGATTTTGTTGGACGAGGGGAGATAATGTTAAATTGGATTGTACAGGTACTGAGCAAGGGGATATCTGGGCTGGCTGGTTTGGGTCTGGGAGTGTGACAGAGAGATTGTGTGGTGGGGTGGGGGGAGGAAGCAGGCAGTGGATTGCGGGGTCAGGCCAGCGATTGCGGGAGTCGGCAACGAGGAAGGACTTCAATTTGTTCATGTCGGATCGGTCGGGAATGGTACCGGACGAGGGGTGGTGCCGAGAGTCCCAGATAAGGGAGGTTCAACCTGTGTGTAATTTATCCAAGCCTAGTTGAACGCAACACCTCTGCTTCCAAGGTATTTTGCTGCCAGACTTCTCACTTTCTCATTCCAGGGACTTGAGCACATAAATCTAGACTGACACTCCAGTGCAGAACCTGAGGGAGTGCTGCATTGGCAGAGGTGCCGTTATTTGGATGAGACGTTAAACCGAGGTCCCGTCTGCCCTAGCAAGTGGACATAAAAGATCCCATGGCACTATTTTGAAGAAGAGCAGGGCAATTATCCTCTGTGTCCTGCTCAATATTTATCCCAATGTTCGCTGAACAGTGTTCAGTTCTATTCACAACTCCTCAGAAAATGAAGCAGTCCATGCCTGCATGCAGCAAGACCTGTATGACATTCTGGTTTGGACTGATAAGTGGGAAGTAACATTCCCACTACACAAGTGCCAGGCAATGACTATCTCCAACAAGCGAGAGTCTAACCACCTCTCCTTGATATTCAATGGTGTTACCATTGCCAAATCCCCATCAACATCCTGGGGGTCACCATTGTCCAGAAATTTAACTGGATCAGCCACAAAAAAATACTATGGCTGCAAGAGCAGGTCAGAGGCTGGGTATTCTGTGACCAGTGTCTCACCACCTGACTCACCAAAGCCTTTCCACCATCTACAAGGCACAAGTCAGGATTGTGATGGAATGCTCTCAATTTGCCTGGATGAGTGCAGCTCCAAAAACACTCGAAGCTCGACACCATCCAGGACAAAGCAGCCCGCTTAATTGGCACCCCATCCATCACCATCAACATACACTCCACCACCGGTGCACCGTGGCTGCAGTATATACCATCTACAAGATGCACTGCAGCAACTCCCAAACCCATGACCTCTACAACCGAGAAAGACAAGAACAGCAGGTGCATGAGAACACCATTACCTGCAAATTCCCCTCCAAGACACACATCATCCAGACTTGGAAATATATTGCTGTTCCTTCATCGTCAAAGACCTGGAACTGCCTCCCTAACAGCACTGTGGGAGTACCTTCACCACAAACACTGCAGCAGTTCAAGAAGACAGCTCACCACCACCTTCTCAAGGGCAATTAGGGACGGACAATAAATGTTGGCCGTGACAGTGATGCCCACATCCCAGAATTAACAAAAATAAGATAGTGTCCAGGTTGGACTTCTGTGATTTTTTTTTTTTTCTTTTCCTCTATTCTCTCTCTCCACCGCAGCTGGGAGATGCCAGAACCTCCACCTAAAATGTGGTTCAAATCAAGAACAGCAGAATCTGTGATGGAACCTGCATCTCCTATTGCATGGCACTGAGCATTATTGCTCTGCCATTTGGCACATTGTAGCAACCATATTCTATATTCTAATGTGAGTTATACTGTTTTTCTAGTAATTCATAGTGACTGGTGAATGTAAAAGTATGCAATACAAGTAGGTGAAATCTCATTCTTTATGTAGAATTTTAAAGTACTGTAATCACAATTGCTACATAAGTATATAGAAAGTATCCTACTGCAACAACATAGATGTGTTTCTTCACTGAGTCTCTCTTTGAATACTGTTGGTTTCATTGTTCCTAAGAGAATTTTTTTCCTGATATGCCACTTAAATTTTTTGCAGATGAGGTTGGTGCCCTTGTGTTTGACATTGGGTCATACACAGTGAGAGCAGGCTATGCTGGGGAAGATTGTCCAAAGGTAATTTGATTTTGTACCACCTCCACGTGAACAGTTGACACTCCATGGACGTTAGATAAGTAGGGTCAGGGAAGAATAGCTGTCATATCTATAACAATAGAGTTTATGATCGTGCTTCCTGTGTATTTTCATTGAAAGGCATTGGGAAAGCTTCTGGTTTAACAATTTATTTGGATCATGCTCTCTTTTTTTTTTTACATTATGCATCATAGATCTGTTACATGTCTTGCAGCATAGTCTGTGGTTTTAGGGTTACATTCTCAAATTTGTACTATTTCAAGTACATCACCTGAGCTTTGTTATCTCCGTTGATTCTCGTGTGTTACGATCCTAGTCTGATAACGGGCAGCACCCTCTCGGTTTAATAAATCACCCTTGTTTAACCCCCGGCCCCAAGTTGACTTTGTTATCGAGATACTCTCCTCTTTCATCCTCCGCACCAAGCAACAGCTCATTCTCAATTATTTCACCGACATCTCAGTTCCCGATGACATCCCTCCCCATCTCCTCTGACTTCACTGTCTCACCCTTCATATAAACTCCTTATTACTATCCTTGGGTGTCTCAGCATTCAAGTTCTCAATCACTGTCGAGGTAATTTCTGACCTCTTTCTCCTATGTTTCCCTACTCTCCTCCAATCCCAGTATTCCCATCATCTGCTGTGGTAAAAGCCCTCAATCCACAACAACACCACTGGCACTGTGGGCTAGCATAACTACTCCCTCTTCTCTGGCTTCGAAAACATTATCCCCGGGAAATGAATCACTGACTTAGTGCATGGGAGCAGGAATGATGGCTGATTTTTCCCATTCCTAAACAGATACGCTGAACTCAAATCTAATGACTGAGGATTGGGGATTGAATTGATTTCTGGGTCTGTGCCACACTGATATTCACTGGATAAACTTGCTGAGCATTCAGAAAGCTAGCCTCTTATTTGTAGGCTATCTGCAAAGCTATTTTTACATGTTTCCTCAATTTTCTTCATTACAAGTAGTGAAGACTGATTACATCTTTATTAAGGTGGTGCCTATAGTTCTGAGGTGCTTGCATGATTCAGAAGTGATTCATGTTATATTGCTATGATTATTCTGATATTAAATGATAACTCAAGTTCTCATTGTTAAAAATGAACATTTATGAACAGCATCAGATTAAATGTGTAGTGAACAAATGTTTGAAATAGTACTTTGGGTATATTTTAGTGTACACATTGAATAAAATACTTTATAGATATATTTGTATAATGTATTTTATATTGGAAATGTATTGTGAGCTAAACTATAATCTTTTACAGGCAGACTTTCCAACAGCTATTGGGATGCTGTTGGAGAGAGATGATGGGAGCACACCAATGGAAATAGAAGGAGACAAAGGAAAGCCAAGTGGCACAACTTATTTTATTGATACAAACTCTTTGCGAGTTCCCAGAGAAAATATGGAAGTTATATCTCCTTTGAAAAATGGAATGAGTACGTCAGCAATTTAAATCCTGTTTATTTTTTCGTTGCCAGTTTTCTCCTCTGTCTTGAAGGCCTCTTTGTAGATTACATTCTCACAGTTGTCTGTTCTTCTCTACTATGTGCACTATTACCCACTATTGATGTGTGAGCATTGATGGTGAATGTTTGTAGGCTGCTGGGCCAGGCTTGGGAGAGGGCGGGGTGGGCGGGTGGGCGGGCGTTAGTAATCGTACCAAACCCCATTCTCTCCTCACCATGTCTACACACTGACACTTCCAACAGGGGACATAGAAATCATAAACGAAAGCTTTGGCTGATTTCCCCCCTCCCTAACTCCAGATTACTAAGGCCAATTTATAGTCACTCTACCACCATCCTGGCTGAGTTCATCTGTCAGTGTATACTCTAGGCATCAAAATTTTGCTGCTGCATTTATCTGATCAAGCATATGGTAGTGGAAGAGTTTAACATTTTGTTTTATAATGAGTAAATCATTACTCTGTTTATATACTAAATTCAGTACATGGGACAGATTTCAGCAAAAGCTTTCATACGAAACATGCTCCTATGGAGAAAAAACCACCATACTGCCTGTTGTGCATGTTAATGCTGATCACTTGCACCTGCCCACCCATTTTGTCTTCGTCCTTGCTTGGTCCAGTATTCCCTGGCTTCCCATGCTCCTTCTGGGTTGTTATCTCTCTCTCTCTGTGCTCCTGCTAAACTGCTACCTTGGCCTGCTGTGACCAATATGTGCTAACTGTAACTTCCTAATCATGTTGGTATTTAGTTGTAATCCTACCCCAGCTCCGCTACTTTGGCCACAGTGCATGCTACCTTCCGTATACTATCGATTTCATCTGCCCTGACCCAGTGATTTAAAAAAAAAAAAAAAATTGTTTTTTGAAGCCAACTATTATTATATAGTGATTACGGCTAACTGACCCACTCCCCTGCCCCCCCTCCCCCCGGTCCTCTTGCCTTCCTTCTCCCCTTCTTGCATTTCCTTCCTTTCTTCTTCATCCATCCCCTCCTTCCTCTTCCCCCACTTGCTCTCTCTCCCTCCACCCACCCCCACTGTATAATTGTGGGTTAACCTACAAGTAAGATGCAGTGTTTTAATCTACCATTCTCCACAATTAAAATAAAGGATTGGAATATCTCTTTAGATAAGAACTTTAAAAATGGCTCTAATGTTGCACCTTAATGCAGATATTAACACTAAATCTTGGGGTACAGGGATGTAGCTCTAGAAATTGTATTGCTGGGCAACCTATACATCAGAATTTATAGTAAAACATCTACTGTATTGAACTTGTCCAGCTTTAAATTCCATGCTTTTCTATTTGTGCCATTGTAAGCGCTAGCATTTAATCTGTAAAATGTTAATAGATTCATAAAACAGGAGGTCAGACTATATGCCTAATCTAAATAATGTTTTGAGTCACAACTGCATACAAGATTGATTGAAGATAAATTATTAGTAAAGGGATAATTCAATTAAAAAGTATGCTCTTCTGAGTAAAGGTTCTGAATCTTGATGCATTTTATTGCAGTTGAAGAATGGGACAGTTTTCAGGCGATTCTAGATCACACATATAAGAATCATATCAAATCTGAAGCTGGTCTGCATCCTGTCTTGATGTCGGAGGCCCCAGTGAGTATTTGATTACTCTGTAAAATACTGTATTGGATTTCTGTGTTTTGAATTGCAAAGAATAACATCTAACAGTTGAAACATAAATATTCATGCCAGTCTGGATAAAAATAACACTTTGAAGACAATGTGATGATGCATCTTGGCATGGCAATATGCTGTGCTAGGATGGAGGTTCATGTGTTCAGTTTTGTACACAGTTCCAGTGTCTGCTATGCGAGCATAGAAAAGCAAGGCAACATGCAGACTTGTGGAGAATTTTTTTTTGGATCACTCATTCTGTCATGGTCTTGTGTACATCTGAGCAACCAGCTCAAGTAGCATTGGCTGAGGTTGAAATCCTGGTTGCATGCTACCCTGTTGTGTAGAGAGACTTGATAACTGACAGAAAAAATACTGTCACTTAAAAAAAAAATCAGTTACCTCAGCAAGATCAGTACTTAAAAATACCCTTTGTTTCAAAAGCTAACTTATGTACACCCAGTTTCAGATTTTGATATGCCATATTTTCACTGAAAATCTACAGAATTGACATTATTTAGAAAGATAATCCTTTTGTAAAATCTTTTAATTCTTTGTCACCTATATTATTTGTGCAGTAATGATATGTTTGTAGTATCCTTGTTTTAACTAACATTTATTTGACATTTTCTGGTATTCACAGTGGAATACACGGGCGAAGAGAGAGCGACTTACTGAGCTGATGTTTGAACATTATAATATCCCAGCATTTTTCCTGTGTAAAACCGCTGTGCTCACGGCGTATCCTTTTATTGAACCAATTTTTCAATTGCATATGTGATATTAAAATTGACAATTTTTCCAAGTTACATAATTCCAAGAAGGAGGGAAAACCGATGTTTAAACATGGGTAGTTAGTTTATCTGAAGTAAATGGAAAAATTACAGTTTTAATTGCTTTTTAAATAACAAAGCCCTATCAAATATTATAACACTTCGAGTCTGATCCCAATTTTGTTTTTCCTCTAATGGATCATTGAAAGAAAGCCTGTCTTTGCAACAGAAATCCTGAAGTGGATTATTGAGAGAGTTTGTGATAGTCACATTAGCATAGTCTTTTCTTCAATACAAGGTATATCCTCATAACTGCCTACCCAATGTAAAATTACATTTTCTTTCATTTGGGACAGTAATATCACTCAATACAGTATTAAAATCTGTTTCTTTATATTATATGGATTGTAACTGAGATGTTTAGCTCTTTGAAGATTCATGCTGAGTTAATTGTTTCCTTTCCTTCCTAGGCCAGTTGCTGGAGCAAAAGACTTCATTTTATTGAATATCTCTGAAACAAAACTTGTAGAGTTCGACAGCCTTGGGAAAGCAAAACACACAAACTTAAAAACCTGTAAATATCCAGAATAGTGAAAATGTTTGGGAGACTGTGTATGCCCAGTGATGATAAAGTATATCTGGAAGTTCCTGAAACGGAGAAAAAATGTAACTGCTAATGCTTCACACTTTGCGAATCATAAATCGTATTGCTATTTTTATTTGCTCCCTGCTAGGAGAATGGATTAATAAGCTGCTTGTTAGGTCTCCATTTTTATGCTGGTTACCTTACTAAATGATAATCGACCATGGTAGGTTGACTTGGACATTAGCATTCAGCATCTTAATCTCCCTGTAGTGCTTTGTCTCTGGCATCTTATAATTTAGAAGATAATTGAAAATCCACTGTGTGGAACCAAGTTCAAACCTATAGATTGCTACATTTTGCCTTAACCCACTAGATTGCTGTAACATTCTTAATAGGTTATTGGGTTAAAACTGTCAAATTAGCAAGTATAGATTTAAACAAAAAAGGAATTGCCTATTTATTCCAGGAACAAGGAACAGTAAATCTATATATTTTTTAGGCTATGTGACAGAGATGGGTGATTATTTTATTCCCTGTGCATATCCTTTCAAACTGGTAGATCAATAATAACTAACTATTATCTTAGAATTAGTGTACATATTAAAAGTTAAGGTAAACATCGGTCAGCACACTTTTTGCCTTCACACCTCATTTATTGTGTTGGGCTACCATTTCTCAGATGTGGGCTGTCATCTGGTATCTCATTCAATGCCTATATTTCACCGGTGAGTATAGATAGAAAACTTTAGCAAGCAATTGATTGAAGAGGGGTGGTAAATCACAGTTGAACATGATCATGGTGGATTTTCCTTGCAACCCCTCCTCCCCCTAATCTCCAGATACCAAAACCAATTGTAGAAGTTTACTACTGCTTTAGCTGAAACCTGTTGACTTGTAGTAGAGCAGCGATCAAACATTATTGGTCTCTATGGTTCATTATCATACCATGGGGTGCAGTTACTCACTGAGACATCACAATGCCTGGTTAGTACTCTTACGGAAATAATAGCACAGATTGTTAATGAAAATGCAAGCTGGTTAAATTTGCATTGTGGAATGGCTTTACTTTGTACTTCAGTTCGCTATATGCCTTTTCCTTCACTTTTTGTGTCAGATTTGCAAATGGCCGCTCTACAGGCTTGGTGTTAGATAGTGGAGCCACACATACCACAGCTATTCCTGTGCACGATGGATATGTTCTTCAGCAAAGTAAGGATAAATGCAGACCTTGATGATGAAATATGTAATTGAACCATTGTTAATTCACTTAATGGAAGAGACTTTAAGAGGTACAAGTTTTTATTTAAAAAAAGCTTTTTTTTTAAAAAAAAAAATATTATGCCCTCTCGCTCCCTCTCCCTCTTACTCTCTCTTCCCCCCCCCCCTCCCCGCCCTCCACTCTCCTGCTCTCACCCCCCACCCACTTGCTCATTTTTCCCCTCTCCCCAGTCATCCCATCAGATCACATAGCCCTTTTTATACAATAATACCATTTCAGCTGCTCATTTTGTTTTTGTTCCCTTGACTGCTTTATCAGAAACTTTAAAGAAAATGATTTTTAATGTGTATATACATCGATATCTTTTATGTAAACACTGTCCTTCATAAACCAAATGCTGACTTCCATATGTATGGTAGAACCAAAGTACTTTTTTTCTGATATAATTTCAGGCATTGTTAAGTCACCACTCGCAGGAGACTTCATCTCCATGCAATGCAGGGAACTGTTTCAGGAACTGAATGTGGAAATAATCCCACCATACATGATTGCTTCAAAGGTGAGGGAAAACCAAAGCATATAATTCAATAAATGTGTGTATATATAACAATCCTTTATAAACAATGCAGCTTGTAATTGGAACACTCGAATGCTTGAAACCAATGTCCACTCTATTGCCGTGAACCCTTCTGAAACAAGTGAGATTCCTGGATCATTCTGTACCGAGAGCACATAATCAACGTGGAATGTTTTGTTTAATACTTGATCTCTTGTGGCATTGCTCGTGGCTAGTCTTGGGTCTGAAACTGACTTATGATTTGTAGTTGCTAATCTGGTCTATACCTTTTTTAATTGTAGGTACTTGTGAACTGATAATGTCCATCAGAGGGCATTTAGTAACTGCTTGTAAATTTCAGATTCCAGGTCAATGGCTAGCTTTTTAATTAAAGATTGTTTTGTATGTGTAACCAAGTCTGGCATCTGGTATGTGCCGGATGTGTGATCGACCCAAGACTATATAAACATAGATACACTGGAAGTAAGGCGACAAATCACCAATCTCAAAGTTTTGTGGTAGTTTCTTCTGCATTTTCTATACTCCTCAGGTCAACACTACCAGAAAACTTTCAGCTTCAAAGCCCGCTGAGATGCCCACATTACAGTCCTCATTGGCTTCAAAATCTGTTCAGGTAACGGCAAAACCTTCTGGTAAAAAGGCATATGTGGAGAAAAAAGATAAACCCAGCAAGCTACAAAAAGGCCTTATTACCTCACATGAGATACTTTGAGCTTTTAGCAGAATCAGTGCCTTCAAGTAGCTGCATAACATCTCCAGTCTTGACTAAGGGCTCTGCTGATGTGCTGGCACTTCAGTGAGAGTTTCAGCCTCAATGCAATGCACACATTTGGAATATAGGCTATAATGATGTGTCCATCATTTTTATGTGTCATATTCTTCCTCTTGGCCCAAGCAGCACTTTGCCTTGTTGGTTAATGACAACATTACCCTTTTGTCTTCTCTTCTTCCTATGGGAATAAAACTACAGTTTGGCATCACCTAATTGCACTTCTTGATTTAACTTGTCTTTCCTAATCTTTTCAATCTTCATGTCCTCCATCTTGGGTCTTGGCGCTTCACCTCAGTTTCTCTAAGTAACAGAAAAAACCTAATAAACCCTTTCTCATGGATGACCTTTCAATATTGGTGGGTTTTGGTTCTCCTGGTTTCCTATACCCACCTAATTTGGCTTGTCAATTAGTCAGCTCCAACATTGAGGTGCATATGTGTTTAATATTTCCCACCTCAGTCCATTGTTAGGGAGGCTGCTTCTGCAATTTGTACATGAGGCTTCTTTTGAACGTAAGATCATGTACTGTTGTTCAGTTGCTATCCAAAAATGGCAGTACTTGTCCAGGCTTAGTGTTACTTTTGTAGAATTCTTCTGATTCCATCTAGTCTGAGGGAGGAGGTAGTTATCATGGCTAATTATCATGATATCTAATCTAATTGAGGTCCAAGCTGCTTCTGTCCCTTACATTAAAAACTGAAATTTTTCAACTTTATATTTGCTGGAGGTTAGATCCCAGCTCCCTCAGCAATTAAGAAATTATTCTTTAATTTTCATTTTTGTGCTAGCTGAACTAAACCAGGATTTATTAATCAATTCATTGATCTATGGTCACCTGCCGAGGCATTAATTTCATTTCTCAGTGACTTGCCCATGAAACAGCACTGTGACCTCAGGATACCACTGACTGTAGAGTAGATGGAAGGCTTTGTATAGCCTTTGAAGCCTTATAAATGGGCTTTTCTTGCTGTTTATCCACATACACCGCTTATTCTAGGTTCACTGATTCCATGAACTCCAACCTCACTGTGACATGGGCAACATCAAAGCTGCTGTTTACATCCATGGTCTGAAGCCGCAGATGCGACCCGTGGCTTCATGTTTGGAGGTACTTCTCAGCCAGTTCTCCTGAAAGGGCTTGAAATCAACTTTGGACCTGATTTGGAGGAAGAGGTCAGAGGTGATCTTGACATGACTATGCTGCCATCCAGATGTTCCAATTTCTTATTCTTCATCCATACAGAGCAGATTTAACTTCTCAAAAGTATTGCTATTGAGAAAATTGTAGCTTTTCATAAAGACTATTCAGTAGCTGTACAATTACAAATAGAAGGATTTTGCAGGCTGGAGCCAGGATTCAGTTTTTATCCTTTGATTCCTGTGCCTGCAAAGGACTTCATCTTGTGTATATTGGGATATTCACTGCACTCTGCCTTTCACCTGCCTGAGGGAACTTCCTTGAGACTCTCTCTTTTTCTGCATGTGTGTTGATCTTGCTCTCGTGTTTCTATGTGCTCTCTCTGTTGGACAGTCTTCTTTGCTTGCTTGGTGGTTCTTTCCTCCACATGACCCAAAATCTTTTATTCATTCTCTTTATCTAGCGGTTAAGGAGCCTGATTGGGAACAAATGTTGCAGAAGGAATCATGCCTTATATTTTGAAAGTAAATCTACCAGCTATGTATGCCCTACGAGACCAGAACACTGACATTCCACTAGAGTAGATACAATTTCATAGTTTAACATGCATTGCATATACTTGTATGACTTGTGCATAACTGCTATGTGGAATATTACACATACCTATGGTAGGCATTACTGCCTTGACCTCCCTCTCAAAAATAGACCTGTTTGATGGTATTCTGTTTTACTTTAGCTCTTAGCACATGTAAAATAAGTTCTCCTTCTCCTGCCTCCGAGTTATTGCTTTAATACTTAGAAATCATGGAAACTTACAGCACAGAAGGAGGCCATTTGGCCATTCGTGCTTATACTTGTGTATGATATATGGAATTAATGAACAAAGTAAGGTAAATTACTCATCTTTAGGTGTAGTAGTTCTCATTCTTCAAACTAAGGTACATTTCATGTAGCATACTTCCTGGTCGGTGCGAGTGGACAATTCCATAAATACAAGCCCTCCATTAACTTGCTTCAGCCTGGACAGTAAATATTGGTGGGCTGTTTTACCATGAGGAGGGAGAGGGCACTGGGGAATCGCAGTTACGCCCAGTCGTGTCTTCAGCTTCCATGCAGGTGGGGAGAGGAGAATTGTTGGGAAGCAGGAACCCTGCCTGACATTCCCATCCTGAATGTTTGACACAGACAAATTGTATTGCTGAGATCTACTTTTTTTGCCCAAATCTGGGATTTCCATGGTCTGTATATCTGAACACAACAGACATAATATGCACCATATGATTGACTAATAAGTTTAGGTAGGTGTTCGAGTTTTACTTCATTTACATAGGTTCTGCTAATATTGATTCCATCACCATTCCTTGAGATTCAATGGGTTAGATAGAGTCCATGATTGTGGATTGTAAATGGCCTGTGGAAGGAGTGGGCTGGATTGCCAAATAAATCTTTCCTCCTTCCATACTATTTGTGCAGTTACAAAAATAAAAACCCTTGTACTAAATAAAGCGGTTAGGAATAAACTTCCGCCCATTCATAGTCAGATGTTGCCTTTGGTTCCTCATTGCTCACTTGGTGATCGCCTGTTAATGCTGTGGCACTCAGGATTCCTGGCATTTCCAATGGTGCTGTAAGGAGATGATCACATGGCTCTAACTCTGAGGGCTTTGACCATTGACCCTTTAATTTTATCTGGTAGGATAGGGAACTAACTCCAGGGGTATGTTTTCATTGTAGAATAATGTCAAGTATATCTAAAGGTGAGTAATCTCCTTTGTTTAAAAACTGCCAATTTTTGTAAGTTGACTTGTGGATATGTATGTCTGATAATTTGCGTGGCACTTGGTAACTCCCTCTTGATCACTATTTTTCAGTTTCATTTTTGTTAATTTTCTCCCCTCCTTTTCTGAAGACACTGGTTGCTGAGGTACTATTCCACAGACATCAGCAGACCTTCAGTATTTAGCCCAACTAGCCATTTTTCATGCATCTAGGCAGAGTGTTGGCTAGCCCACTGACAGTGGAAGGAATAATAGCTGGGCTATATATTAGCCCTAAATGTGTATCATCCAGCAAGGATCACCTAAATAACAGTTAAGAGTGGAAATCCTGGCTGATTCGTTCTGTGTCTAGCTCTGAGATACTAAGATCAACCGCAGTAGCTAAATTGCTGCCTCAGATGAGATCAGGTAACTCAGTACAGATAGGAAATCAAATTCTGGACTTTCTGGTTTATTCACCATGGTATTACGCCAGGGAATGCTCTCCTTCACACCCCCCATGCCACCAGGACAGCTACTACTTTGTGTTTCTGGTTGTGCAATAAATGATGCTCATAGTTGGGGAATGCATACAATGTGATTTGTGCAAGAAATTTTATGAAAGTGATCTCATCATGGCTTGCAATTTGCTTTTGTTTCTTTGCTGTCTCCTAGAGTTGAAGCAGTGACGAAAAATACAAATGAGTATCATTTTATTCCTACTGCTGTTCTCTTAGGAGTCAGTGCGAGAAGGATCTCCTCCTAATTGGAAGAAGAAAGAGAAACTACCTCAGGTCTCACGGTCCTGGCACAACTACATGTGTAATGTAAGTAATATCAACCCAGTTCATCGATGAGGTGTAGGAAATGAGGAACACTTTACTTATTTGAAAGAAGCAATGATTTTTGAGCTCTGCTTATATATAGCAGTTATCCTGTCGCGCTGTTCATAGTGAGTTGCACCATATGCTGCCTTCACTATAATGTACAAAAATTACAAGTGGCACTGATTTAGAGATTAAGTCATTCAATTGGATTTTTGTTGGTATTTCAAATACTTTGTGCTTGAATTTCATGATTATGTGCATATTTGCATGGAAACATTAAATCTATGGCTTTGATTACTATTGACGATCTGTAAGTAATTTTATTTCATATTTTAATGTCCAGAATACAATAAAAGATGATGGGTAGGAGTTGGGTTGTTGGAACTGTGTGTAGCAGTAGTGGGGAATTGGGGGATCATATGGTTTGGTAATGTTGAGTGAGATCCTGGGCTTTGGAAGCTGGCGTCATGGGATGTAGGGAGGAGGATGAGGCTTTGGAAGAACTGGAATGCAGGTTGTGGCAGCACTCTGAGGAGCAATCATGGTGTCTGTGGGCAGTGCGAAGGGTTTCTGGATCATCACTGACAAAAAAAGGGGGGGTTTCTTCCTTGCATGTCAGCAATGCTGGGAAATCCTTCGGTGCTTGGCAGAGGGTGAGTCTCGTTATGGTAGTGGGGAGGGATGTGGGTATTAAGAGTTTCCCTAGCAGTGACCTGGGGAGCATTTTACAAATTTGGGTTTACCATCGATACCTTCTTGGGTGCAAGTGGTGTTGGTTACTCCCATAACGGGTCTGAGCATCATGCTTTTTGTAAGAGCTGACTCACAATGTCTGATGTACCCGTAAATTGGTGTGTAACAATATTCATTGTTAATACAAGTTTCCCCCAAGACGCTGTTGGGGAGGGGGGGGGAAACCCTTTCAATACATCCTCCAATGGCTGACAGGGCATTTGCGAGTGGGATTGGGGTCTGGTTGTGGTGGCTGTTGCCTCCAGTTGGGAGCAGGAACTGCAAGTAGCACTGGGTCAGGGTACAATTTGGTAAGAGATGGCAGCTGTGCGAATGGAGGAACGGTGCATTCTGTATCGATCCAGAAGCCCAATTTTTAGCTGTCCATGGCTCCACTCATCTTAGAGCAACAATGCAACCTATCTTGGAGATGAGCTGGGAGATCTGAGGTCAGTAAGCAATTGTATCATCTACTTTTGAGACCAGGTTTTGAGTGATGCAATCAGATAAGAAAGATTAATAGGTGAGGTGGTAAATACATGATTGGAAAGTGATAATTATTGCATGATGATTGATGTATCCTATCAATTTGCAGGAAGTGATTCAGGATTTCCAAGCTTCAGTACTCCAGGTGTCTGATTCGCCTTATGATGAACAGTAAGTAGCAGAAATCTTAACATTTAAGTTAATTTCCTCATGACTTCACTATTATGATTTAGGTTGGGCTGTTTTGTTCTATTCTATATGAATTGAAAGTATGAAGCTCTTTCTTTATCTCCACAGAGTGGCTGCACAGATGCCCAGTGTTCATTATGAATTTCCTAATGGCTATAACTGTGATTTTGGGGCTGAGCGACTGAGAATTCCAGAAGGCTTGTTTGATCCTTCTAATGTCAAGGTACTGAATGGAGGGGGGAGGGGGAAGAAACTTAAAAAAAAAAAAAAAATTTTGTCGTTAGCATATATATAAGGAGAGGTGTGTTCCATTTTTACATGGTTTTTAAATAGAAACTTGAGATCCAGAGATGTATAGAAAAATAAATTTATATATAGTGGCATCCCCCTGACATCCCAAAGCGGTTCATATCCATTGAACAATCTTCGAAATGTAGTACTGTTGTATAGGCAAATGCAGCAGACAATTTATGGACAGCAAAGCCCTACACACAGCATGTGAGATGAATAACCCAGCTCATTATTTGGACCTTCGTCCATTTAAATGCTCATGTGTGACTTTAAATTTGTGTTTGGACTTTGAGAACTTTTATTATTGACTTTTAATTTCAGGGATGGGGAGAGAAGAGTAGGAGAAAAGAAAATGTACCCAGTGATTTAAAAAAAAACTGATCGGATTCCTCCTAGTATTGGACTTTTAAAAATCGGTTGTGGGTCAGGAGCTGGTTTTAGACTCTAAGCCATGAATTGTTAATTAAAAGCTCTAATTCTTCAAACCCAATGGCTTAGTTGATAAATGTGCTTCTAGTGTGGAACTGAATCATACACTGTGTTCATCATCATCATAGGCAGTCCCTCGAACCAAGGATGACTTGCTTCCACATCAAAAAGTTCACAGGTGTTTCAATGATGGACCTAAAATTCCAGGTCCGAACTAAACCTTGAAGGGTGGAAGATGCCTGTGCTTGGATCTTTTTAATGTGAGGTGACCATTGCACACCAGCCACCACATGGGCTTGACAGAGCCAGGTCTTGGTCCAGTAGCAAGGATTAACCAAGACGACTGGATACCAGCTCTGCTGCACGGACCTAGTGCGCACACATATCGCAGTATGGACTGGCCTGTGCTGCCCCTGGGCGCTCTCCTCTTCTGGGCCCTGAACTCGTGCCGCTCCTTTGCCCCGATCTCATTGCTCCTGATGTACCTGCCCAAGCTCCAATCACCGACCTGGACCTTGGTGATGTCTGTTTTCACTGCCGTTGCTCTCCTGTGTTAAATCCTTGGTTTATACTGTGTTACTACATTATCTTCAGCACCCCTGGAACTAGGTAAAGGAAAAACCAACGAGATTTCCTGCTCCTAATTGCTGTTGGGAAGTCCACTTGTATATTTATTGGACACAATTTGATTCAGCTGTTTTGCTTTATTCTGGTTGACAACCCTGCTGAAATTCCCAATGGGGTAATTTTAACCTAACCTGCACAGTGAGGAATTGATGATCAAATCGGTGATCCGTTTTACACCCACTCTCTTTCCAACCTCCCCCCCCCCCCCCCCCCCCCCTTTTGGGCCAGTTCAGTTGATGTTACTCCCAACATGTCTAGTTGCATACATAAAGAATGGCTGCTTAGGTAATGTGTTGAATGATATCAGAGCTATTGGTGGAGCTGACTGGTAGTTCCTTTATGTGCAGTCTTGTAGTTTTATTTCTCTTCTGTATGCATGTTGAACTGCAAAAAAAACCCAAACATTTAGCATTCCCAAATACTTTTTTGGATCATGTAAAATGCACCAATGTTTGTAACTATCCAGCTGAATTATGGGCAGCTGTTTTACTTCACTTCAGCACTCACGTTTATTTCTGTACTTTCAGGGTTTATCTGGAAACACAATGCTAGGTGTCAGCCACGTGGTGACCACAAGTGTTGGAATGTGCGATATTGATATTAGACCGGTGAGTGCTTGTACCCACAGTGACAGTACAACAAGGCGTGTCTAAATGCATTTACTTTATAAGGATTAAAAAAAAATAAAACCTGAATGATGGAAATCTGAAACAAACAACATGCTGGAAACACACAGGAAGCCCATCCTCATCTGCAAAGAAAAAAGAAGGCTGTTGGGTTTTCATCCAAACATTACCATGTCTGTTTTCACCTTCAGAAATGCTGATGGACCTGCTATGTACTCCAACAGTTTCTGTTTTTGACTTACTTATATTTAACATCAATGGTAATTATTAGATTCATGTAATTATTGCAGATCAATTCAAGCATGTAGTTTAAATAATATATTTTAAAAGCTCGTGTAATAGTGAATTTTATGTGTACTCACAACCACAAATTAAGTGAATAGCTCTTTCAGAGCTGGCACAGGGCCTATGAGCTGAGTGGTGTCCTTCTGTACTGTAACATTCTATAATTTTATTTGCATTACATGATTGATTAAGCAATTGAAGACTATACTGAATCGATTCCTTTCAAGCAGACTGTATATAGTTTGCACTGTACTATCCTGGGAAGACAAAGTAACTACTGGAAAATGCTTCAACAAGAAAAAGTCTCTCTGAACCGTGAGGAAATTATGCAAAAATAAACTTCAAGAATTCCATTTCAGATATTCTGATTTGTTGTATTCCACATATTGCACTCATATTGGCTAGACGCCCCATGCCCATGGAATAATGTCATTGGTTGCCCTTCTAAACCTCAATCTTTTTATGACTAGACATCCATGGAACATCTCCAAATAAGTAACATTGATTGGGTTAATGTTCTCAGGAATTTAAAATGTGTTCAAAAACTCAATACAATAATAATTTCAGCATGTTCCTGTATTTGTTTAGAAACACATTTATTAGTACCACTTGAAATCAGGAGCTGTCTTATAATTCTTAGCAAAACAGTCTAAAACAGCACAGTGCATGAATCCCAGCCTCTAGTGTAATCCAGTGAGAAAGTTGCTGCTTTCATCGAAGGTCTTTGGCCATCTCTCCACTTTTG
This sequence comes from Pristiophorus japonicus, assembly GCF_044704955.1. Lineage (NCBI taxonomy): Eukaryota > Metazoa > Chordata > Chondrichthyes > Pristiophoridae > Pristiophorus > Pristiophorus japonicus. The sequence goes on along the minus strand of NC_091982.1, from coordinate 192,039,566 downwards.
TCGAACAGCTGCCACCCAGTAGGATTGAGAGGCTGTCGATTTTGTTATTGGAAAGTACATTTTTGGTGGGGGAAGGGTGCAGTTAAAAACAAGATCTATCCCTAACAAATGGATGTTAAACTGCTGTTTTGGGTATTTTTCTCAGGGATTATATGGCAGTGTGATTGCAGCAGGTGGAAACACATTGATACAGAGCTTTACAGACCGGTTGAACAGGGAGCTTTCCCAGAAAACTCCACCTGTAAGTATCAGTTATGCACAATCTCTGAAGTAAACCTGTTGCTTTCTTGCCTAATGTATTAATAACTTCTACTTGAGTCCACGAAAGTATGTGTTTTTGTTTTCACGTGTGTAATGTTGCTGCAACCTGTGAGTGACGGATTGGAGTTTACAAACATCAAATCCTGACACACTAATATAAAATTCAGAGGGGAGGAACATAAGAAATAGGAGCAGGAGTAGGCCAAACGGCCTCTCTGGCTTGCTCCACCATTCAGGGGGATCATGGCTGATCATCTACATCAACTCCACTTTCCTACCCTCAATTCTCTTCGTGTCCACAAATCTATCAATCCCATTTTTGAATATACTCATCACCTGCATCTTGGAGCTCATATGGAGGAGGCGAGAATTCCTGTGATTGATGAGATGCAGCCAATCGGGAGGAATAGAGAAACATTTACATGAAAATAAGTCGTCAAAGTCCATCCCAATAATTTAGTACAACTGAGTATTCCACATTAAGCCTCAGAATCCCAATACAGGCTGCATAGAACTTATGCTGTTGGAGAACTGGGCCTGCCTCCCTTTTAGTACACCCTAGATGCCAGCAATCCTCCCTTCATAGGACTCCTGAGTTCAGTTCCAGGTTTCTGGGACCACTCCTCCCTGTACTCCTAAACATCAGACAGGGCAGCAGTACAGGGCTTGGAAGACCAGTCCACCAGAGGCGGGCCAAACATCAGCAAAAGGGTTGGGTAATAGGGGGAAAAAGTAACACCAAAAATTGACTCAATTAAGAAAAAAAATCAAAAATGACTTGCATCAAATGAAAAACACAGTGCTGTATGGAATTGGGTGAGAGTTGATGGTGCTACAGCACCATCTAATGGTCAGAACTTACAACTACAGCATGAGCAAAAAGCAGCACCCACATCAAAATAGAAGAGATCTGGGTGGGCCCATGTGTTTTTTGATAGCAACACCTTTTAATCTGGAGGAGATAAAAGGAGCAGTTATTCAAGGAGGAGGATGGTGGATGGGGACTAGTTGGTCTGCTATTCAGGGAAGAAGTGGAGGTCCTGCAGGCTATCCTGGTGAAGGATGGAAATGTAAAGGGGCTGTATGTTCATAGCGAAAAGGAGCTTGAGAATCTGAAATTGGTAAAGTGGCAGAGGGCATAGGTGGGTAGAGACTGGGAAAGGGGAAAAGTATAGCATCAAGATTAGAAGAAACGGGAACAATTGATCGACCAGGATGGGGTGGTGGGCTGGAAAACCTGGGGGTCAGGCGTGCAATTAAAATGTTGGAAAATGAGAATATAGCTCAAGTCTTTAGTTACGGAAGTCAGTTTTCAAACCAGTGTGTGTATAATGTTTCTGCAACCTGTGAGTGACCCAAACCCTAAATGCAGTAGTATTATTCTGGAAGCTTGTGTTGAGCTTCATTGGAAAAGTACATGAGGCTAGTGACTGAGGTCAGACTGGGAATTGCAGGAGAAGCTAAAGCAGTGAACCAGAGGTAGTTTAGGATTGCATTTGTATTGTTTGGATTGATCCAGTAATGCTACTAATATTGTTATTTAGGTGTGCTCTCAGTAAGAAAGCGTCAAGCATAGAAGTTTGATTTCTAATGTTGTCAGGATGCATTTGATTTTTCAAAATAGAGTAAATCTCCCTCTTGATAGCTGTTAATTGCATTTCCCTTACAAAGCACAATTTCTTGCAGTCTCGTGATAACTGATTCTAGCACAAGGATCTTATTTTCAAATTATTTCTAATTTTGTAACCTTGTACAGTCAGATTTTTTAGACTTTGTAGTTCAGGTACTTTTGACCCTCCACTCCACAGAAAACCATGCTATGTGGGTCCACTAAAACTCCAGGAGCAGGGTCTGCACAGAAAATATATTTTTAAAGATTAGCAATGCACTATTGAAGGGGCTTGATCAGTGAGAACTAAACTGTTGACTTGTAGATAACTGAAGTTAAAATATGTACAATTCTTTTTCAATTGTCTTCTTCAATCCACACATTACTTTTCAGATATAAGGATTGGCAACTGATTTGAGGTCTCTATCAATGCCACTGCTTAGTTGTGTATTGGGGAAAGTCTGCAGTTGGTTCACCTGCTGAATCTTTATTTTGGGGAGGGTGGGGAAAGTATCTAAGTGCACAGCTCAGAGCAAGAGCTCATTGCAGATATTGAATGAATGTTGTTACTGTGGAACTCGTCTCCACTAATATTTCTGACATACACCACTGTTTATAGTTGATCAGAAGTTAACCTGTCAGTAAAACCTAGGTTAATTGATGAAACTGTTTTCAGAGCATGCGTTTGAAGTTAATGGCGAATAACACCACAGTGGAACGCCGGTTTAGCTCCTGGATTGGTGGATCTATTCTAGCCTCTTTGGTGAGTATTAATTTTTGGCTCTTTTTTTAAATTAAAGAATTTGATTGTTTTTTAAAAATCTTTCCATTGCATTTTGTGCAATAGTTAAACTCTGCATAAATATTGAGTCTCTACTTTGTTATCTTATTGAATCTCTCCATGATGGTAATTGTCATTACATAGGAGAAAGCAGCATTGTGCGGGAGCACAGAATGTGAAGTGGTTTGTTAACATCCCACCGTGTAGCTGGAACTCGATAGTGTTGTCTCCGGTCCCTGTTATTTAAGACTTTCTTTTCAAATACTTGTTAAAATTGGCTTTGAGAGCATTCTCTTGCCTCCTGAGCCAGAAGGGAGTTCATGCCCCATTCCAGCCACCTGACCGCATAATCTAAACTGATAACTCAGTGCTGCTCTTAGATGTGCCGCCTTTCAGCTGAGATGTTAAACCTTTCAGATGAGATGAGGCCCCACCTACCTGTTCAGGAGGATGTAAAGGATTCCATGACACTGTTCAACAAAGAGCAGAGGTGGTCCTGGCCAACATTCCATTCATTTATCTCTGCTGTTGGACCTAGTTTTGTACAAATTAGCTGCTGCATTTGCCTTCACAAGACTACAGTTCCCAAAGTACTTCACTGACTGTGAAGCTCTTGGAGATGTCTCGGATGTGAGTAGTATGCAAGTTTTTGGATATCTATATACATGGTAAAGCATTCCAGTAAGTGGGTGGGAGAACATTTTCTCTAACTCCCACCTCCTCTTGTGATTAATCCTCGGTCTGTGCCTCTCCAACCAATTTGCTGACCAGTGGATATAATTTACTTAATCTTTTATTTAAAAAAAAAAATCCTGAAATCTTCATCTACCAAAATATATTTTTTTAGTCTTAACTATAACCTGATTGCTGGTATCAGCATCCTCCTTTATGGCTCTGTTTTGTACAAATTCAAGACCCCTTTCTTGCTTAAACTAGAACTCAGTTTGCCTTCCTTCCTTGATGTATTCTCTGCCTGCACACCCTCCCTTGAAAGATCTATGGATTTTGGATACAAGATTGCTCGAAGGATCTTGCCATTTAGGGTATACTCCTTTCATTGTTCGCCTCCCCCAGGATGTACTACTTCATATTTCCCTGCAGTGAACTACAACCTGTTAACTCTCTGCTAACCTGTCTGGCTTCCTCTATTTGCTATAACAAATCTCTGATCATTTATCTTGTGCCTCCGACCAGATGTATAAATGGAAAAACAAGAGGTTCCAGCAATGCCATCCTGAAAAACATTAGCGCGTCTCGCTGCGTTCTATCCCCATGTCATTTGCACAAGATAAAAGTTCACGGGGTTGGGGGTAATAGCATGGATAGAGGATTGGCTAAGAGAGTTGGGATAAATGGCTCATTGCCAACCCGAGAATCCGTAACTAGTGGGGTGCCGCAGGGATTCCAACTATTTACAATCTAAATTAATGTCTTGGAAGAAAGGACCGAGTGTAATGTAGCAAAGGTGCTGATGATACAAAGGTGGGAGGAAAAGCAATGTGTGAGGACACAAAAAATCTGCAAAAGGACATAGGCTAAGTGCGTGGGCAAAAATTTGGCAGATGGAGTATAATGTTGGAAAGTGTGAGGTTATGCACTTTGGCAGAAAAAAATCAAAGAGCAAGTTATTATTTAAATGGAGAAAGATTACAAAGTGCTGCAGTACAGCAGGACCTGGGGGTACTTGTGCAACACAAAAGGTTAGTATGCAGGTGCAGCAAGTGATCAGGAAGGCGAATAGAATCTTGGCCTTTATTGCAAAGGGGATGGAGTATAAAAGCAGGGCAGTCTTGCTAGTTATACAAGGTATTGGTGAGGCCACATCTGGAATACTCTGTACTGTTTTGGTCTCCGTATTTATAAAAAGATGTACTTGCTTTGGAGGCAGTTCAATAGGTTGATTCTGGAGATGAGGGTGTTGACTTTTATGAAGAAAAGTTGAGCAGGTTGGACCTCTACTCATTGGAATTCAGAAGAATGAGAGGTGATCTTATCGAAACGTGTAAGGTTATGAGGGGGCTTGACAAGGTGGATGCAGAGAGGATGTTTCCACTGATGGGGAAGACTAGAACTAGGGGGCATAATAGAATAAGGGGCAGCCCATTTAAATCTGAAATGAGGAGGAATTTCTTCTGAGGGTTGTAAATCTGTGGAATTCGCTGCCTGAGAGCTGTGGAAGCTGGGACATTGAATAAATTTAAGACAGACAGAGATGGACAGTTTCTTACCTATTAAAGGGTTATGGGGAGCGGCCAGGGAAGTGAGTCCATGATCATATTAAGTGGCGGAGCAGGCTCGAGGGGCCGTATGGCCTACTCCTATTTCTTATGTTGTTTATTTTGCTACTGCAATGTGCAAACTAATTGTGAATGATGGGCATCATTGCTGCAATACACTGGTATGTGTGCATTTAATAATGCTTAGCTATTTTTTTTAATTTTTAAAAGGGTACATTCCAGCAGATGTGGATCTCTAAGCAGGAATATGAAGAAGGAGGGAAGCAATGCGTTGAAAGAAAATGCCCTTAAAATTAAGACAATTAGTTATGGATACATTACCTTTCTGAAGGTGTTACAGCAGTCTGGTTTTCTTTTGTCCCAAGTAGGGTTCTCAGGAACACAGTGCTAAACCTCCTCCTGTTCAAATTTTTTTCCACTGGCTTCTTTGTATAGTGGCTAGGTACTAATGTCAATTTTATAAAGGTTTTTTTTAAACTGTTCAGTCAAATTTATTTACCAACCAGGTCCCCAAAAACAAAGACTCAAGTTTTAAACTCTGTTTCAACTTACTATATTAGATACACATCATGCCATCTTCCGGTAACACCAAATATTTCACTAGTGATATTTTTGTAAGCACCGGTTATGTTTTGTACACAGTATAGATTAACAGTTTATCTTGTGCCTTTTATTGAATCAGTTGTTTACATATCAGCCGAAGGCTAATCCAGAAGGAAGAATGGGATAAACTTAGCTGCAATAGTCCTTAATTACCTGTAACTGTTAAAATGCAACTGTCCTGTGTACTTCTGAACAAACTTGTGAGTTTAATGTTTAATTTATGCAATTCATTTTTAAACCGACAATAAACCTATCTTTTATCCATTTTCTTTATTACAAGTTTATACATTTTCACACTTCTTACAATGTAAAGTTAACTTTGTGCTGATGCAGAGCGCCGAGGGTATTTTTCATTTAGTACTTTTTCTTCCTCCTTTGTTGCCTTCTTTAAATTGTTCTTTTTACGTAGGTGCTTCTCAATCCGTTGCCTAGCACACATGGGGGGGGGGGGGGGGGAAAAAGTAGTTTATTTTTTTAAAACCAGTTCTCAAGCTATTTAATTTGTTAGGGTATGGTATCTAGCCCAACTTCCATTCATATGTAAGCCTCGATGTTGAATGGTGGTGGGCTATTTAACTATAGGGAACATCAGAGCAGAGTCCAATCCTGTCAACCCATTTCTACCAGGTGTCACTGAATGCTAATCAGGAGCGAGCATCCCGGTTGATTTTTCACTGCTAGTCCAAGATGGGGTCTTTTGTAGCAACCTACTGCCACTGACCCGGATATCGCACGTGCCCCTGGGATCACGTGGGCTGGCCCAACAAATGAAAGAAGGGGAATATCCTCATTCATGCTTATGAGAATTCTGTATGTACGGATTCACCATAAGCATGAATGGGAATACCCCCAAAAAATACATGTACACATCAGAAATAACATTTAAAATTAAAGCCATTTAAATATTGAACATTAAAACATTTAAAATTTTTCAAAATTAAAGGGGCTAAAAATAACCATACCTTGTACAGGTTTTTTAATGTTTAAATGATTGGGTAAAAAAGGGCCCAAATTTAGCCCTCCTGTTTGTTTTGGCGCAGTCACATGAAACGTTGACTTCCTACAATCCACACGGCACCAAAAAGACATCCCGGGGCTTGGTTTGGGCGGTGGGGGGGGAGGAGAGGGGTGGGAAGTGGGAAGCGGAAAGGAAAGAGCGCGTTAGGGCCCTGCGCCTAAGAGTGTCTGCATGCGCAGTAGCTCCTCCTATGATTGTGATGATGCGTGCCTGCAGCGTGGGACCCAACACATCCTGCCCCTATCCAGGGCTGAGTGGCCTGCCACTGCCTTCCCGCCCTGAGGGCTACAAGAAACAGGTTGGTGCAGGGAGACTTTTGATCTGGGCTCGAGGAGGAGGGGGAGGGGGAGGAGACGACTTTTAATCTGGTGGGGGGGGAGGGAGATAACTGTGTAGCCAGTAAAAAATAGAATGACTTTACTCAAGACTTTCCTTAATGCTGTTGATGAAAATACATTCCTACGAGCAGGAGGTACTTCTATTTTTTATTTGGATATTTTTTTTAAATTATGTAACTGTTTTGTCTCTTTACTATTTTTGTAGCTTAAGCTTTCATGAATGCTTCTGTTGTATAGTAAATTAAACTTTGCGAAGTTTGTCAGTCCTGTAAAGCTGTTCGATCCTATTCACATTCCTTAGTCAATTCATTAAGTACCTACCTGCGCTGATTTCCGCAAGGGTTTTCTGTGTGGCTACAAGTGGCCACATACGCTGACCTAAGTTAGTTTGGAGCAACTATTAGCTGTCCAAACTGGCTTAAATGGCCAAAATGGGTGTAGGTGGCTGGTAGCGCCCCCTTTTTTTGGGGAAAAAAAAACGAAACTAAAAAAAAATCCTAACTCACTTACACGGACGTAAATTAAATGCGCAGAATGGGGATTTTTAAGATATTCCAGAAAAATCAAGTTGCTCCAAAAAAACTAAACAACTCCCTGGGCAAATTTAGACCCTAAGTTTCTACAAAGTGTAAGAATTTCATTAGTTATTTGCTGGGCAAAAGTCCTTTCCCAGGTATGTGTTGGATCTGTCAAGAAAATTCTTGACATCGCAAGTTCCACGGTTTCCTGTAGGGACCGCACATTACATGCCAATAAGTCTGCATTGATGGGGATTCAAACTTGGGATCGATGACTGTTAGTTTTTTTTTTAAACCAATTGAGTCCTAAAGACAGACTTTAGTTTATTTCCAGCTAAAACGAAATACTTCACTGGTACTATAAAGCAGGACAGGCCATACACTACCAATTCCTTAGTTATCAGCAACTTAGTTTCCTTGGTTTCACAGCTTCCTTTCATTCTTTGGTAAACTTCAAGTTAAACTTTAAAAATAAATTTGGTGGAGAGCGCACTAAGTGTAACTTGGAGTGATGTTTTTTAAAAAAAAAATCCATTTGGAGCAAAAGATGGTTGTAAACCTACATCCAAGCTTTCAATCCTAAATGCAAAGATGTGAAAATTGAATTGGTGTTTCTCATTATGCCGTACCAGGCTTACTCCTTCATGTGCATTACAGATCATTACTTTACTTATCATTCATATGGCTAGTTCTTAAGGGCTCAAATGTCCCCAGGAGTTGCCCTGTTTTTCTAGAGCAAGTAGCTTTTTTTGAAGTAACTTAAAAATAACAAATTTCCCCATTTAACTTGCTCCAGTATAAGTTAGTTTTTTTTTTCTCAAAGTGGGCGTGACCAGCCACTTACGCCTGTTTTGGCCACAGAAACAAATTTGGCCAGCTAAAAGTTACTCCAAACTAACAGGCCAGTATATGCAGCCACTGAAAAACCTTACGTACATTTAAGAAATCAGCGCAGGTAGCCGGAGCTGGGGGGTGGGAGGGAAGGTGAGTTAGAAGATTCTAAAGCACTAAACACCTTCACAGCATCAGCACAACATCATCAAAAATAAAGCAAAGATAAATCAGCTACTGAATAGTGCAGTCCTGTCTTGCCAACCGCACCGGTGAGCCCTTCGGTTAGGGGTGAGGGATGTTTTTTTTGTTACAGTTGTTCCTAAATGTTTGGTGATAATGAACATGATTCAGTCTTAATGCAAAATATCTTTTATTGGAAAGTTTACAATGCACTTCAACAACAGCAAAGAATGGCTGCACCTATCCCTCACCCACATAGAGGAAAGTGCACTTCCTCATAAGGTCGGTGATGGTAGTGGGAGGGGTTGGGGCCTGGCTTGGGTCTCACCGGTGGCTGGTGCGTGGATTGAAGTGGGAGTGGCATTTGAGTATCCGGCCTTTGTGCCCTTATTGCATCTGCCATCGTTTGCACACCCTCTGAAATGCCTGCCCTCAGTTCCCGTCTGTGCTGATATTTCTCCTGACGGTGTCGCAGCCTCATCACGCACCCCACTGCCGGTCGCCACGAGTGATCTTGTAAGGACATTGGTCTCCTCACCCAATGACATAACCTGATTAACATTTGCTGAAGGCCGCATCTCGGGAGAGACTGGTCGGCTTCTCCCTCCCCTCGCCGTGGGTTTGCTTAGTGGCACCTCTCCAGTGCGAGGCACAGGCTGGGACGGTGGGGCGCTGGGTGTTCCAACATGCATTTCACCACAGTCACTGGGACCAAAACCTCGGAAGGTATGAAACCATGGAATGTCACTGAGGAGCTCATGGAGGTTTCTGGCAGTGTGATGCCCTGTATTATGGACTGATCCATATCACGATCAGCATTCTCCCATGGACACATTTCCATGGACCCCTCCTCCCCCCACCCGCCTTGGTCTGGAGCGCAAGTATCTGGATCTTCTGGTGGATGTTCAGAATTGTTGTCATCTTCTGCAAAATACAACAGAGCAGTCAAATGGTTAGCAGCACAGGAGGGGGCAGGATGGGTGGCATGAGTAGGCTCACGTGTAGCAGGCCAGTCAGCAGGTTGATTTGAAGGGCGATGATGCATTTTAATGACTCACCCTCGCATGTGGGTCCAGCTTGTGCAGAGCTGATTCTTTTTCTGCAGGTGCGACTCAGCAAGGTAGCAACCCTCTGTTCCGGGGTGATAGTTGGTGCAGATTTGGTGGCCCTCCTCCTGTTCTAAGTCTTTCCCTTTTGTTGTGGGCCAATTTCTTCTGCAATGATGAATATATAACTTTTCACACATGATGCGCTTCTGATGGTTGGGACATATACAGATGGTCACCTTTACAATTGCAATTCCATTTAAAGAAGATGATATTACTTACACTCACTACTTGACCAACGTCCTGCCATTTCTTTTTGCACTGGCTTCCAGATCTTGCGGTAGTCACCCCTGCGGAGTATTCTTCAACTAGGTTCGATCGTCTTCTCATTTCTTTGGGTGGAACTTTTGTGGGACCACTCTTACTGATATTCAGCTCCAGCCATTTCTTCACAATGACAGTGACTAGTTTCTCCACTTCCTCATGGAGGAAATTCTTTGTTCTTGTTGCACGCTCTTGCGTCATTGGTGTATTGGACTAACACTCAGGTTATCTTAAAATCACAGTTCTCACCTTCCTTCTGCCTATGCAGCACTCCTTTCCACTCCCTCAGCCACTCAAAAATCACTTCACACCGTTCCTTTTTATATATGGTCCATTGCCAATGCTGCTGAGGCATTGAGGACGCTCTCCCTTTAATTGGCCGATTGCCAAGCTTCCTGCTGCATTGCCGGATGCGCGCATGCTGAAACGGGCAAGCGTCCCCCTGCTGACACAGCCGCTGGGCCCAAGCCCCACCCCCATGCCGGTTGCGCTCAGCAAGTGCGGTTGACTCTGCGCCACGCCAAGGGGCCAGACCGATGAAGGAGCGACCAAATTAAAAAGGAAATTTTCGGCATGTTTTTTTTGCCCTATGAAGTTGGCGTACCATGGCTAACTACGCCACTCTAGGCAGCTGGGGAAATTTGGGCCCTAAGTATCTATAGTTAAAATGTTATTACACTGAAATATCCAACATCCATATGGTTTGAGAACGTAATGACATTACCGCAAACATTGTAAGTTCAACAGTAGAACAGTAAACTGCTGTTCAGATAAAATAAATTACCTAACAAAAATGTCCACAAATGGTGGGGTGTAAAATCGTTTCCTTTTGTATATCTTGTTTAGGTACCAAGGAATAGGCCATTCCCTAAATTTATACCTAGAAGGAAGAATTGAGAGTTGGATCAGTGATATTGAAACCAGCATGCAAGTAGATTATCAACACTAGTATGTTATAATTATGGTTTAGGAAACTTAAAACTACAGTATAAAAGCAGACAGCATTCACTTGAATGCAAGCTGTCTGGAGTAAACTAATACACCTTGGATTACAGAACTCTGCTATAAAGTTGCACTAGTGGATTCATTTATACTTAAGTTTTCCAAAATTATTTTCAGTGTCAGAAACTTGTGGCAGGCCATTAGTTTTTGTTTTGGATTGAGAAAGCTCATGATAGAAACCATGAACACTTCAAATTAAGCTCCATAATATTCCTGTTGCAGTGATTCTAACATTAAATGTCAATTCTCCAATCTAAAAATCGGAATTAAAAACACATGCAGACTTGGGAAATTCTCCTGTTCCCCATCTCCATATTTTGAATAGGTAGGTTTTCTGTTCTCTGACTTCTGGCATTTTAATTTAGTAACTAAGAATGCTTCAGGGTGCCTAACCATCCAATTCACCTACCAAAAGTGAAGTAACTGATCTTCAGTTCGTGTTTTCCTCCAACTTCCCTGTACAGCTATTCCCAAATACAAACTCAAATCTTGCTACTCTGGCAAACTGCAATTAAGTGTCTACATTATGCTACCAATCACTATCCTTTACCATTAATTTTTCATTCATTGCATTTTCCCCCTTCAATTTATTTCTATACCGGTTTCATTTCCTTCAGAAAATTATATCTATAATCCTATTAAAGCTGAAATATGCTGTCATCTGTAAATATTCTTCTTGTCATTTCAATATGCCCATGCCTAAGTTACATCTAGTGATGCCCATGTCATGTTTTTAATAGGATTTTCTCATTGACAGTCTTAACATACATTTAAGAACCGATTTAAGTCTGCGGCCAGTGGCTTGCACTTGAACAAAATATTCTTCTTAGTTTTAATCTGCCACCATTTTGGATTGTAGCTTAATTCAATTTTACTTGTCACACTTTAGTTGTGGCCTTACTATAATTCACAAAAGTGCAACATCTGAAGGCTGTTGTTCAGTCTATCGCCCATTGGTTGTGCAGGTCACCCAGTTCCATTATTCATTTTCTTAGTTATATGGTTTGTGCTATTTCCCAAGTCATATATGTTAACTTATTTAAAAATTGTCCATTCTGTTTCAACTGGCCTACTGCGCTGTCCTGGTGGTGTTCTAGGCCCAGCCATCAGTTCTCCCTTGAATTTATTTGCATTCCCTGGCTCTCAGCCCGGCCTGGCACAACTTCCAAACTCCACTGCTGCTTCTGTTTGCCCTGCCCTGCCCTGCTCCTACTTCTGCCCTACTGAACCTTCCCAATTGCTTGAGTAAAAGTATTTTCTTTAAGGCCTCCCTCCATCGTTCACTCACCCTCCACTGGGGGTCCTAGCCTCTCACCCTCCCCTGGGGGCCCGAGACATCTCCCAGCTTTTGCACTCCTTCGCCAGGGGTCTTAGCCTTGCTCCAGCTTTCGCTCTCAGCCTCCCCAGGGGGAGCCTTCCTCCAGCTTTCACACTCCCTCCACTGGGGGTCCTAGCCTCTCACCCTCCCCTGGGGGCCCGAGACATCTCCCAGCTTTTGCACTCCTTCGCCAGGGGTCTTAGCCTCGCTCCAGCTTTCGCTCTCAGCCTCCCCAGGGGGAGCCTTCCTCCAGCTTTCACACTCCCTCCACTGGGGGTCCGAGCCTCCCTCCAACTTTCACACTTGCCCTGCATTGATGGTCAGAGTAGCTCCAGTGCCTGCTTCCATGCAGGCTGCTGTCCTGGCCCCAACGCTTCTCATACACAATCATAGAATGGTTACAACCCAGAAGGAGGCCATTCGGCCTGTCGAGCATGTGCTGGCTCTCAGAGCACTTCAGCTAGTCCCACTCCCTTGCCCTTTCCCCGTAGTCCTGCATTTCTTTTCCTTCGTGTACTTATCCAACTCCCTTTTGAAAGCCACGATTGAATTTGCCTCTACCCTTTCAGGCAGTGCATTTCAGATCCTAACCACTTGCTGCTTTAAAAAAAAGTTTCCTCATGTCGCCTTTGGTTCTTTGCCAATTACCTTAAATCTGTGTCCTCTGGTTCTCAACCCTCCTGCCCATGGGAACAGTTTATCTCTACTCTGTCTAGACCCATCATGATTTTGAACACCTCCATTAAATCTCCCCTCAACCTTCTCTGCTCGAAGGAGAACAACCCCAGCTTCTTTAGTCTATCCACATAACTGAAGTCCCTCATCCCTGGAACCATTCTTTTAAGTCTTTTCTGCACCCTCTCTCTAAGGCCTTCACATCCTTCCTAAAGTGCAGTACGCAGAACTGGACAATACTCCAGTTGAGGCTGAACCAGTGTTTTATAAAGGTTTATCATAACTTCTTTTCTTTTGTACTCTCGTGCTTCAATTTATGAAGCCCAAGATCCTGTATACTTTAACCGCTTTCTCAACCTGCCCTGCCACCTTCAATTTGTGCACATGTCTCCCTTCAGTTTATATTGCCTCTCCTCATTCTTCCGACCAAAATGCATCACTTCGCACTTTGCTGCATTAAATTTCATCTGCCACATGTCCATCCATTTTACCAGCCTGTGGCTTCTTGAGGTCTATCACTATCCTGTTCACTATACTTCTAAGTTTTGTGTCATCTGCAAATTTTGAAAGTCACCTGTACATCCAAGTCATTAATGTCAAGAACTGCGGTAGTCCTAGAACAGACCCCTGGGGAACACCATTGTATACCTTCCTCCAGTCCGAAAAACAACTGTTTGCATCCATGCTGTCACTTCCCTTTTATTCCATGGGCTTCAACTTTGATGGCAAGCTTATTATGTGGCACTTTTATCAAATGCCTTTTAGACGTTCATGTACACCATGTCAACTGCATTGCCCTCATTCACCTTCTCCGTTACCTCATCACGAAACTCAATCAAGATAGTTAAACACTATTTGCCTTTAACAAATTCATGCTGGCTTTCCTTAATTAATCTACACTTAGCTAAGTGACTGTTCATTTTGTCCCGGATTATCATTTGTAAAAGCTTCCCCACTAACGAGATTAAACTGACTGGTCTGTAGTTGCTAGATTTATCCTTACACCCTTTTTTGAACAAGGGTGTGTTAACATTTGCAATTCTCCAGTCTTCTGGCAGCACCCCTGTATCCAAAGAGGATTGGAAGATTATGGCAAGTACCTCTGCGATTTCCACCTCAACTTCCTTCAAAATCCTCGGATGCATCCTATCCGGTCCTGGTGACTTAAGTACAGCCAGCCTTTCTAGTACCGCCCGTCAATTTTTATCCCATCCAGTATCTCGTCTTTCACTATGACTTTGGCAGCATCTTCCTTGGTGAAGACAGATGCAAAGAATTCATTTAGCACCTCAGCTATGCTCTGTGCCTCCATGTTAGGTCTCGTTTTTTGATCTCTAATCAGCTCCATCCCTCCCTCCTCTTACTACCTGCTCACTATTTATATGCCTTATAAAAGACTTTTGAATTCCCTTTTATGTTAGCTAGCAATCTATTCTACTCTTTGCCCTTTTCTTTTTAACTTCCTGTCAACTTTCTATATTCGGCTTGATTCTCACTTGTATTCTCAACCTGACATCTATCATAAGTGCTCTTTATCTGCTTCACCTTACTCTCGATCTCTTTTGTCATCCGGGGAGTTGACTTTGGTTGCCTTACCTTTCCCCCTCGTGAGACTGTACCCAAACCATCTCTTTGTTAAAGGTAGCCCATTGTTCAATCTCAAAACATTTTGATAATGGGGCGTTTTACCTTTGCTTGTTATCAGGTTTTTGGTAGCCAGGCGACAGGACAATTGCACAGGATGAGGCCTAAGCAAGTCACTTGGAGGATAGGAGGAGTCAAAGGGAACTGGATGGGTAGAGGGGAATGGCATGTGTTCATGGGGAGGGGTGCAGGTAATATGCATCACATGTGATGACAGGTTAGGGAGCATGGAGGAGCAAAGGAGGAGTGATAGTGGAAGAGAGAAGGAAGGGATAACGGGGAAGGGCTGGTCCACATGGGAAGTAGTGGGAACAAGGGGTAAAATACCTTCTAATTGACTAAAGAGTCACAATGCTAATCTGACCTAATTAACTTGAAGGTCTGTTTAGGTCTAAATGACTTGAGCAAGCCACAATAGCTATATTCTTTGACAAACAAATTATACAACACTGAGCACAGAGTAATGCAGTGTGCATGATATATTTATAATGCCCCCGTTCTTAAACAGTATATCCTCCAACTTATGAGATTATTAACTGTCTATATATTTCAGTGTAAAGCATTCCTTCTGTACACAAAGCATAACAGGACGTTAGACAACATTTCCTAAAGTAGAACAGCAGCAAATCAGAGTAATTGAATATTCTATGGGCAAAATAAAGTTTAACAATTTTTTAGTCTTTAAAATAATCTAATCAGATTCAACCAGCAAGTTGTCTTTATTGTTCCTTCCTTAAAGTTTTTAAGTCAAGCCCTCACCCTGTCGCAGTAGTCTGGATTTTGACTGGATATTTTCCAGGAATAGTTGAGTTTCCAACTACAACTACATCTTGAGCATCTGCAGTTTCCCAGCATGCATCAATACATTTTTGACTCCCAGTAAAGGGTGTCTCCTCATCCTTTGCATTTTCCAAAAGATTTGAAACAAACCAGAGATTGCATTCTCAAAGCTTTACTTCAGGTAAATCTTTGGTTTAAAATATTAACTACATATTTTCTATTTGTATCTTTCTCTCTTCCTTAGTCTGTCAGAAATTCAAATTTCTGACTCAGTCTACATCAACAGCATTGACTTCTAATTGAATTCAAGTGTGCTTTTTTGAAAACTGAAATATTACAGGTAAAAAGATACACCCTTTCTTCCCCTCAAACTCTCGCTTTGACCCTAGTTTCTTTCACATTGCAAAGATTATAGAGCACAAAACAAGGGCTAAAACAGGCATAAATTATTTTTAATTTCTCATACATACATGTCCAGTCAGCCTACTTAATAAAAAAATATGAATTTTACCTCAGTAATGCTCTTGAAATCTGTCCACTAGCTTTTCCTCAGATTTTGAAAAACTTTTGATCAATGTGCAAGAAGCTAAAGAAAAAATACTCCCGAGTATAGAATGTATCTTGGGAAATTGGGTATATGGCACATCCTCAGATTGTACCATCCAAATTTTGTTGATGGCAGCAAAGACAAAAATATCAAATCCAAGCTTTTGAGGTTGAGGCCTTCAAGTAAAAACAAAATATTCATTTTGTGAAATATGTAATTTTGGTTAAAATCTTATTTTGGATATTAGATATTTCAGAGGAAAAAAATTCAGAAAGCATTGAGAGAATTCTCATACCAGAGCCCCTCTTCCACTCATCCCAGAATGCAGTGCTTGCCCCTGTGCTGCCAGGACATCTTTTCAGTGCTGGATATTTCAACATACTGCTGGCCTTGGGTTGCCACAATACTGAAATCAATGTCCCGAGATAATACTACTTGGCATTACACCTTTAATCTTATAAAACTTCCGATTCACTGAGCAATGCCACTTTCCATCCATGCTGTTATATTTGTCAGCTTGATTCAGTGGTAGCACTCTGAGGCACAAGGTTGTGGATTTTGGCCTCACTCCATGAACAATGCCACAGGAGATCTATTAGTGTTTTTAATTGTTTCCTGCATAGATTTGCCCCAACATTTTTTATATTTACATACTGCTGGACATGTACCAGAGTCTCTAAAGATTTTACTTCTGAGTATTTAGGAAAAGGAAATGTCACTTCTCTATTGATAGTTTTAGACATTCCTGGATAGATTGATGAAATACTCGAGCACAGGAAAATTATTCACTTCTAAAACACACAAGGATCCATTGCAGTGAGAACTCAAAACCAAAGCTGAAATATGAAGTCTGGGAACCAACTTATGAAAAATATATAAATTGCATTTCATTGTAATAAGAATTTGTTTCTCACCAAATGTTTCGTCCAAAGATGTCCCTTCTCCAAGCACCAGGGTAGCCTGTCTCCTGCCCAGTCTGCAACAACCTCAGCGCATCTTCACGTTCTTGAACAATTGAGTCAATTCTAGCCATAGATCGTTCTATCTATTAACAAAAATATTAGGACATTGCTGACTATACCTTTCAAGTTTGGAAACCAGAGAATACACCTCCAAATGTTACAATTGGTGGACTAGGATGCTTACTGAAAATGTCATTAATTATTGTAATGATTTAAGCTGGTGAGGATAAGCTGCTGGGAGAAACCAAGTTGCACAGAACCACATCTAAAATGAGTTGTGCCATACCTCTTCAGTTCTTCTTTGGAATATAACGTATTTGGGATTGGGGGTAATATACTAGCATGGATTGAGGACTGGTTAACGGAGAGAAAACAGAGTAGAAACATAGAAACATAGAAAATAGGTGCAGGAGTAGGCCATTCGGCCCTTCTAGCCTGCACCACCATTCAATGAGTTCATGGCTGAACATTCAACTTCAGTACCCCATTCCTGCTTT
This sequence comes from Pristiophorus japonicus, assembly GCF_044704955.1. Classification (NCBI taxonomy): domain Eukaryota; kingdom Metazoa; phylum Chordata; class Chondrichthyes; family Pristiophoridae; genus Pristiophorus; species Pristiophorus japonicus. Next base: position 192,022,392 of record NC_091982.1, on the reverse strand, counting down.
CTCGCCATACCCCTTGATCCCCCTAGCAGTAAGGACCTCATCTAACTCCTTTTTGAATATATTTAGTGAATTGGCCTCAACAACTTTCTGTGGTAGAGAATTCCACAGGTTCACCACTCTCTGGGTGAAGAAGTTCCTCCGCATCTCGGTCCGAAATGGCTTACCCCTTATCCTTAGACTGTGACCCCTGGTTCTGGACTTCCCCAACATTGGGAACATTCTTCCTGCATCTAACCTGTCTAACCCCGTCAGAATTTTATATGTTTCTATGAGGTCCCCTCTCATTCTTCTGAACTCCAGTGAATACAAGCCCAGTTGATCCAGTCTTTCTTGATAGGTCAGTCCCGCCATCCGGGAATCAGTCTGGTGAACCTTCGCTGCACTCCCTCAATAGCAAGAATGTCCTTCCTCAGGTTAGGAGACCAAAACTGTACACAATACTCCAGGTGTGGCCTCACCAATGCCCTGTACAACTGTAGCAACACCTCCCTGCCCCTGTACTCAAATCCCCTTGCTATGAAGGCCAACATGCCATTTGCTTTCTTAACCGCCTGCTGCACCTGCATGCCAACCTTCAATGACTGATGTACCATGACACCCAGGTCTCTTTGCACCTCCCCTTTTCCTAATCTGTCACCATTCAGATAATAGTCTGTCTCTCTGTTTTTACCACCAAAGTGGATAACCTCACATTTATCCACATTATACTTCATCTGCCATGCATTTGCCCACTCACCTAACCTATCCAAGTCGCTCTGCAGCCTCACAGCATCCTCCTCGCAGCTCACACTGCCACCCAACTTAGTGTAGGAATAAACAGATCATTTTCGGGGTGGCAGGCTGTAACTAGTGGGGTGCCGCAAGGATTGGTGCTTGGGCCTTAGCTAGTCACAATCTAGATCAATGATTTAGATGAGGGGACCAAATGTACTATATCCAATTTTGCTGATGATACAAAGCTAGGTGGGAATGTAAGTTGTGAGGAGGATGCAAAGAGGCTTCAAAGGGATATAGACAGGCTAAGTAAGTAAAGTTAACATGCAGGTACAGCAAGCAATTAGGAAAGCAAATGGTATGTTGGCCTTTATTACAAGAGGATTTGAGTATAAGAGTAAAGATGTCTTACTGCAATTAAATAGGTCCCTGGTGAGACCGCACCTGGAGTATTGTGTACAGTTTGGGTCTCTTTACCCAAGGAAGGATATACTTGCCATAGAGGGAGTGCAACGAAGGTTCACCAGACTGATTCCTGGGATGGCGGGATTGTCCTATGAGGAGAGATTGAATAGACTAGGCCTATATTCTCTGGAGTTTAGATGAATGAGAGGTGATCTCATTGAAACATACAAAATTCTTACAGGGCTTGACAGGGTCGAAGTTTCCTCTGGCTGGAGAGTCTAGAACCAGGGGTCACAGTCTCAGAATAAGGGGTCGGCCATTTAGGACTGAAATGAGGAGAAATGTCTTCACACAAAAGGTGGTGAATCTTTGGAATTCTCTACGCCAGAGGGCTGTGAAGGCTCAGTCGTTGGGTATATTCAAGACTGAGATCAATACATTTTTGGATATTAAGGGAATCAAGGGATACAGGGACATTGCAGGAAAGTGGAGTTCAGGTAAATCAGCCATGATATTGAATGGCGGAGCAGGCTCGAGGGGCCTAATGGCCTGCTCCTAGTTCTTATGTTTTACTACAACAAATTTAAATCACGCAAGAATTATTAGCACCAGAACAGCCTTGCAGTTCATTCCTTACTTTCTTTAAACGCTCTGGACTTGGCATTTGTAATCGTTGGCGCTTTGCTTCTTGTTCGATAGACAAAAGCATGTTCTTTTCTTTGAGAAGGACATACCTGCATTAAGAATATATTCAATGTTACCATGAAATACAAAAAAGAGAAAAAAACTCATTCAAGATAATTGTGTTAACAAAAACCTGCAGCTTAACTGCAGTAATATACTGAAAATGAAATCGCTAAAGAGCTTTTTCCATAAAGGGAAATTATTGTAAACTTCAGGAGATTAGAGCATACATCTGAAGTGCCACAAAATGTACCAGAGCTTGTGTAGATCTTCATTGCTTTTTATTCGCAGCTGTTTTGCTGTCCATGGTGCACCTAAAAAGCAAATTCAAAAGCGACATTCAGATACAACCTTTTTTTTATTGTTGAGAAACCAAGATGAAGTGCAGATTATCAAGATTTAAAAGAATAAAAGAGATGAAATACATCAGATAGTGATTGTGTGCCCAGATTGAGTTGAAAAGCTGAATATTATAAGGAGGAAAGGAGTTTTACAGTTTTGAGGTCCTGGAATAAATGGGCCGGATCTTCGGCTTTCAGGTTTTTTCAGCAAACGGTAGCGATACGTGAAACTTACCGTTTTCGCTGCGCTACTGTTTTTAGGCTGAACTTTCGGGTTTTACATTTGCTCCAGGGTGGTAAGGGGGACGTTGCACGAGGATTCACGGCGCAAAAACATGAGTTTCGCCAAATTTAGTCCGGGGCCAGGAGCGCTGAGAGAGAAGCCTTGGGAGGGGGAAGAAAATTGCAAAAAAAATTCACAAAACCCTTAGCTAGAAAATCGCTGAAAAATAATAAAAACTTTAACTTACCATTTTTGCAAGTTTTCATACTTACCGCTGCTGGCAGGGCTGCACAGATTTGACCTATCGGTATTCTGGGTGTGGTGTAAGGGTCGGGAGAGAGCTGAAAGTCCGACGGTAACGCAATCCATGCCGTTGCAGGTCGGCACGCCTCTCCCCGGCGGTACTTGAAAGCGCCGCTGTACCCGAGGATCCCACCCAGGCTTTGTGACCAAGTTTTCGCCGCGGAGGGTCAAATCGCAGTGAAAACCCAGTCCATACATGGAAATTGTATGAAATTTCCATTTCAACACAATGAAAGGAGGAGAAAGAGTAGAGGATGGTATGTTTACAGTTTAGGAGCAACAAGGAAAGTGCACTGACCATGGTGTTACTAACAGAAACAATGGTGCGAGCACATAGCAAAAGGTTGAAGACTAGAGGTGACAGATTAACATTGTTTTCTAGTATCTTGTCAGAGGTTGTTGGAAAAACGTTCCCATAATTGGGATCATTATTGAAGCCTCAGACAAATTTGGGCTTTATATAGTGTACAGAACTATTTATGGAAAATAATTGTTTGATATAAAGAAGTTAGGTAGCTTTAGAAATGAAGAGGTCAGAGGAGATAAGGCCAAAAATACTGGGACATGAAGAACAACTAAGTACGTAGCCATCAAAAGATAAGAGACATGAAGCAACGAAGAATAATTGAAATAAAATGTTTGCTGGCTCATAAGATATTAAACATTAAATTAGACATCTGCTCGCTCAGATCCATGTAAAAGATCCCATGGCATTATTTCTAAAGAGCAGGCAGGGGTGATATCCCCAGTGTCCTCGGCAATAATTCTCGCACAAATCAACATCACAAAAACAGATTATTTGTTCATTATCACATTGCTTGTGGGAGCTTGCTGTGCATAAATTGCCGGTCGCGTTTCCTATATTACAGCAGCGACTACACTTCAAAAGTACTTCATTCACTGTAAAGCCCTTTGGGATGTCCTGAGATCGTGAAAGGTGCTATATGAATGCAAATCTTTCTTTTCTTTCTAAGGGAATACATAATAAGTGGTAGGATACAGAAGTGTAGAGGAACAGAGGGATCTTGGAGTATATGTCCGCATAAGGTAGGACAGATAAAATAGGTAGTTAAGGCGGCCTACGGGATATTTCCTTTACTAACCGAGGCAGAGGATATAAGAATAAGGTGGTTATGCTAGAACTGTATAAAACATGAGTTAGGCCACATCTAGAGTACTGCATACAGTTCTGGTCACCACATTACAGGAAATAAGTGATTGCACTAGAAACATAGAAAATAGGTGCAGGAGTAGGCCATTCGGCCCTTCTAGCCTGCACCGCCATTCAATGAGTTCATGGCTGAACATGCAACTTCAGTACCCCATTCCTGCTTTCTCACCATACCCCTTGATTCCCCTAGTAGTAAGGACTTCATCTAACTTCTTTTTGAATATATTTAGTGAATTGGCCTCAACAACTTTCTGTGGTAGAGAATTCCACAGGTTCACCACTCTCTGGGTGAAGAAATTCCTCCTCATCTCGGTCCTAAATGGCTTCCCCCTTATCCTTAGACTGTGTCCCCTGGTTCTGGACTTAACATTCTTCCTGCATCTAACCTGTCTAAACCTGTCAGAATTTTAAACGTTTCTATGAGGTCCCCTCTCATTCTTCTGAACTCCAGTGAATACAAGCCCAGTTGATCCAGTCTTTCTTGAGGGAACAGAGGAGATTTAAGAATGTTGCCAGGACTGGAAAACTTTAGCTATGAGGAAAGATTGGATAAGCTGGGGTTGCTTTTTTTGAAACAGGAGGCCGAGGGGAGATTTAATTGAGATGTATAAAATTATGAGAGGCCTAGATAGAGTGGATAGGAAGGACATATTTCCCTTAGCAGAGAGGTCAATAACTAGGGGGCATAGATTTAAAGTAAATGGTAGAAGGATTAGAGGGGAGTTTAAAATAATTTTTTTCATCCACAGGGTGTTGGGGGTCTGGATCTCTATCTGAACAGGTGGTAGAAGCAGAAAACCTAACTGTATTTAAAAAGTACTTGGATATGCACTTGAAGTGTTGTAACCTACAAGGCTACAGACCAAGAGATGGAAAGTGGGATTAGGCTGGATAGCTCTGTCAGCCGGCAGACACGATGGGCCGAATGACCTCCTTCTGTGCCCTACATTTCTATGATAAAAGGGCATGGAGACCAGCTCTTGTGATTCAGCCATTGCACTGCAAAAGGAATTGAAGTTGTGAGCTGTGAGAGCACGCAGTCTAATAGAAGTAGATATATGTAGAATGGAATCATTGGCAACGGGGTTGATAGAATTGAATGATAGCTAGTGGACAACACTGATATGAAGAACAGAGTGAGAGGACACGGCTATTAATTACAGCAGTGATTTGAGGAGAAAAAAAACTAAATAACTAGACATATTGTACCTTGTTTTAGAAGTGCTACAGTTTCTTTCAAATTAAAATTTTAAATAAAAACAATCTACAATAGGTAAATAGTTGAAAGTTGGTTCATTACAATGTAGATGTTAGAAAGCATCAATTTAGGATTTTGCAAAGAGCGACTCACCAGACTTCACAGTCTGTTCTCCCCAGTTCTTTGGGTCATCGAAGAATTCCTCTAGTCCTTTACAGGAATTAGATCCACATTGTAGGGTCAGGCTTGATCCCAGCTCAATTTCCTGAAACTTGGCAGAGTTTGTCCTTTAATAACAGGAACATTTTGCTAAGTTATGGAAATTGACCTTCAGTTTGCAACACAGCTTCATGAACAGTAATTAATTTACTGAAATTTTCCATTTTGCTTTAGAGCTCATCATATAGAAGCTCTTAAATGGACATACTTCTTGATGCACATTTTCATTCCTTGTTCCATCTCCATTTGCTTAATTGAGCATCTTTGATGTTAATCAGTAATATACTTTACGCTGTTACTTGGTTGGTCAATTAACAAAATGTTGTTTTAAAGTTTTTGAGATGATTAAATTCTGTCACAATGCCTCTTTGAATACTATTTTCATTTTCCTTTTTGCACCACAGGTCAGGTGTGGTAGCTATAAATAACCATTTAAACTCTCTCAAACTCTTAGGTACTTAAAGAACTTACCTCCCATCTAGAATTTACAGCTGATAAGCAGATCCTGGGATCTGTATACATTATATTAGTGATATCATGTGATGACTTCACTAATGCAAAGTGCACATCTCGGGATCCACTAAGGCCGAGGAATTTGTCTTTTTACAGGTTGGATTCATGTAAAAAAAACTCACTGGAAATCAGTAAGATCTCTAATTATACCATAAATACCAGATGATTTGTGACAAATTAGAATCATACAGCACGGAAGGAGGCTATTTCAAAGAGCTATCCAATTAGTCCTGCTCTATCTCCATAGTCCTGAAACATGTTTCCTCTTGGAAGTATATATCCAATTCCCTTTTGAACTATGCTTCCACCACCCTTTCAGGCAATGCATTCCAAATCATAACAACTCTATGCGTTAGAAGTCTCATCTTTTCTCGAGTTCTTTTGCCAATTATCTTAAATCTGTTTCCTGTGGTTAACAACCCTTCTGCCAGTGCTAACAGTTTCTCCTTGTTTACTCATCAAAATTTTGAACACCTCAATTAAATCTCCTCTTGACCTTCTCTGCTCACAGGAGAACAATCCCAGCTTCTCTAGTCTCTCCAAATAACTGAAGTCTCTCATCCCTGATATCATTCTGGTAAATTTCCTATGCATCCTTGACATCCTTCCTAAAGTGTAGTGCCCAGAAATGGACACAATACTCCAGCTAAGGCCAGACCAATGATTTATAAAGGTTCAGCATAACTTCCTTGGTTTTGTACTCTATGCCTCATTTCATAAAGCCAAGAATCCCATATGTTTGTTAAACAACTTTATCAACTTGTTCTGCCAACTTCAAAGATTTGTGTATGAGTATCAAAGGGCCGTAATTTGTGGCCCCTTTGGGTGAATATAAGCCCATATGGGCTGTGCAAGCTCCGGGTTTAGGTATGCAAGAAGACCCGGAACTTGCAATCTGTCAAGAATTCTCCAAGGGCATGCGCTGGCAGAGAGTTGGGCTATTTGCCCATGGGAAGCCTCTGACCGCAAATTCAGTCCCAAGAATTCATTAAAACTTTACTGGATTCATTTAATAAAACCAGCAACTATTTTGTGCTTTATTGATTCACTCTTGTCAGTCTATCCTTATAACCCGATTGGCCAAGGCTATCACAAGACAAGGGTTCTACCCTCTGCCAGGTCCCGCAACGATCTGCCCAGTTCACACTCCAATCCTCAGTTTTTACCTGAAAAAGTAACTACACATTGAATCTTCAAAGAGTGTTCTTCAACTCTTGGTTGAATTCATCACCATCAAGTATGTTTCTTTGTGGTTTCCAATTTTGTCAAACAGCTTGGAGAAGCTCCTAGTGGGTCTGTTTCTGGGATGGCTCCAGACTGTTTGCCATGTTTAACGTTTGGTTGTATGCCCAGATGACCGTGCCTGCTATAGGGGAGGTGCTGCCCCGGAGTCAGTGCTTTATTAATTGGGATTAGACAGATCGCTTGGTGCCCTCCTCCAACAGCGGCTGGGATTGGGTTCGCCTACAATTCCACCATGACCAGTCTCTACAAAAGAACACCGGCTGGCCGGTGCCGCCCTCATTTACTCACGGTGTAAGCCCGCCGGCCGCTGCTGTCCTGTCGCCGGGGCTGAGTTTCATCACCCTGCTGAGCTGCCGCCACCAGCTCCACACCCGCGCCGCCATCTTGCACCCACAGTGCACCGCGCCGCCCGTACCCGGGCAACCGGCCACCGGAGCCGCTGATTGGTCAATATAAATTCTGCTTACAGTCAGAACCACGAAACACTCAACTTTACACTAATTTCCGGATTTATACAAAATGATTGCTCATTAACATACATTAAATAAATATATCGTCATTACATATAGTTTCTGCAACCAATCTAGCACCATCTCTTTATATCAACCGAGGATTCCCCTCCATCAGTTAACATGGCCCTCGACCGTGTCCGTTCTATTTCCCCCACCTCTGATCTCACCCCTTCCCCTCCCTCTCAGAACCACGACAGGGTTTCCCTTGTCCTCACCTTTCACCCCACCAGCCTCCACATTCAACCGATCATCCTCTGCCATTTCCACCACCTCCTGCGTGACCACATCTCCTCTCCCCTCCCCTCTCAGCATTCCGACGGGACCACTCCCTCCGCGACACTCTGGTTCACTCCACAATCACCGCCAGCACTCCATGCCCTTCCCACGACACCTTCCCTTGCAAGTACAGGAGATGTGCACCTGACCTTTTACCTCCTCCCTTCCCCCTGTTCAGGGCCCAAAACAGTGAAACAGTGATTTACTTGTACTTGTACTTCTTGCAATTCAGTAGACTCACAATGCGATGTCCTGTACATTGGGGAGACCAAACGCAGATTGGGTGAATGTTTTGCTGAACACCTCAGTTCAGTCCGTAAACGTGACCTGAGCTTCCAGTCGTCTGCCATTTTATAACTCCGCCCCACTCCCATTCTGCCCTCAGCCTCTTACACTGTGCCAACGAAGCTCAACATAAGCTCGAGGAACAGCACATCCTCTGTCAATTAGGCACTTTACAGCCTACTGGACTCAACATTGAGTTCAACAATTTCAGATCATAATCACTGTCCCTATTTTTCACATGGCAGTTGTTGTTGATTCTGCCATTCCCATTTACACCTCTTCTAGACTCATCTTTTGTTGCTTGATGTGTCCCATAAACATCTCCTTTTGCTTTGTACAGGTATTTTCATACCTTTTGTCATTTAATCACTCCTGCCTTCTGTTATGTATGTAAATCTGTAAATACCATGTCTGACCAGCAGAGGGCTCATCCCCTGGAGTCCCAAGAGATCCCACAATCCCTTGGGAGCACCTGTATATAAGCAGGCCTCACAGGCTGGAGAGGCACTCTGAGATCTGTAATAAAAGACTACGATCACACCTTTCTTTGAGCTTGCAGTATCTAGTCTAACCCTTTATTTAAGACATAATAACTGGTGACGAGATACAGATGACGAACCCCAGCGCAACAATGCAGAGAACCGTGGGCATCCTGGAGAAATTTTCGGAGGGAGATGATTGGGAAACCTTTGTGGAGCGACTTGACCAATACTTCGTGGCCAACGAGCTGGAAGGAGAAGCGAAGGCTGCCAAATGGAGGGCGATCCTCCTCACTGTTTGCGGGGCACCAACGTATGGCGTCATGAAAAACCTGCTCGCTCCAGCGAAATCCACATACAAGTCATACGATGGGTTGTGCACACTGGTCCAGGAGCATCTAAACCCAAAGGAAAGCATTCTGATGGCGAGGTACCAGTTCTACACATACAAGAGGTTTGAAAGCCAGGAAGTATCGAGTTTCGTCGCCGAGCTAAGGTGCCTTACAGCACATTGCGAATTTAAAGGACACGGAGCACATGCTCAGGGACTTCTTTGTACTTGGCATTGGCCATGAAGTAATACTTCGCAAACTTTTGACTGTAGAGACCCCAAACTTGAGTAAAGCCACAGCGTTAGCCGAGGCGTTTATCGTCACCAGTGACAATACCAAACAAATCTCTCAGCACACTAGTGCTGCTGCAAGTACTGTGAACAAAGTAATGTTGTTTTCGAATCGAAATGTACATGGCAGGACTTACACGCCTGCAGCTGCACGTCCGCAGATGACTCCATCAAGGGTGATGAATACAAAGCCATTAACAGCTTGTTGGCGCTGCGGGGGTGATCATCATTTCCATTCATGTCGCTTCAAAGGATATGTTTGCAAGGGCTGTGGAACAATGGGACACCTCCAACGCATGTGCAGGCGAGCTGAAAACCCTGCTAATCCTGCAAACTACCATGTTGCAGAGGGGGACAGATCCATGGTGGATCACGACGAACCAGAGCCTCAGACCGAGGAGGCAGAGGTATATGGGGTGCACACATTTACCACAAAGTGTCCCCCAATAATGCTGAAGATTGAATTAAATGGACTCCTGGCATCCATGGAGCTGGACACGGGTGCAAGCCAGTCCATAATATGCAAAAAGACTTTCAGTAAATTGTGGGGCAGCAAGGCCTCAAGGCCAGTCCTGACTCCCATTCGTACTAAACTGAGAACGTACACAAAGGAACTGATTCCCATAATTGGCAGTGCTACCATAAAGGTCTCCTACGATGGAGCGGTGCAAGAGTTACCAATCTGGGTGGTACCGGGCGATGTCCCGCGCTGTTTTGCAGGAGCTGGCTGGGAAAGATACGCTGGAACTGGGACGACGTCCGAGCGCTTTCATCTTTTGATGACACCTCATGTGTCCAGGTCCTAAGCAAGTTCCCCTCGCTGTTCAAACCAGGCATCGGGAAGTTCCAGGAGCAAAAGTGCAGATCCATTTGATTCCGGGGGCGCAACCCATCCATCACAAGGCGAGAGTGCTACCGTACATGATGAGAGAGAGGGTGGAGACCGAGCTGGACAGACTGCAACGAGAGGATATCATTTCGCTGATCGAATTCAATGAGTGGGCCAGTCCGATTGTTCCAGTGTTCGAGGGAGACAGCACCATCAGAATCTGTGGTGATTACAAAGTAACTATCAATCGTTTCTCACTGTAGGATCAATACCCACTATCAAAGGCAGATGACCTATTTGCGACGCTGACGGGAGAGAAAACGTTCACGAAGCTGGACTTGACCTCGGCTGATATGACGCAGGAGCTGGAGGAATCATCGAAAGGCCTCACCTGCATCAACACGCACAACGATCTCTTCTTTTACAACAGATGCCCGTTTGGGATTCGATCGGCCGCGGCGATATTCCAGAGGAACATGGAAAGCTTGCTGAAGTCGGTCCCACGCACCTTGGTCTTCCAGGACGACATCATGTTACAGGTCGGGACACCGTCGAGCACCTGCAGAACCTGGAGGAGATTCTTAGTCGGCTTAATCGTGTGGGACTCGGGCTAAAATGCTCGAAGTGCATTTTCCTGGCGCCTGAAGTGGAGCACCTGGGGAGAAAAATCGCGGCGGACGGCATCAGGCCCACCGATTCGAAGACGGAGGCAAGCAAGAACACACCGAGACCACAGAACGTGATGGAGCTGCGGTCATTTCTAGGACTCCTGAACTATTTTGGTAACTTCTTACCGGGCCTTAGCACATTGTTAGAAACCCTGCACTCTTTCCTGCATAAAGGAGATGAATGGGTATGGGGTAAAAGCCAAGAAAATGCCCTTGAGAAAGCTAGGAAGCTGTTACGTTCAAACAAACGATCCATGTAAGCGTTTGGTACTAGCATGTGATGCGTCGTCGTACGGGGTCGGGTGTGTATTGCAACAAGCTAATGAATTTGGGAAATTGCAACCAGTTGCTTATGCATCCAGAAGTCTGTCTAAGGCTGAGAGGGCCTACAGTATGATCGAAAAAGAAGTGTTAGCGTGTGTTTACGGGGTAAAGAAAATGCATCAATATCTGTTCGGGCTCAAATTTGAAATGGAAACCAACCGTAAGCCACTTATCTCCCTCTTTTCTGAAAGTAAGAGGATAAATACTGTTGTGTCTCTGCACCTTGTTACAAACTCACACGAGGCATGGATATATCAGACACGGTCACTCTGTGACCTTCACTTCATTCCCAGGACTAAAGAGTGCTGATCCTGGGTGGGACCTCCCCTTTTATACCTGGAAGCCCAGGTGAGGAGCTCACTCCCTGTGGTCAGGGTGTGCATTACAAAGGTACAGGTACAGTATGCATGAGTTACAGTTACAAACTTATAGTCATTGCAAGATGGTGAAATACATGACATCACCTCCCCCCCTTAGGTCTTTTAGTTTCAGAGGTTAAGTCTATTGGATGGTCGGCGCTCTCTCGTGGAGCGCCGCAGTTGTGGCTCTGGTGGCTGAGCCTCAGCACGCATCTCTGTCACTTGAGGTGATTCCGGCCTGTCCGGGCTAGCCGCAGGGACTGTGCATGATGAGGGCTGTCTTTGTTGCTCGTGCACTGGCAGTGGTGTGGGTGCTATCTCATCATGCTCTTCTTCTGGTTCCTCCGTGTCTGCACTGAACCTTGTCTTTACTTGGTCCAAGTGTTTACGGCATATCTGCCCATTGTTTAGTCTGACCACCATGCTCCTGTTTCCTTCTTTGCCAATTACGGTGCCTCAAGCCATTTGGGTCCCAAAGCATGGTTAAGAACAAATACCGGGTCATCTATTTCTATACACCTCTCCCTTGAGCCTCGATCATGGAGCTTGGTTTGGGACTGGCGCTTGCCCTCAACAATGTCTGCCAGGGCTGGGTGAATGAGGGACAGCCGCGTCTTGAGCGTGCGTTTCATGAGGAGTTCCGCTGGCGGGACTCCCGTGAGCGATTGCGGCCGGGACCTGTAGGCCAGCAGGAGGCGCGATAGGCAGTACTGAAGGGAGGGTGCTTGGATGCGTAGCATGCCCTGCTTTATGACTTGGACTGCTCGTTCCACCTGGCCATTGGAGGCCGGCTTGAACGGCGCTGTCCGGATGTGCTTGATCCCATTGCCCGACATAAACTCCTGGAATTCATGGCTGGTAAAACACGGGCCATTATTGCTGACCAGGATGTCCGGCAAACCGTGGGTCGCGAAAACTGTACGCAGACTCTCCACAGTGATGGATGTCGTGCACAAGTTCAATATGATGCACTCGATCCACTTCGAGTATGCATCGACAACAATCAGAAACATTTTCCCATGAACGGGCCCGCATAGTCTACGTGAATACATGACCATGGCCTGGTGGGCCAGGGCCACGGGCTGAGTGGGGCCTCCCTTGGGGCATTGCACAGCTGGGCACACGTCGTGCACCTGCGAACCCAGTGTTCCAGGTCTGAGTCAATCCCCGGCCACCACACGTGTGACCGGGCAATGGCCTTCATTAACACGATGCCAGGGTGCTCGCTGTGGGGTTCCCTGATGAACGCTTCCCTTCCTTTCTGGGGCATGACTACCCAGCTGCCCCATAACAGGCAGTTGGCTTGGACGGAGAGTTCATCCATCCGTCTCTGAAACGGTCTGACCTCCTCGGGGCACGCCCTGTGTGCGGGCACCCAGTCCCCAGTCAGGACACATTTCTTTATCATGGATAGGAGGGGGTCCCTGTTGGTCCAGAGTTTGATCTGGCGGGCTGTGATGGGGGAGCCCGCAGTGTCAAAAGCCTCAACGGCCATAACCATCTCGGTGCTCTGCTCCGACGCCCCCTCGGTGGTGGCCAGTGGGAGCCTGCTGAGCGCGTTAGCGCAATTTTCGGTGCCTGGTCGGTGCCATATGGTGTAGTCATACGCAGCCAGCGTGAGGGTCCATCGCTGTATGCGAGCTGACGCATTAGCGTTGACAGCCTTGCTGTCGGACAACAGGGATGTTAACGGCTTGTGGTCCGTCTCTAGCTCGAACTATCTACCGAAAAGGTACTGGTGCATCTTTTTCACACCATACATACAAGCGAGTGCCTCCTTCTCGACCATGCCGTATCCACGCTCTGCCTGGGAGAGCGACCTGGAGGCGTAAGCCACCGGTTGGAGTTGGCCGTCATCGTTACACTGCTGCAAAACAGACCCAACCCCGTAGGATGACGCATCGCATGTTCAAACCAGTTTTTTACAGGGGTCATACAAAGTCAACTGTTTGTTGGAACACAGCAGGTTCCTCGCCTTATTGAAAGCCCATTCTTGACAATCCCCCCCAAGATCATTCACAACCTTTACGGAGGAGCATGTGTAACGGCTCCAACAATGTGCTTAAGTTCGGCAGGAAGTTCCCAAAATAGTTCAAGAGTCCCAGGAATGATCGCAACTCCGACGTGTTGCCGGGCCTGGGCACCCGGCGAATCGCCTCAGTTTTTGATTCAGTGGGCCGGATCCCGTCTGCGGCAACCCTCCTGCCCAGGAACTCGATCTCCGGGGCCAAAAACACGCACTTTGCCTTTTTTAGCCGCAGGCCTACCCGTTTCAATCGGCATAGCACCTCCTCCAGGTTGCGGAGGTGTTCCTCAGTGTGTTGACCCGTTATAAGGATGTCGTATTGGAACACGATTGTTGCAGGGATAGACTTGAGCAAGCTTTCCATGTTTCGCTGAAAGATAGCCGCTGCCGAACGAATGCCAAACGGGCACCTATTGTAAACAAATAATCCTTTGTGTGTCGTGATGGTGGATTCTTCAGCCAGTTCCTGAGTCATGTAGGCCGAAGTGAGGTCCAGCTTCGTGAACAGCTTACCACCTGCCAGCATGGCAAAAAGGTCCTCCACTCTCGGGAGCAGGTATTGGTCTTGCAGCGACACTCGGTTGATGGTGGCTTTGTAGTTGCCACAAATCCTGACCGAGCCATCTGCTTTGAGGATGGGAACAATGGGACTTGCCCAGTCGCTGAATTCAACGGGTGAAATTATGCCCTCTCTGAGCAGCCTGTCCAGTTCACTTTCAATTTTTTCATGCATCACGTACGGCACCGCTCTGGCTTTGTGGTGCACTGATCTGGTGTCCGGAGTGATGTGTATCACTACTTTGGTACCTTTGAACGTTCCGACACCGGGTTGAAAGAGTGACTCGACTTTTTGCAAGACCTGCGAGCATGAACTTCGCTCCACGGATGAAATGGTATGCACATCCCCCCCCCCCATTTCCAGTTCATCTCAGCTAGCCAACTCCTCCCCAAGAGCGCGGGGCCATTTCCGGAACAATCCAGAGTGGCAGCCGGTTCTGTGATCCATTATGCGTTACCACCAAGTTTGCACTGCCCAGCGCTGGGATGATCTCTTTGGTGTACGTACGTAGCTGCGTCTCAATGCATTCCAATTTGGGCCTGCTAGCTCTGTGTGGCCATAGTCTCTCAAATTGTTGGGCATTCATGAGTGACTGGCTAGCTCCCATATCCAGCTCCATGTGCACCGGGATGCCATTCAGTAAGACTTTCATCATCATGGGTGGCGTTTTGGTGCATGAGCTGTGGACGTCAGCCACATGAGCTCTCTGAACTTCAGCATCCATGGTTGTTCCCCAGGCCTCATCCTGCATTTCAGACCCTCGTCTGGTTCCTCTGTCTCACAGACTAGCCTCGCTACTGCCTTTTTGCATATCCTGGCCAGGTGTCACTTGACGTTACAAATCCTACAGGTGTAAAGTTGGAACCTGCAGATTTTTGCAGTGTGTCTGCTCCCACATCTCCAACATGAGCTGAGATTGCTGTTAATAAAAGGACTATTCCCAGGCATTCCTCTCTGATGGCCCTTTTGGCTGTTTCTAAGCACTCTGATGGGGGATGTTAATTGTCCCATCACAGGATGTATTGTTCCTCGTGATGGCGTGAATTGCCAATCCCCTTTCCATTGTCCCTGTTGCCAGGAGCTTGTTGCTACCTGGGTGGTGTCGCATTGCCCTTGCCTGCCTGTGGGGTTCTGTGTCATTTTTATAACATTGATTCCCTGGTTCAACGCAACTTTAAAACCAGGGCTGTGTGCGTAGATTAGCTTGGTCTCCTCTTCCCCTTCCATAAAGTTCTGAGCTATCAATGCCGCCCCTTAGTCTTTATGAGCTTCCTGAAAATGCAGGCATGATTAATGCCCTCGATGAAAAAGTCCCTTAACATCTCATCCCTGCATGCATTGGAGAACTTAGAGACTGGTCAAACGCCGCAGTTCTGCCACAAAGTCCGAGATGTTTTGACCCTCCCAATGCCGGTGAGAGTAGAACCGGTGCCGGGCCATGTGTACGCTACTTGCCGGCTTGAGATGCTCACTGATCAGCTGGCTGAGCTCTTCGAAGAACTTATCCGCTGGCTTTTGGGGTGCGAGTAGGTCTTTCATTAACGCATACGTCTGTGGACCACAGCTGGTCAGTAGATGCGCCCTCCGCTTGTCAGCCGCTGCCTCTTCCAGCCAGTCCTTTGTGACAAAGCTCTGCTGGAGTCTTTTTCCACAAAGTCGTCCCAGTCCTCACCCACACAGTAGCGTTCCTCTGTGCTGCCGGTGGCCATCCTCGTGGTTCGGTGGTTCCCGTTTCTCGTCGCCAGATGTTGTGTCTCTGCACCTTGTTACAAACTCACACGAGGCATGGATATATCAGACACGGTCACTCTGTGACCTTCACTTCATTCCCAGGACTAAAGAGTGCTGATCCTGGGTGGGACCTCCCCTTTTATACCTGGAAGCCCAGGTGAGGAGCTCACTCCCTGTGATCAGGGTGTGCATTACAAGGGTACAGGTACAGTATGCATGAGTTACAGTTACATACTTATAGTCATTGCAAGATGGTGAAATACATGACAAATACGAATGCTTCGCTCACATTGTCCGCATACAACTACGCCATCCGCCATAGGCCAGGCACAGAAAACTGTGCCGGTGCTCTCAGTAGCTGCCATTGCCCACCACAGGGGTGGAGATGGCACAGCCCGCTGACTTAGTTATGGTAATGGAAGCATTCGAGAGTGAGTAATCACCTGTTGCCACCCGACAGATTAGAATCTGGACGAGCCAGGATCTCTTACTGTCCTTAGTAAAAACAGGAGTTGGTCTAGTGTCCCTTTAGAGATGCAGGAAGAAATAAAGCCGTACCAGCAGAACAAAAATGAAATGTCTATACAGGCAGACTGCCTCCTATGGGGTAATCATGTAGTTGTGCCAAAAAAGGGCAGGGACACCTTCATTAGTGATCTCCACAACACCCACCCAGGCATTGTAATGATGAAAGCGATAGCCACATCCCGCGTGTGGTGGCCCGGTATCGATGCAGACCTAGAGTCCTATGTGCACAAATGTAATACAGTTAAGCAATGCACCCAGGGAGGCGCCACTAAGTTTATGGTCCTGGCCCTCCAAACCGTGGTCTAGGGTCCATGTCGACTATGCAGGCCCATTCTGGGGAAAAATGTTTTTAGTGATTGTAGATGCGTACTCCAAATGGATTAAATGTGTGATAATGTCGGCAAACACGTCCGCTGCCACCATTGAAAGCCTACAGGCCATGTTTGCCATGCACGGCCTGCCTGATGTCCTTATAAGCGACAATGGGCCATGCTTTACCAGTGCCGAATTCAAGGAGTTCATGATCCGCAATGGGATCAAACATGTCACGTCTGTCCCGTTTAAGCCAGCGTCCAATGGTCAGGCAGAACGAGCAGTTCAAACAATCAAGCAGAGCTTCAAAAGGGTAACTGAAGGCTCACTGCAGACTCGCTTATCCCGAGTCCTGCTTAGTTACCACACACTGAGATTCCCCCCGCTGAACTGCTCATGAAAAGGGCACGAATACCTTGTTGGCACTGCGGGGGCGATCATCGTTTCATTCATACCACTTCAAAGGACACGTTTGCAAGGGCTGTGGAACAATGGGACACCTCCCATATATATGCAGGCGAGCTGCAAACCCTGCTAATCCTGCAAACCACCATGTTGCAGAGGAGGACCGATCCACGGTGGATCATGACGAACCAGAGCTTCAGACCGAGGAGGCAGAGGTATATGGGGTGAACACATTTACCACAAAGTGTCCCCCGAAAATGCTGAAGGTTGAAGTAAATGGACTCCCAGTGTCCATGGAGCTGGACACGGGCGCAAGCCAGTCCAAAATGAGCAAAAAGACTTTTGATAAGTTGTGGTGCAACAAGGCTTCAAGGCCAGTCCTGACTCCCATTCGTACCAAACTTAGAACGTACACAAAGGAACTGATTCCTGTAATTGGCAGTGCTACCATAAAGGTCTCCTATGATGGAGCGGTGCACGAGTTACCACTCTGGGTGGTACCGGGCGATGGCCTCATGTTGTTCAGCAGGAGCTGGCTGGGAAAGATATGCTGGAACTGGGACGACGTCCGAGCGCTTTTGTCCGTCAATGACACCTCATGTGCCCAGGCCCTAAGCAAGTTCCCCTCGCTGTTTGAACCAGGCATCGGGAAATTCCAAGGAGCAAAAGTGCAGATCCATTTGATTCAGGGGGCACGACCCATCCATCACAAGGTGAGAGCAATACCTTACATGATGGGAGAGAGGATGGAGATCGAGCTGGACAGGCTGCAACGAGAGGGCATCATTTCGCCGATCGAATTCAATGAGTGGGCCAGTCTGATTGTTCCAGTGTTCAAGGGAGACGGCACCGTCAGAATCTGTGGTGATTACAAAGTAATTATCAATCATTTCTCACTGCAGGATCAATACCCGCTACCAAAGGCAGATGACCTATTTGCGGGAGGGAAAACATTCACAAAGTTGGACTTGACCTCGGCCCACATGACGCAGGAGCTGGAGGAATCTTTGAAAGGCCTTACCTGCAGCAATACGCAGAAAGGTCTCTTCATTTACAACAGATGCCCACTTGGGATTCGATCGGCTGCGGCAATATTCCAGAGGAACATGGAAAGCTTGCTGAAGTCGGTCCCGCGCACCGTGGTCTTCCAGGACGACATCTTGGTTACAAGTCGGGACACTGTCGAGCACCTGCAGAATCTGGATGAGATTCTTTGCCGGCTTAATCATGTGGGGCTCAGGCTAAAACGCTCGAAGTGCATTTTCCTGGAGCCTGAAATGGAGTTCCTGGGGAGAAGAATCACAGCGGACGGCATCAGGCCCACCGATTCGAAGACGGAGACAATCAAGAACACAGAGACCACAGAACGTGACGGAGCTGCGGTCGTTTCTAGGACTCCTGAAATATTTTGGTAACTTCTTATCAGGTGTTACCACATTATTAGAACCCCTGCACTCTTTACTGTGTAACGGAGATGAATGAGTATGGGGTAAAAGCCAAGAAAATGCCTTTGAGAAAGCAAGGAAGCTGTTATGTTCAAACAAATTGCTTGTGTTGTATGATCCATGTAAGCGTTGAGTACTAGCATGTGATGGGTCATCGTACGGGGTCGGGTGTGTATTGCAACAAGCTAATGAATTTGGGAAATTGCAACCGGTTGCTTATGCATCCAGAAGTCTGTCTAAGGTTGAGAGGGCCTACAGTATGATCGAAAAAGAAGCGTTAGCGCGTGTTTACAGAGTAAAGAAAATGCATCAATATCTGTTCGGGCTCAAATTTGAATTGGAAACCGACCAGAAGCGCTTAACCCCTTATTTTCAGAAAAGAGAGGATATAATTACGAATGCATCGGCCCGCATCCAGAGATGGGCGCTCACGTTGTCTGCATACAACTACGCCATCCGCCACAGGCTAGGCACAGAAAACTGTGCCGATGCTCTCAGTAGGCTGCCATTGCTCACCACCGGGATGGCACAGCCTGCAGATTTAGTCATGGTAATTGATGCATTCGAGAGTGAGCAATCACCTGTTACCACCCGACAGATTAGAACCTGGACGAGCCAGGAGCCCTTACTGTCCTTAGTAAAAAACTGTGTGCTCCACGGGAGTTGGTCTAGTGTCGTGTTAGAGATGCAGGAAGAAATAAAGCCGTATCAGCGGTGCAAAGATGAAATGTCCACACAGGCAGACTGCCTCCTATGGGGTAATCGGGTAGTTGTGCCAAAAAAGGGCAGGGACACTTTCATTAGTGTTCTCCAGGCATTGTAATGACGAAAGCGATAGCCAGAGCCCACATGTGCTGGCCCAGTATCGATGCAGACTTAGAGTCCTGTGTGTACAAATGCACTATACATATTCCCAGTTAAGCAATGCACCCAGGGAGGCACCACTAAGTTTATGGTCCTGGCCCTCCAAACCGTGGTCTCGGGTTCATGTCACCTATGCAGGCCCATTCTTGGGAAAAATGTTTCTAGTGGTGGTAGATGCGTACTCCAAATGGATTGAATGTGTGATAATGTTGGCAAGCATGTCCGCTGCCACCATTGAAAGCCTACGGGCCATGTTTGCCACGCACGGCCTGCCTGATGTCCTTGTAAATGATAATGGTCCATACTTTACCAGTGCCGAATTCAAGGAGTTCATGACCCGCAATGGGGTCAAACATGTCACGTCTGTCCCGTTTAAGCCAGCGTCCAACGGTCAGGCAGAACGAACAATTCAAACAATCAAGCAGAGCTTGAAAAGGGTAACTGAAGGCTCACTGCAGACTCACTTATCCCGAGTCCTGCTTAGTTACAGCACAAGACCCCACTCGCTCACTGAGGTTCCTCCCACTGAACTTGTTATGTATTGATGTGTGTATCGTCCTGGTACCTTAAATGTATAATAAGCATAATGGTACACCACAGAGGGCGCTGTGGTGGGAAACGTGAAAAGTACCTGTAAGAGGCAGTATAAAAGGCTGACCACCACACCTGAGAGTCACTCTGAAGCTGTTCAATAAAGGACGAAGGTCACAACAGTTAGACTAACACCAGACCGTGTGGAGTCAGTGATTTGTGTGCTGCATACACCACATTGGCGACAAGGAAGCGGACGAACTCCACGCAACCATGGCTACTCTGGGCTCACTAAAGAATTTTACCATGGGCAATGATTGGGAGGCCTTTACGGAAAGGCTCAAGTACTACTTCACAGCAAACGACCTGACGGAGGACACGGATGCAATGAGAGATAAGCGTAAGGCGATATTGCTTTCCAGTTGTGGAGATGAGGTTTACTGTCTCGTCAGAAATTTGCTGGCACCCGGGAGCGCCAGGGACAAGTCATACGAGGAGCTGACTGAACTCATTCGTGACCAGTTGAAACTGAAAGAGAGCATCCTCACGGCCAGATACAAATTTTACCATCACTGCAGATCTGAGGGCCAGGATGTCACCAAATACGCTGCGGACCTCAGGAGACTCGCAGTGCCGTGTGATTTTGGGGCACACCTTGACGAGGGTTTGCAGGACGTTTTCGTTATGGGGATTGGCCACGAGGGTCTCCTTCACAAGCTGCTAGCCACGGAACCCACAGTCACTCTGACAAAGGCCATCACCTTCAACCGGGCATATATGACCTCGACTTGCAGCACCAAGCAAATAATCCACACAGTCTCGAACCCGGCAGGCACTGTCCATAGGATAGCGCCCACCACGGACAAAACTGCAGAACATGGCTCTGCCCGGGGCAGAGAGCACGGACCTTGGGGTCCTGGAACTCAGAGTCCGCTGAGGGGGGCCAATCAAGCAGCACCATGCTGGTGCTGCGGAGGAAGCCATGGGGCTCACCGGTGCAGGTTTGCGGAGTACACGTGCAATACCTGTCACACGAAAGGCCACCTTCAGCCTATGTGTAAAAGAAATCGGACTCACCATGTGGCTGAGGAGATGGGGGATGATCTACTGTACAGCGAGGAGCAGGCAGAAGAAGATGAGGGGTTGGGACTGTACACGTGTACCGACGATTCGCCCCCAGTGATAAGGGAAGTAAAAATCAACGGAGTCCCTGTGAGTATGGAA
Source organism: Pristiophorus japonicus (assembly GCF_044704955.1). Lineage (NCBI taxonomy): Eukaryota > Metazoa > Chordata > Chondrichthyes > Pristiophoridae > Pristiophorus > Pristiophorus japonicus. The sequence continues at coordinate 192,001,397 of NC_091982.1, read as the reverse complement.
GTGGACACGGGCTCGGGTCTGTCGTTGATGAGTTGGAGAACTTTTGATAAACTGTGGATTAACCCAGCTGCACGACCCAAGCTGGTCCCGGTCATGGTGAAGCTGTGTACCTACACCAGGGAACTGATGCCTGTTCTTGGCAGAGCGGAGGTACAGGTATCCCACGGGGACGAGACGCACGGTTTACCTTTGTGTGTCGTTGCAGGCGATGGGCCGACAACAGTTAGACTAACACCAGCCCGTGTGGAGTCAGTGATTTGTGTGCTGCATACACCACAGAACTGCTCATGAAAAGGGCACTTAAGACAAGACTCTCGTTAGCCCACCCTGATCTACACGAACAGGTAGAGAGCAGATGGCTTCAACAGAATACATATCATGATCGCGTAAGTGTGTCACGCGAAATTGAAATAAATGATCCTGTATTTGTGTTGAACTATGGACAAGGTCCGAAGTGGCTTGCTGGCACTATTTTGGCCAAAGAGGGGAGTAAGGTGTTTGTGGTCAAACTCGCAAATGGACTCACCTGCAGGAAACACTTGGACCAAACTAAACTCAAATTTACGGACTATCCAGAACAACCCACAATAGACGCTACCTTTTTCGACCCTCCAACACACACACAAGTGGCAACCGACCCAGCAGCTGACCACGAAGCAGAACCCATCACCCGCAGCAGCTCAGCAAGACTCACCACCCTCAGCAGTCCAGCAAAGCCAGCTGCGCCACAGCCCAGCGAAGGCCCAACAAATGAGTCACCAACACCAGCATTTGCACCGAGATGATCAACCAGGGAAAGGAAGGCCTCAGATCGACTCACATTGTCAATAGTTACACTATTGACTTTGGGGTGGGTAGTATTGTTATGTATGTAAACCTGTAAATACCATGTCTAACCAGTAGAGGGCTCACCCCCCCTGGAGTCCACAATCCCTTGGGAGCACCTGTATATGAGGCCTCACAGGCTGGAGAGGCACTCTGAGATCTGTAATAAAGGACTACGGTCACACCTTACTTTGAGCTTGCAGTATCTAGTCTGACTCTTTATTCAACACATAACACCTTCCATCCTATCACAGCCCTTTCGTTCTTCCATCCCTCCCTGCCACTGCACATGTATGGAGAAAGAGTCAGACTGAACACTGTGAGCTCAAAGTAACGTATGACCTTAGTCTTTTATTGCAGGTCTCCAGAGTGCCTCTCCAACCTGTGAAGCCTTCTTAAATACCTGTGCTTCCAAGGGATTATGGGGTCCCTTGGGACTCCGGGGAATGAGCCCTCTGGTGGCTGTACAGAGTAATTACAAGTCCACATATATAACACTTAAAATCTGTTACCTCTCTAATTTTTCGGAGTAACTATTTGTACTAAGTCTCTCTTCTGAGCATAAGTCTCCCGACACAGGCGCAGAAGCAAAAGTTAAGACAAATATCACCGACTATGTCCCTCCCCCAGCGCAATTCCCACGAAATCTTTTCTGCGCATGCGTCCAACACCACGTTGCGTCCACTGAGCAGCCGATGACATCCGCCGAGCCCCGAGCCTCCCACAGCACCAGGCCCTGAGCCTCCCGCAGCACCGGGGCCCGAGCCTCCCACAGCACCAGGCCCTGAGCCTCCCGCAGCACCGGGCCCCGAGCCTCCCACAGCACCAGGCCCTGAGCCTCCCGCAGCACCGGGCCCCGAGCCTCCCACAGCACCGAGCCCCGAGCCTCCCACAGCACCGGGCCCCGAGCCTCCCACAGCACCGGGCCCTGAGCCTCCCACAGCACCAGGCCCCGAGCCTCCCGCAGCACTGAGCCCCGAGCCTCCCACAGCACCAGGCCCTGAGCCTCCCACATCACCGGGCCCCGAGCCTCCCGCAGCACTGAGCCCTGAGCCTCCCACAGCACCAGGTCCCGAGCCTCCCGCAGCACTGAGCCCCGAGCCTCCCGCAGCACTGAGCCCTGAGCCTCCCACAGCACCAGGCCCCGAGCCTCCCGCAGCACCGGGCCTCTAGTGGGCCGCAGGCCCCAAGCCTCCCGCAGCACCGGGAAGAGCAGGCGGGGGAGCGAGAAGCAGGGAGCGCGAGAGCTTGGGGGGGGGGGGGGGGAAGGGAGCTTGAGGGGTGAGAAGGAGCTTGAGGGGCGGAGAGAGTGCTGGCCGGGGGAGGGAACCCGGGGGGGAGATGGGAGATGGAGCTTGAGGGGGTCGAGGGAGCTTGAGGGGAGGAGGGCGCAGAGAGAGCTTGAGGGGCAGGGAGCGAGCTTATGGGGTGGCGGGGAGAGAGAGCTTGAGGGGGGGAAGAGCTTGAGGAGGGGTGCGAGAGCTTGGGGGGGCAGAGAGAGAGAGCTTGGGGGGGGGCAGAGAGAGAGACCTTGGGGGGCAGGGAGAGAGAGAGCTTGGGAGGGGGGGTAGAGAGAGCTTGGGGGGGGCAGAAAGAGCTTGGGGAGCAGAGAGAGAGCTTGGGGGGGGAGAGAGAGGGAGACACACACAGTGTTATGTCTGTAATGTACCTATGAATGACTCCACGAGGCAATGTATTGTACTCAAACTGTAGTGACCTTGGTCCTTTATTTGTAACTCCAGAGTGAGGCAGCCGCATGGTGGCTACCCTTTTACACAGCCCCTGCCACCTGGGCAGGAAACCCCAGTCTCCATCAGTTGCACCCTCTAGTGGTGCTAGCATAGTATATACACAGTGTAAACCTTGCTCATAGTACATCAGGTAAACAGGTCGTCATCTTATGCAACTATACAGTGACTGCACAGAGAGTATATCTATAGCCTGCATATATAACATCACTCTCCCCCAATTCCTTTGCGCCAATTACCTTTGCACTGTGTGCTCTGGCTTAGCTCTCCCCAGATTTAAGTGCCAATAGCCCTTGCACCATGGCTGTGCTTTGGCTTGGCTCTCTCCCTGTTAACCCCCAAGTCCTTTTGCCACAACGTTGGATAGTGGTTACCAGTTTGGATGGTTCGATGATGCAGTGGAGGTTCCAGTGGGTTCTGGGTGTGATCCATGTGTGTGTCCATGGCTACATACATCCATTTACCGCCGCCACCCGCCCCCTCCCCCAGCGAGATCATGCAGCTGTCCCGTAACATTAACATACAGGATTAGACACAATGCAAGTACAAAGAAAGGAAGCAAAAAAAAACAGTTTGTATTGTGACACCTTGGTTCAGTGACTTACATTCGTTATGTTTTGCAGTCGTGCGCCAGGATTGGGTAGATTGCATTCATGGTTCAGTCATGGTCAGTACGAAGGTAATGGTGCAGGTATGCGAGGACGCTGGTTCCAGAGCAAACGGACGGGGTCCTAGTCATCCCATGGCGGCGATGCGCCCCCTGCTAGCACGGTGGGCTTGGTTCGCTCACCTTGCCAGGACTCAGGGCCTTTGCCATTGCCTAGTGGTGGGCAGAGCCACAGATGTGTGTGGCCTCCCTGTCCTCCTTTGAGGGCTGCAGAATCTTCTGCCTGCTCTCTAACGGTGTTGGGAACCTGGTTGTTCCAGGTCTCGTTTGGGGAACTCAATGGTTCTGACCTTTCGCTCCCGGACATGGTCGAGGTAGTGACTGGGTCTGGGGGCTGCATCGTCTCCACCCGGGTGTTGGGCAACGGAGGCCGACTGCACGTATTGCCGCCGTTTTTATTTCCAGGTCCGTGGCGAATAGTGCCATCGGGTGCCTGCAGCGTGGGATAGACCTGGGGCAGGACATCAGGATCAGTGCCTTCACCCTCCAGAGGTCGCTGGCCTATAAGTTGTGGGGACACCTGGGGCAGGGCATCAGGATCAGTGCTTTTACCCTCCCGAATTCGTTCACTTGCTACTTTTGGGGACACTCTAGTCCCAACATCTCGCAACAACATTTTGTTCTTTACATTAGGAATAGTACCGACATCTCGCAACAACATTTTGTTCACAATCTTAATCGGTTTGTTACATTGATTGCCATGCATACAATGTCTCTAAGTTCAGTTGGTTGCAGGTCTCCTTTAAGAGAACCCTGCTGGCTTTACCCCAATCAAATCCTTTGTTAGACACCACATGTTGGTCCCTCAGCGATGCACCTCGTGGTATTACCGCGGCCATCTTTTTTTTCAGCCACGCTGCACCTTGCTGCAGCAGGGACGCCATCTTGCCTCCGTCCTCGAGGTCGATTGCCTTGGTCCTTCTCTCCCACGATTCTGCCACAAAAGCTGGAAGAGTGCCTGTGAATTCGATCTTCTTCCCCAGGAGTCCTGCCACTGGAGCCGGGAAGGTACTTTTAGGTCGTTCCGGTCGGATCATTGCCACGCAGTCATGATAGATGGTCTGTGCCTCAGGTGCTGTGCTGGTCTGTTCTCTGGTGCCTGGCCCAAGTGAAAGTGAGGTTTTGCTCTGCCTCTGAGCATGGGGGACATCGATTGCTGGAGTGAAGAGGTCTTCCCATTTCCACTGGATCTTCCCCATCCACCTTCTTCCCGAGTAACGTTGGACCATCGCCTGCAACAATCCACAGAAGTAACTTGTGTACCACGCCATTAAGGATTACACTTATATCCGCACTACCAAGGACTGGGATCAGCTCCTTGGTGTAGGTGTGCAACTTTTCCTGTACTGGAACCAGCTCGGGTCGTTTTTCGTTCCATAGCCTCTCAAGGGCATCCTGGCTCATCACTGACTGGCTCGCTTCCGTGTCCACTTCTATGAAGACTGGAATGTCATTTATCTCGACTTCCATCTTCACTGGAGGACAATCGGTGGTGCAGCTATACACTCCATACACTTCTTCTTGGGGCTGAACTGCTCTCTGGCCAAATCATCATACTCCCCGCTGGATTCAAAGTCATCTACTGACTCCTCTGCTAGATGGTGAGTCGTATTTCTTTTACACGTACGCTGGAGGTGGACCTTCGTGTTACAGGCTTTGCATATGTACTCAGAAAACCAACATTGATGAGTCCTATGGCTTCCTCTGCAATGCCAGTATGGTGCTACTTGATTAGCACCCTCGGTGGACTCTGAGTTCCGGAACCTTGAGGTCTGTGCTCTCTGCCCTGGGCAGAGCCACGTTCTACAGTCTTGCCTGTGAAAGGCACCATTCTGTGTATAGTATTTGCCGGGTTTGAGTCCACAAGATGAATAATTTGCTTGCTATTGCAGGTCGAGGTCACGAATGCCCGACTGATGCTGATGGCCTTCTGCAGGTTGACTGTGGTGTCGGCAGATAATATATTGTGAAAGAGGCCCTCATGGCCAATTCCTATAACGAAGATGTCTCGCAATACTTCGTTGAGGTGCGTGCCAAAATCACATGGTGCCGCAAGTCTCCTAAGGTCAGCAGCATATTTTACAATCTCCTGGCCCTCAAGTCTGCGGTGAGTGTAGAATCTGTGCCTGGCCGTGAGGATGCTCTCTTTTGGTTTTAGTTGGTTGCGAATTAGTTGAGTCAGCTCATCATGTCTTATCCTTGGCTTTCGTGGGTGCCAGCAAGTCCCTGACGAGGCAGTAGACCTCTGGCCCACAACTGGTCAACAATATAGCCTTGCACTTCTCCGCTGATGCATCCGTCTCCCCTGCCAGGTCGTTTGCCACGAAATATTGCTCGAGCCTTTCCATGAAGGCATCCCAATCATCACCCTCTGCGAAGTCATTTAGCGTGCTAAAGGTAGCCATAATCACGTGAAAGTCCGTATTCTCGTCGCCAGTTGTTATGTCTATAATGTACTTATGAATGACTCCACGAGGCAATGTGTTGTACTCAAACTGTAGTGACCTTGGTCCTTTATTCGTAACTCCAAAGTGAGGCAGCCGCATGGTGGCTACCCTTTTTTACAGCTCCTGCCACCAGGGCAGGAAACCCCAGTCTCCCCTCTAATGGTGCCAGCATAGTATAAACCTTGTTGATAGTACATCAGGTAAACAAGTCTCCATCTTATGCAACAATACAGTGACTACACAGAGAGTATATCTATAGTCTGCATATATAACACAGAGGATTGGGGGGGGGTCGGAGGGAACTCAGAGAAGACGGATCATGTTCTTCCTACCCACTGGTGCGTGCAAGATCGGTGTATGTGTTACAAGGGACATCGTTGAGGTGGATGAAAGCCAGAAGTCACGACACCCAAGAAACATGTTAACAATCCGCACACAATGCCCCATCTATGGCAGGGTGGGGGGGGGGGGGGGGGTCGGGGAGGGAGGGGTTAAGCTGGCAGAGGGATTGCTGGAGGAGGGATGCACTTATGCTGGGGTAATGGACTTCGGCTGGAACTTGGTGGCTTTTGGGGAGATCTATCCTCTGTGGCTTCTGAAGTCAAATTGGATCGAATTACAAATTGAAAGTTCACTCAGAACCAGAGGAACTTCAGGGTGCGGCTTATCTTCCAAGGGAACCAATCGAAATAGGTCTGGAGAGCCAATCAGAGAAACGGCTGCATTTCAGTTAGTATAACTGTTTTAAAGTAAAACTATAAATCAAGTGCCCCCCTTAAAAGGGGGCACCTTTCAGTTAGTACAAATAGATGCATCCATAATTTTTCCCAGTTCTGATGAAAGGTCATCGACTTGAAACGTTAACTGTTTCTCTCTTCACAGATACTGCCCAACCTGCTGAGTATTTCCAGCATTTTCTGTTTTTATTTTCGATTTCCAGCATCCGCAGTATTTTGCTTTTGTTTTGTGTTTTTGTCTCTTTATGTCAATGGCCAACAACAACAACTTGTATTTATATAGCGGCTTTAATGTCCCAAAGTGCTTCACAGGAGTATTATAAGGCAAAGATTTGGCACCGAGCCACATAAGAAGAAATTAGGACAGATGGCCAAAAGCTTGATGAAAGAGGTAGGTTTTAAGGAGCATCTTAAAGGACGATAGAGGCTGAGGTTTAGGCAGGGAGTTCCATCACTGAGGACCTTGGCAACAGAAGGCACGACCGCCAATGGTTGACGATTAAAATCAGGGATGCTCAAGTGGGTAGAATTTGAGGAGTCCACTCTACCCTTTCCCAGAATGCAAAGCACCAGAGCATCTTTTATTAAAATTAGAAATGATCCCATTTCAAAGTTTCCCTAATATTCTCTGGGCAGCGCTGCCCAAGTATTTGTCCTTGAGTGGAGACTGACTATCCCTGATCCAAATTTTGAGTTTCCCTTTTGCCCTTATTAAAGATGGCGGCCGCGGATTTCCTGTGCGCGCTGCCGGTGAGGCGGCCTGGGAATAACAAATATGGCGGTGCTAAGTGTGCTGCGAGCTGCAGCTCTTCTCCTGGCGCGTCGGCCTGCTCTCAAACTGCAGGACCGGGCTGCGAATACCCTGCTCAGGGCCTTCCCCGGCACTTCTAACGGTAGGGTTGGCGTTTACCGACTCTTAGCGCAATGTGGGTGACTGTGTGTGTGTGTGTGCGCGCGCGCGCGCGCGCGCCAGGGAACGGATTGACCTTGTAAAGTGCAGGTTCGGAAGAGCAAGGTCCGGAAAGCAAATCTGCCTTTGCAGTGAAAATGTTAAAATATTGAGAGTTACATGTCTGCAAAAATAGAGTTCCGAACAGGAGCCACGGGTTCATGCGAAACAGCTCTGCCGACCTCGGCAAAATTCAAAGAAACCTGGTTTAGTGACTGGGAGGGCCTTCAACAAAACACTGGGTTAGGAAAAAACAAAACTCACATTAAAAGCTGCAACAAGAGTACCAAAGGAGTTCAAGAAAAATAGTGGAAAGAAAGCCAAACTAAAAAGCCCTTCGATCGAACAAAGGCAAGGGGACCATTGAAAGAGCTGCGAAACATTACAGTCAACGTTTGTTTAAAATTAATTGCAAAAATATAAATACAGATACAACTGCTAGTTCTTTCTGGCTGGCCTTGAAAGTTAAAGAAAACGGGTAGAAATTTGGTTGGTGCTATACTAGTGTGAATGCTTAATGTCTTAGTCCATGATTTAGCATAAGTATATCAAGTTTGCATATTACATAAACTGACTGCCAATGTAAGGAGGAAAAGTCTGTTAAACTGTTGTCTTCAGCCTTATAAGGTGAATGACATCATCAAACAAGGTCAAACCTCAAAAGGACAACCAGCCAATCTACTGCCTGATGTGCCCAGAGTTCTCAGATTTTTTTTCTTTTTCTACAGGCCAGTCAGCCTAACCTCAGTTGTGGGAAAATGATTGGAAAAAATCCTGAAGGACAGGATGAATCGACATTTAGAAAGACACTGATTAATTCGAGACAGTCAGCATGGATTTGTTAAGGGAAGGTCGTGTCTGACTAACTTGATTGAATTTTTTGAGGAGGTAGCCAGGAGGGTCAATGAGGACAGTGCGAATGATTGCAAAGTGCTGTAGTACAGCGGGACCTGGGGGTCGTCATAGGCAGTCCCTCGGAATCGAGGAAGACTTGCTTCCACACTTGGCATGAGTTCTTAGGTGGCTGTACAGTCCAATACGAGAACCACAGTCTTTGTCACAGGTTGCCAGATATTCATTGAGGGAAAGGATGGGCAGGGAGCCTGGTTTGCCGCACGCTCCTTCCGCTACCTGCGCTTGATTTCTGTATGCTCTCGGCGATGATACTCTGAGCTCAGCACCCTCCCAAATGCACTTCCTTCACTTAGGGCGGTCTATGGCCAAGGACTCCCAGGTGTCAGTGGGGATGTCGCACTTTATCAGGGAGGCTTTGAGGGTGTCCTTGTAATGTTTCCTCTGCCTGCCTTTGGCTTGTTTGCCGTGGACGAGTTCCGAGTAGAGCGCTTGCTTTGGGAGTCTCGTGTCTGGCATGCGGACTATGTGGCCTGCCCAGCGGAGCTGATCAAGTGTGGTCAGTGCTTCAATGCTGGGGATGTTGGCCTGGACAAGGATGCTAATGTTTGTGCGTCTGTCCTCCCAGGGGATTTGCAGGATCTTGCGGAGACATCGCTGGTGGTATTTCTCCAACGACTTGAGGTGTCCACTGTACATGAAGCTTGTGCATGAAACACAAAAGATTACTATGCAGGTACAGCAAGTGATCAGGAATCAGGAATCTTGGCCTTTATTGCAAAGGGGATGGAGTATAAAAGCAGGGAAACCTTGCTAAAGTTGTACAGGGTATTGGTGAGGTCACACCTGGAATACTGCGTACAGTTTTGATTTCCATATTTACGAAAGGATTTACTTGCTTTGGAGGCAGTTCAGGGAAGGTTCACAAGGTTGATTTTCAGAGATGAAGGGGTTGACTTATGAGGAAAGCTTGAGTAGGTTGGGCCTCCTCTCATTGGAATTCAGAAGAATGAGAGGTGATCTTATCAAAATGTCGAAGATTATGAGGGGGCTTGACAAGGTGGATGCAGAGAGGATGTTTCCACTGATGGTGGAGACTAGAACTAGAGGGCATAATCTTAGAACAAGGGGCTGCCCATTTAAAACTGAGATGAGGAGAAATTTCTTCTCAGGGTTGTAAATCTGTGGAATTTGCTACCTCAGAGTTGTGGAAGCTGGGACATTGAATAAATTTAAGACAGAAATAGACAGTTTCTTAAATGATAAGGGAATAAGAGGTTATGGAGAGCGGGCAGGGAAGTGGACATGAGTTCATGATCGGATCAGCTGTGATCGTATTAAATGGCAGAGCAGGCTCGAGGGGCCATATGGCCTACTCCTCCTATTTCTTATGTTCTCCTGTAGTGTATATGGATTTTAGCAAAGCTTTCGATAAGGTCTCACATGGCGGACTGGTCACGAAAGTAAAAGTCCATGGGATCCAGGGTAAAGTGGCAAATTGGATCCAAAATTGGCTCAGAGGCGGGAAACAAAGGGTAATGGTTGATAGGTGTTTTTGTGACTGGAAGGATGTTTCCAGTGGGGTTCTGCAGAGCTCAGTGCTAGGTCCCTTGCTTTTTGTGGTATACATCAATGATCTAGACTTGAATATAAGGGGTATTATTAAGAAATTTGCAGATGATACAAAAATAGTCTATGCGGTTGATAATGAAGAAGAAAGCTGCGGACTGCAGGAAGATATCAATCTACTAGTCAGGTGGGCAGAACAGTGGCAAATGGAATTTAATCCAGAGAAGTGTGAGTTACTGCATTTGGGGAGGGCTAACAAGGAAAGGGAATACACATTAAATTGTAGGACATTGAGAAGGGTAGAGGAACAAAGGGACCTGGGAGTGCATGTCCACAGATTCCTGAAAGTAGCAGGCCAGGTGGTTAAGAAGGCATATGGAATGCTTTCCTTTATTAGCTGAGGCATAGACTATTAGAGCAGGTGGGTTATGCTTTGAACTGTATAAAACATTGGTGAGGCCACAGCTGGAGTACTGCATGCAGTTCTGATCACCGCATTATAGGAAGGATGTGATTGCACTGGAGAGGGTGTTGCTGGGCGTGGAGAATCTTGGCTGTGAGGACAGATTGGATAGGCTGGGTTTGGTTTCCTTGGAACAGAGGAGGCTGAGGGGTGACCTCATTGAGATGTGTAAAATTATGAGGGGTCTAGATATAGTGGATAGTTGTGGGGGTCTGAAACACTCTGCCTGAAAGGATGGTCGAGGCAGAAACCCTCACCACATTTAAAAAATACTTGGATGTGTACTTGAAGTGCCGTAACCTGCAGGGTTACAGACCCAGAGCTGGAAAGTGGGATTAGGCTGGATAACCTCTTGTTGGCCGGCGTGGACACGATCGGCTGAAATGGCCTCCTTCCGTGCTGTAAACTTCTATGATTCTATAACTCTTTGATGAAAACAAAGGGAAAGTCTAAACTAGATATTATTTCTGGTGACCACGAAATATTCCAGTCCTTGTGGTGCCCAATGGTTGCAGTAGGCCTCAAACGTATCGCAGGAGCTTGAACAATACAGAAGGTTTTTAATCCATCCTGGACTTATGCAAAGGTAGTAAATCACATTCAACTTAATTTTTAAAGCATTCCTCGTATACAGGGAGACAACTCATGGCACTTTATAAGGTGGGGAAAAACTTTGGTTCTTGAACATATCTGTAGATCCATTTAAACAATTCCTATTTTTGCTAAGCATCTGTCTGACACTTTTTCCATTTAGCTTTTCAGGAAGCTGACTTGGTTGGTGCCTATTAATTAATGCTAACTGGTGATTGGAACAATGTTACTGTCTCCTCAGTTACGGCCCCGCCCCGAGTCTTGCCCATGGAAAATTGAGTGCAAATAGCACATAGAAACATAGAAAATAGATGCAGGAGTAGGCCATTCGGCCCTTCGAGCCTGCACCACCATTCAATGTGTTCATGGCTGAACATGCAACCTCAGTACCCCATTCCTGCTTTCTCGCCATACCCCTTGATTCCCCCTAGTAGTAAGGACTACATCTAGATCCTTTTTGAATATATTTAGTGAATTGGCCTCAACAACTTTCTTTGGTAGAGAATTCCACAGGTTCACCACTCTCTGGGTGAAGAAGTTTCTCCTCATCTCGGTCCTAAATGGCTTACCCCTTATCCTTAGACTGTGACCCCTGGTTCTGGACTTCCCCAACATAGCGAGGGGATTTCACCCTTCACTTCGCATGAGCTTTGTGCTTGTTTCAAACCATTTGGGTGCAAACTGCAATCTACCCCAATATTTCCTTTTTATAATTTCGAAGCTTGAAATTGAAAGCCCATGAAAAAGATAATAGTCAAGTCAAAAAGGTTTTTGCTAGAGGTGAAGTTTTCTTTTAAACTTGTGTTATTGTTTTAATCAGAAGTTTCTAAAATCCTACAACAGTCCAGATCCTGACAACCATTTGGTGATCCAGCAGCTGTGTGGTGAAATCAAACTTTCATGGGAAATAATTCAAAATAAACGAGTAGAATATTGTTTAGATGTTTAGATGTATTTAAATGTCTATTTTATTAAGCACTAAATGTTAAGTTACATTGCAGAGTTTGTACCTGAGACACAGTTATTTTTCTATTGCTGGAATGTGTATGTATTACTTCTGTTTTACTCCAGTTGCAGTCCGTCATGGCAGTCATGGGAAACAGATGTTTGTCATCAGGTCCAGTCAATATTATGATCGTCGATTTCTGTATCTTTTGGTATGTATCAAAGTTGTACCTGAAATTTGTATCAATTAATCCATAAGCATGAAAAAATATTGTTTATAATACTGAATGCGATGAAGACGATAATTTAGATATGCAGCCATGGGTTAACAATCAGCCTAGCACTTAGTAATGAACGATTTCAAAATGGTAATTGTCTACTCAATCTGTACTTTGTGTTGGTGCAAAAATATTGTAGGTCCAATTAATTTTGTACAAAACAAATATTCTCAAGTAGTATGTTCTTATCTGCTGTAAAGCTTTTGAAACATTTAATAAAAGGGCATTGTGGACTTTAAGACCTCCCACTGTAAAGACACAGGCTAATGTATATTAAATTCATCTGGTTTACCTTCAGTTCCTTGGTACAATAAACCTATTTACATGTTCAATAATTTTGATTGGAATTGTGACTTATGCCAACAAGATTAGTGGATTTGTATTGTACAGCTCTCTGCTATCTCTGCGCTCCTCCAATTCTGGCCTCATGAACACCACCAATTTCCATCGCCCTACAATTGGCTGTGTAATTCCCTCGCTAAACCTCTCTACCTCTGTCCTCCTTTACAGCACTCCTTAAAACCTACTACTTTGACGAATCTTTTGGTCACCTGTCTTAATATCTTTTTATTGGTGTCAGATTTTGTTAACGCATCTGTGAAACGCCTTGGACGTTTTACTGTGTTAAAGGCGGTATATAAGTTGATGTGTTGCCATGTAGTGTCTGTGATTGAGGCAAGCTGTATAGGTGTCCTGGTACAGTCAGCTTATCCTGCCTGCTTATACAATAGCAGTGCATGCAGTGTTGTGGGAATTACACTCGAATGCAAATTGTTATTTGGCAGCTTGTTAATGGTAATTTAAATATTAGTGATTCTAATCCTTTACATCATTAACTAACTTATGCATACAGATTTTAAAACACAAATCAAAAGTTCATTACTAAATTTGATTACAAATTCTCAATTTCTCTTGCTGCAGAGATTCTACATTTTATTAACTGGAATACCAATGGCTGCATTAATCACTTTTGTGAATATTTTCATTGGTAAGTATCTTACACTGGTATTTATAAATGGTGCAAAAGATTACTTTTAAATGAATTCTATAAGCAAATTAACATGACATAAAATATAACTAAGTTAGTTTTCAAGTTGAGTTTGTAATTATAATTATTTCTTAGAAAAGTTGAATTCACTTTACTAAAGCTTCTTATTAAGAAATTACATTCAGTTAACATATAAATATGTTCTGAACTAGCAAAATGTAACTTAATGTTTAGTAATACAGGGCACACAATGGGGAACTGTGTAAAACCACATTTATTTCACTAGTGAGGAAAAATGCAATTCACAAGTATCAACAAGGATTAATTCTTTTTTAGGAAGAAAATAAATAGCTTTTTAAAAAAAAAAGTGTCAATAGTGTTGCATTTATTGCACTTTACAGGTGAGGCTGAGCTTGCAGAGATCCCTGAAGGTTATGTTCCAGAGCATTGGGAATACTACAAGGTACAGTATGCTTCTTACTAATCACAAGAAAGCTAATGATGCACTTGCTGCCAGCCATGAGTTGCAATATTTCCTAAACGGGTTCAGCACCATTTAGATGCATCGCTCAATTAAGTGACAGTTGCAATTAGGCTTGCTCTCTGAGGCAAACTGTGCCATTCTTCATTGGCTTGTGTGGGGAGGGAAAAACATCAAACTTTGCCTGGAAAGAAAATCCTTGTGGAGAAGTTAAATAGTGGTGGTATTTACATTAGTCTGGCAGGAGTATGGGGAAAGTCTAGGCATGGGTCTAGAGTGAGAGAGCAAGATTAATAAAGCTGTTGGAGTTGAAATTGAGATAAATAGTGAGAGAATAATACCTGAGGAGAAGGGGAAATAAAGAGGATTTGAGATAGTGAGAGACAATTAAACACCAAAAGGGACAAGGGATATCAAAAAGTTAAATGAGCGAAACAACGGTCAATTTTCAAAAAAAATGGTCATAATTGAATGGCATATACGATTGTACAAAATTGGAAATTTAGAAACAATAATTACGGAGGGTGTCCTGATTAGGAATTTTTTTTGGTGTAAGCTGTAATATGTTTCTAGTACCATTTTTCATGCGTGCATATTCTAGATAGATGCTTTAGTGCTGAGGGAATGCTGCATTGTTGGAGGTGCCATCTTTGAGATGGAACAATAAACTGGGTCCTTCAGTACTGCACTGAAATACCACTCTCATTTATGTGCTGGAGTGGGGCTTGAACCATAACCTGGAGAGTGCTACTACTAAGCTGGCGCTATACATGAACAAGGGTTGGCTGCTGGTGGAGTAGATTATCGATAGAGTAAATTATTTCTCCCTTTATGCTGAGGACCTCTATATATCTTTTAAATTAATAACGCAAGTTGTGAGGAGGACGCAAATCTCTTATTTAATTGTTGAAGTTAGTACATGATAAATATAGCAACTTCAACAGTGTAATGTCGCCAAGTTTGCTGCTGATACAAAGATGAGTGGGAAAGCAAATTGTGAGGAGGACATAAGAAATCTGCAAAGGGATATAGTCAGGTTAAGTGAGTGGCAAAAATTTGGCAGATGGAGTATAATGTGATAAAATGTGAGGTTATCAAGAAAAATAAAAAAGCAAATTATTATTTAAAGGGCAGAGATTATAAAATGCTGCAGTACAGAGGGATCTGGGAGTCCTTGTACACGAAACACAAAAAGTTAGCATACAGGTACAGCAAGTAATTAGGAAGATAAATAGAATGTTGGCCTTTATTGCAAGGAGGATAGAGTATAAAAGTAGGGAAGTTCTGCTACAACTGTACAGAGCATTGGTGAGACCATGCCTGGAGTACTGCGTACAGTTTTGGTCTCCTTATTTAAGGAGGGATTATACTTGCATTGGAGGCAGTTCAGAGAAGGTTCACAAAGTTGATTCCTGAGATGAAGAGGTTGTCTTATGAAGAGAGGTTGAGCAAGTTGGGCCTATACTCATTGGAGTTTAGAAGAATGAGAGGTGAACTTATTGAAACATACAAGATTCTGAGGGGGCTTGACAGGGTAGATGCAGAGAGGATGTTTCCCCTTCGTGAGGGAATCCAGAACTAGGGGGCATGGCTTCAGAATAGGTGATCGCCCATTTAATATGGAAATGAGGAGGAATTTCTTCTGAGGAATCGCGAATCTCTGGAATTCTCTGCCCAGAGAGCTGTGGAGGCTGGGTCATTGAATATATTTAAGGTGACGATAGACAGATTTTTGAACGATAAGGGATTCGATGGTTATGAGGAGCAGGTAGGGAAGTGGAGTTGAGGCTAGGATCAGATCAGCCAAGATATTGAATGGCGAAGCAGGATCGATGGGCCAATTGGCCTACTCTTGCTCCTATTTCTTGGGAGGAAAAGCAATGTGTGAGGAGGACACACAAAATCTGCAAAAGGACATAGACGGGCTAAGTGAGTGGGCAAAAATTTGGCAGATGGAGTATAATGTTGGAAAGTGTGAGGTCATGCACTTTGGCAGAAAAAAAATCAAAGAGCAAGTTATTATTTAAATGGAGAAAGATTGCAAAGTGCCGCAGTATAGCGGGACCTGGGGGTACTTGTGCATGAAACACAAAAGGATAATATGCAGGTACAGCATGTGATCTGGAAGGCCAATGGTGTCTTGGCCTTTATTGCAAAGAGGATGGAGTATAAAAGCAGGGAAGTCTTGCTACAGCTATATAAGGTATTGGTGATGCCACACCTGGAATACTGCATGCAGTTTTGGTTTCCATATTTACGAAAGGATATACTTGCTTTGGAGTCAGTTCAGAGAAGGTTCACTAGGTTGATTCCGGGGATGAGGGGATTGACTTATGAGAAAAGGTTGAGTAGGTTGGGCCTCTACTCATTGGAATTCAGAAGAATGAGAGGTGATCTTATCGAAATGTATAAGATTATGAGGGGGCTTGACAAGGTGGATGCAGAGAGGATGTTTCCACTGATGGGGGAGACTAGAACTAGAGGGCATGATCTTAGAATAAAGGGCCGCCCATTTAAAACAGATGAGGAGAAATTTCCTCTGAGGGTTGTAAATCTGTGGAATTCGCTGCCCCAGGGAGTGTGGAAGCTGGGACATTGAATAAATTTAAGACAGAAATAGACAGTTTCTTAAACGATAGGGGGTTATGGGGAGCGGGTGGGGAAATGGAGCTGTGTTCATGATCAGATCAGCCATGATCTTATTGAAGGCGGAGCAGGCTCGAGGGGCCGTATGGCCTACTCCTGTTCCTATTTCTTATGTTCTTGTGTGTTCGAGACCTTTTTTTTAAGTAAATAATCCCATGTCCAGTAACACTTCTGCACTTGCAGCATCCAATAACCAGGTGGATTTCCAGAATTGTCTATGACCCACCTGAGAAGAGTTATGAGAAAATGATGGCCATTATTTCTATTGAAGCAGAGAAAGCAGACATGAGGTAAGTTGGAGCAAATGTATATATGTATGATAACATCATTGCCATGATCACTTTTAAGGCCACATATATTTCAAAAGGTATACTTAAAATTGAAATTCTCATGTATCGAAGGACAGCGATGGTATCAACCTGACGAGCATCCACCTACATGTAACACTGGCCTTTAAAAGTAAGACGAATGTAACTTTAAAAAAATAACAAATGTTGGTTTACAGAATTTCAAACAATTGAGATGGCTGAAGTGTCTCCTTTTACATCTCATACACTTGTGAATTTCTGATTTATTTGACATAGCCCATTGCCTCTCAATCTGTATCTTCTGTATACTAATTCTGGTGAGGAAGAATTGTATGCAAAGAAGTCTCCTATAGACAGAACTAAGCGATCCCACAATCAATGGATCAGATCAAAACTCTGCAGTCTTGCCACATCCATTCGTGAATAATTAAATAATTAATGGGAGGAGGACGCTCCATGAATATCCCTATTCTCAATGATGGCGGAGCCCTGCACACAAGTGCAAATGACAAGGCTGAAGCGTTGGCATCCATCTTCAGCCAGAACTGCCGAGTGGATGATCCATTTTGGCCTCCTCCTGAGGTTCCCAACATCACAGAAGCCGGTCTTCAGCCAATGCGATTCACTCCACGTGATATCCAGAAACGGCTGAGCGCATTGGATACATCAAAGACTATGGGCCCCAACAACATCCCGGCTGTCGTGCTGAAGACTTGTGCTCCAGAACTAGCCACGCCTCCAGCCAAGCTATTCCAGTACAGCTACAACGCTGGCATCTACCTGACAACATTGGAAACTGCCCAGGTGTGTCCTGTCCAAAAAAAGCAGGACAAATCCAATCTGGTCAATTACTGCCCCATCAGTCTATTCTGGATTATCAGCAAAGTGATAGAAGGTGTCATCGACAGTGCTATCAAGTGGCACTTACTCATTAATAACCTCCTCACTTATGTTCAGTTTGGATTCCGGCAAGACCACTCTGCTCCAGACCTCGTTACAGCCTTGGTCCAAACATGGACGAAAGAGCTGAATTCCAAGGTGAGGTAAGAGTGACGGCCCTTGACATCAAGGCAGCATGTGACTGAGTGAGTGTGGCATCAAGGAACCCTAGTAAAATTGAAGTCAATGGGAATTGGGGAACACTCTCCATGGCTGGAGTCAAATCTAGCACAAAGGAAGATGGTTGTGGTTGTTGGAGGTCAATCATCTCAGCCCCAGTACATCGCTGCAGGCATTCCTCAGGGCATTGTCCTCTGCCCAACCATCTTCAGCTGCTTCATCAATGACCTTCATCATAAGGTCAGAAGTGGGGATGTTTGCTGATGATTGCACCATGTTCAGTTCCATTTGCAACTCCATGCCCACATGCAGCAAGACCTGGACAACATTCAGGTTTGGACTGATAAGTGGCAAGTAAAATTTGTGCCACGCAATGACTATTTCCAACAAGCGAGAGTTTAACCACTGCCCCTTGACATTCAACGGAATTGCCATTGCTGAATCCCCCACCATCAATATCCTGGGGGTCACCATTGACCATAAACGGGATCAGTCACATAAATAATGCGGCCACGAGCAGGTCCAAGGTGGGATATTCTGCAGCAAGTGTCTCCCCTCCTGACTCCCCAAAGCCTTTCCACCATCTACAAAGCACAAGTCAGGAATGTGATGGAATACTCCACTGGCCTGGATGAGTGCAGCTCGACACCATCCAGGACAAAGCAGCCTGCTTGATTGGCACCCCACCCACCACCTTAAATATTCACTACCGCCACACCGTGGTTGCCGTGCGTACCATCTACGAGATACACTACAGCAACTCGCCAAGGCTTCTTCGACAGCACCTCCCAAACCCGCGACCTCTATCACCTAGTGGGACAAGGGCAGCAGGCGCATGGGAACACCACCACCTCCAAATTACACATCATCCTGACTTGGAAATATATTGCTGTTTCTTCATCATCGGCTCAAAATCCTGGAACTCCCTCCCTAACAGCACTATGGGAGTACCTTCACACAGACTGCAGTGGTTCAAGAAGGCGTCTCACCACCACCTTCTCAAGGGCAATCAGGAATGGGCAATAAAAGCTGGACATACCAGTGACGCATACATCCCAGGAACGAATTTTTAAAAAAATCAAGAGGCGGATTCGCATTAGGAATATGACCAATAATATAGTAATATGAAATCAAACCCATTAAAGGTTAGTATATACTAGACCTCTTTGAAACCTGAATCCAAGAAGGTAATTGGTAGGAGCTGTCCCAGAATTATGCTCACATCAGTTGCTAGTTGATTTAAATATAGCATTGGCAGAGGCTTGGGAGCAAATGGGTCTGCTTATCACCTTGGCTAATTCGTGATTCTGGAGAGTGGGGATCAAAAATGGTTGACAGAGAATGGAAGTTGTTTATCCTAAAATATATTTTCGAGTTCCAAAACTGTCTTGACTGTTTGTCGGTGGATTGCTCATTTGTGATTGCTTTCTTTAATTATAGGCTTCACCAACTTGAGGTTCGACGTCTAATGAGAGAGAGGGGTGATGGTGCTTGGTATCAGTATGAAACTCTGGATAAAAATTTGATTAATAATTCACACAAGTCAAACCCAGATTATTAGATGGACAAAGATTGCTGCAGAATGTTATTTACCAATACCAAGGATGCTTGAAGGAGTTGTTTAATAAATTATATCATGTATGTGTTTGCAATATTATTTTGACAAATAAAATCTTATTCCAATGCCTATCTTTTTATAAAAATAAGTTTCAATAACCTCCAAGTTGCACAGTCTGTAGCCCATTTACTTACTGCTATTCTCTCTTACGTCCCTGATTTTTAGCTAGGACATATGGATGACATATTTAGGGATGCAAGATGATTTTTGTGCAGTGAAGGGTGAATCTAATGCCCTGTAAACACACTTTTTTTTCCACCTCATCGTGGTCAGTTTAAGAGTTTCTTGCCTTCTCTCTGCGGAATGGTTAGATGACACTTTGAGTACTGCGAACAGTTCAAGTGTCCATGTTATATATTTTTTAAAATACAGAGATGCTGGAGAAAGTGCAAAAACTATTTACCAGAATAATACTGGAACAGATTTTATACCTATCAGAGTGAACAGGCTGCGGCTCTGATAAGAGATATTTAAGATTATGAAAGGACTTGATAGGGCACATGTAGAGAAAATGTAGAACTAGAGGCCATAAATATAAGACAGTCGCTAATAAATCCAATAGGGAATTTGGGCGAAACTACTTTACCCAGAAAGTGGTTAGAATGTGGAACTCACGACCATGAGTTAAGGCAAATGGCATAGATGCATTTAAGGGGAATCTAGATAAACACATGAGGGAGAAAGGAATAGAAGGATCTGTTGATGGAGTTAGATGAAGAAGGATGGAAGGAGGCTTGTACTAATACTTTTGTATGACGGGAAAAACTTATAATGGGATGTCTTGTTTGGCTATCCATTCAATGGCCTGAGATGCCAAGTGGAGAAATAAGGTGCCTCCGCAACAGATCTTAGTGGGTGTTAATGTGATGTGTTCCATGGTCTGGGACTCATGGCCACAGTCGCACTTTGGATCGTCCCTCATCTTTCACTGGGAGCAGGTGGCCCCATTGTCCAT
Source organism: Pristiophorus japonicus (assembly GCF_044704955.1). Classification (NCBI taxonomy): domain Eukaryota; kingdom Metazoa; phylum Chordata; class Chondrichthyes; family Pristiophoridae; genus Pristiophorus; species Pristiophorus japonicus. The sequence continues at coordinate 191,981,271 of NC_091982.1, read as the reverse complement.
GTCCTGTGCGGGTTTGGTTGAGTGCTGCCTACTGTCTTCGAGGGAGATTGAAGCCAGTGATCTCTGCTGTTGCGTCAGTGATGTGGTGTTGGTTCTTTATGTTGCATGCGTCCCACGATTCCGCCCATCTGGATAATGGGTTGATACCATCTGCATGAATATTAGCTGTGGTTTCCCAGAATGGCTGGCACGATTTTAACTGCTTTCGTGTTGGATTGTTCGAGTCTTCGTGAATGGGAAGGTTGATGTTGCTCATGATTTTTCCGTCTCATGGAGCACGGTGGTATTGTGGTGAATGGCAGACAGGCCAATGTGGGACAGCACCAGGGGCCACTCCGTTGGAGTGGACGTCCACGATCTTTGTGTGGTGGCTGCAGATAAAATGAGCTGGAGCACTATTCTGCAGCAGTGTAGACTAGGGTCACTGTTGCGGTGCAAAGTATTCTGGCTGTGCTCCCTCATGATGTTCCAGCAAATTTCCGGACCAGGTTCATCCTGGTTTTTACTTTTTGGCCGGTGTTGGTGAGATGAAGCCGATAGGTGAGTGTCCGGTCCAGCTTGATTTCCAGGTATTTTGGGTGGTGTTCCCGGGTAAGTCGCCTTTCGCAGAAGGAAACGTTGAATTCTTCCCGGCAGCGTTGTTAGATGGAAAGCCGACACAACTGTCTTCTCTAGATTGGTGCAGAGCCGCCAGGTCCAGAAGTAGCATTCCAGTAGGTCCAGGTTGCTTGTGAGTGTCCTACTTGCTTCCTCTCGTGTTGATACCTGCGTCAGCAGTGCTATGTCATCAGCGTAGACAAACCTCCAGGATTTGGTGCAGGGCATATGCGTCGTATAAATGATGAAAAAGGCCGGTGTGAGCACCAATCCCCTGTTGCAGACCGTTGAACGTGCATGTTCAGCTGGTCTTGTCACCAAGATCGACATGAAACTTGTTAGGGTGTTGATGAGCTTGATGCCGATGACAAGTCTAATGAGGCAGCTGCTTCTGGAACTTTGCCCCAATGTTCGTAGTGAGTGTGAGGACCTGATCAAAGCAGCAGCTTCCTTCTCTGAAGCCTGCCTGCTCGTTTGAAAGGGCTGCTTCTAAAGACTGTTTTATCCGGTAAAGGACGAGCCGTTCGACCACCTTGTAGACCATACACAGAAGGGTGATGGGATGGCAGGTTTTGGGATCGTTGGCTGGTTTTCATGGCTTTAGGATAAATTTGGAATGGCATCAGACTTCTGGGATTATCCCTGTGTAAGACAACAGCATTTTTGCCTAATTTTTCTGCTAATAACTGTTTGCTTGACCATTTTTAATGACCCAGAATGCTTTGAGCAAAAATGAACTATTGAGAGATCCCACGACTGCGAAGAGACATTCCCACAGGCAGTAAGAGATGCTCTTGAATTGTCTGCGAACTCTGGAGAAAGCTATGGCGATAAGAAATGATGAGATTTCTATTCATGGGAAGAATTTGTTTAAGAACATTTCCTTTGTTTTAAAACTGCAATTACATACATACCTTTGGCTCACATCCAGGAAAACGGTATAATTGTTGGGACATGGATGGTGGTCGGTTGCTGCTGCAGTCTCAGAAGCAGTAACCTGATCAGTTACTGAAGGGAGTTATTTTCCAATCGCTGATCACGGCTGGAATTAACTGCGTATCTGCTTTTTCATGAATCATTAAGGGGATAGGCAATTGTAACCGTTATAAGGATTTAACAAGATAGTTTAATGTGAGGTGATAAAGAAATTATTGTGCATTTGATGCTATCTGTATTGCTTATATTTATTTTGATTATACTAAGTAAAAGATTGAACCCTTGGATGGGGTGTTTGAAGAAACATCCTGTGTCTGTATAGTTGTGTCTCAAGTTCGAACTGAGTGTAGAGATGAGCTTTGACTGTCCAAATTAAGACAAGTTTTACATTGGTCAAGTTGTAAATAAGGCTTGATCCTGAATGACCTGTATATTGGTCAAGTCGTAAATAAGTCTTGAACTTAAATGACCTGGAGGGAAGTTTGGCAAATCACTTCCATCCATTTGGGCCCTGGTTCGTGAGAAATTCTGAGTAGATGCCATTGATCCCGGCAGCTTTCCCAGACTTGGCTGTCAGCGCTGTGTTCACCTCTTCAGTGGTGAAGGCTGCCGAAAAGGTGGTGTGTAGAGCAGCTTTTTCACTCTGCGTTTGTTTTCGGTGTTGGTCATTGCCTTTGAGTTGGTTAGGAGGCAGGCCACAATGGCATATGCACTGACCCTTGGCACTACATGTGGAGACAGTGAGGCAACGCCAAACCTGTGGAGCAGGTTCTAGGGTTTCCTGCTGGATTGTGATTAACCTCGTTTTTCAATGGTTTCTCGCCATCGCGCTAAACTGCCTTCGTCTGAGGCATGTGTGCTGTTGTTGCATCCGGGTCTTGAGTGACAGTGAACTCTGCCAGCAGTCTCTCACTTTCCTGGGACCAGCATAGCATGTATTCTTTCCTGTAGCCGTGCGAGTCACTTGTGGCGGCCCTCACTTTCACCAGTCGAGCAAAATACGGTTGTAATAGTTTGGTGACAGCGGCATTCTTTGGATTGTGTCCTCGACACTGTGAAGGTGGTGCCATGAAGCCTTACAGAAGTTCCATCTTGGTTTCGAGATCGAGGCAACTATCGGCACCTCGATACCTACATATACAATGTTGGCTCAGTGTTGTGAGCGGGGAAAGTTATTAAGAATCTTCCAGGAGTAGGTCTTTTGCTGTCACTCGGTTGTGAAACAGAGGTCTGGTAAGTATTCCTTCCGCCAGAGGGCCGAAAAAAAGGTGTCCGGCTGTTTGGCATCGTAGACGAGATGGATATCGGAGGCCAGTGCCCAGTCTTCTAGTTGTTCACCTGCTCGGTCTACTTTTTGGTAGCCCCACATGTTGTGGTGGCTGTTAGAATCGCCGATGTAGATGGCTGGGCAGTTAGCAGTTGGTAGGGCGATAGTTGGCCATGCCTCCGTCGGCAGCTTGTAGAAGTGCACGATGGTCAGCTTGCCCACTCTGATTGTGATGGAGAATGGCGAGCTGTCTGCCGGCAGGATTTCTTCAGCTTCAGTCATTAGGTCGGCACGGATGTATGTGACCATACCATACCATATGGTATCTGCACGCTATCACGCTATCTTGTGGAATCCACGGATCTGCATCCGGTATGGGTTGGGTTCAGGTAGGTGGGTTTCTTGGAGGGCAAGAACGTCGATCATGTGTGTTCTAAGTTCCCTTAAGACCTCATATTTTTCTCTAGATAGGCCTTCATTAAATGTGGAGTACTGGGCCAGTTATCTTGGTTGGTTGGTCCGGAAAGGGACTGTTGGTTGACGTGTTCGATGCTTTCATGCTTTTAAGACTGGGAGACCGTTTTCGGTGAACTAGCACACACGGAGACACGGGTAGATTGTTATCAGCTTCCCTGGAGGCTTGTGTAGAGCATAAACACTGGCATGGACCTGTTGGGCCAAATGACCTGTTTCTGTGCTATGCTTATGTAAAATCAAATGTAAAATTAGACTTTTTTTCTTTAAAAAAGGAATAGCTACATAGTTCAGCTGTTCTCAATTAAAACTTTTTTTTTGCAAAAATGCTTATTTTTTACATACATAAAGCTACATTTGTTAAAGCTACATTTTCAGTTGATCAATTCGCAGAGAGCCCTCCGAGATGCATTTTTAATACATTTCTAAGTAAATTGAATGTGCATCATATGGATATTACTTTCCCTGTAAGGATGTCTGTGTTTTACTGCCCTCTATTGTAATATTTACTGCACTGCAGCCCCATTACAGATTTTCTATTTCCTTGGCAAATTTCCAACTGGACAAAAACATAATGTAGCCAGATCATTCTGTAGGTCATTGAGACAAGAATCTAATATGATTGCACCTGAAAATAATATGTTGATGTTGATATAATTTGCAATCCTAGATGCCTGTTGTGATCCCACGATTTTAGGATTCAACCTTGCATATCCTGTGATTGGGGTTCAACCTTGCATATCCTGTGATTGGGGTTCAACCTTGAATATCCTGTGATTGGGGTTCAACCTTGCCTATCCTGTGATTGGGATCATATTTAGTATCCTAACATAAGGAAACATGCCTTAAGACCCAGAGAATGTTGACTTTTCCATGACGTAAAGCCTCTGTAGTCAATTTGATTGGTTGAAGTGCAGTCACTATTTATGTAATCTGTTCAAACTCGGAATTCCGGACCAATAACATTCTTCTGAATGGAGATCTTTAAAACTAGTATGAGTTCGTCGTAGGCTGTTCCACCATGTCCTAAAATGCAGAATTTTGTGCTTTAGTTCACATTTGTCCCTGGCATTTCTCTGAAGCATGTACATTTTTCCAGGAAACTTTTGATACAATTTATCACCTTTCAATCAGAGAATGCACATCGTCATGTACAGTAACCTGTCAGAAGTGGGAACAAAAGTTTTTTTTAGACCATGTTTATTAGTATTGTGATTTTCATTGCATTCATTATCATTGATGTCACCACGGTTGCATTCATCTTGATCTTCTTCACCTTCAGAATTGGGATTTTTGGGCAACTTGGGAATGGGATGGGGAGCACGGACAGTACTTCTGTTATTGTGTATTCGATCCAGCACTGCACCTTATGTGTGCTGTGTGCATGTGATCATTCTTTTTTAATAGTATGCTGATAAGTTTACATTTTTAAGTATCAGTGGTCATGTACACAATTTCATTCAACCAAGACAGGCTAAATCATGACTTTTTCTCGCAGCTGAATACATTTTTGGCTGCACAGAATCATGAACTTGAATCAGTTTGAAGGAGGTTCATATATCATCTTTCAGTCTTGGCTTAGTGGCAGCACTCTCATCTAAGTCAGAAGGTATTGGTTTTAAGCTCTACTCCAGGACGTAAGTGACAATCTAGGCTACATTGTCAGAGGTGCTATCTTTCAGCTGAGAAATTAAACTGAGGCTCCCTCTTGGGTTAATGTAAAAGATCCCATGGCAATTTTTGAAGAGGAGCAGGGGAGTTCTCGCAGTGTCCTACCTACGTTTATCCTTGAATCAACACTATCAAAAGCAAAATACTGCGGATGCTGGAATCGGAAATAAAAACAGAAAATGCTGGAAATATTCAGCAGGTCAGGCAGCATCTGTGGAGAGAGAAACAAAGTTAACGTTTCAGGTCGATGATTAATTGACCCTTTGTTTCATTGCTGTTGTGGGATTTAAATGGGCTGTTTTTAAAATCACACTGACCGCCCTTCAAAAGTAACCAGTTGGCTATAAAGTGCTTTGAGACATCCCATGGACATACTAGGTGTTAGTTAAATGCAAGTTATTTTCTTCCTTTTACATTGAAGTCCATTCATCTGACAATAGGCTGAACTTTCTACTTTTCTCCATGTGCGCAGCACTTCAAACTTTGTTACACTTCTTCATTAAAAAAAGTAATTACAAAAAATCTTGGTGTCTATCCTGAGCCATTACTAATTTCTTTATACCATTTGCTGACTTTGGCAAGATTAATTATTTTTCTTACAATGCTTCTCAATGGTCATATGAAGAATAGAATGAAGACATGCAATGCTTGGATTATGTTCATCAGTGCCAAACAAAGAAATAAGGTATATCACCTATGTGGCAGGAGTAGCAGGAGGAAGAAGAGCACCTGAAGTCATTATTGGGCTTAGTGAAGGTGGTGATTGCATAAGAACATAAGAAAGAGGAGCAGGAGTAGGCCTCGAGCCTGCTCCACCATTCAATAAGATCATGGCCTCAACTCCACTTCCCCGCCTGCTCCCCATAGCCCTTGACTCCCTTATCGTTCAAAAATCTAGCTATCTCCACCTTAAATACATTCAATGACCCAGCCTCCAAAACTCTCTGAGGTAGAGAATTCCAAAGATTCACGACCCTCAGAGAAGAAATTCATCCTCATTTCCGTTTTAAATGGGCCACCCCTTATTCTAGATTCCCCCACGAGGAGAAACATCCTCTCTGCATCTACCCAGTCAAGCCCCCTCAGAATTTTATATTAGTTTCCTGTTCTATTCTTTAGGTTATTGTTGTGCTTTGCCTTAGGATGTGTTTGTAAAACTTGGGTAGAACTGCCAGTTAACTTCAAAATTTGTTGGTACAATTTTTCTTTGCACACCTTGTTCTTGTAAAAAAAGAAATGCCATGCACCTTTTGACTTTCTTTTTATGAAAAGCAGGCACACCCATCGACAATATTTTAATCATCTACACAATCTGTACTTAGTACCTTCAACTCCTTTGTTTCTTCAATTTTCGATATGCAGCCTTCCACGTTAGTCGGTGTTGTCAAGCAAGAAAATCCCACACAGATTGACATTGCATCTCACATGAAGTTTGACAATTTTGCTGTTATTGCTTTAGAGAACTTCATTTTATAGTCACTTCCACAAACTCCAAATCCCAGTATTTTTAAACTGTGTATCTCAGGATTTTAAGACCATTAAATTTGCTGAAAATCTAGGATTGCAGAGCCTGGTTGCAGACAGCAGAACTACATCACAACAATTGCTGGTGTAGAACCTGCTGAGCACAGAGCATGATTCAGAATCACAAATGGACTGTCCACAGGGAATTGTTTTTTAATGAGGCTCTTCCTGCCAAACAATGAGCTTGCTGTCCTAACAAGCACTTGAATTTTGACATCTAGCTCCAGCTGGAGTTCGGCTGATAACTCAGCTATTAAAAGAATCAGACTGGCCTCCCAGAAGCTACTAGTCAGTTATCAAAATATTCTTGGCATTTCACAACTCTTTGATTCAAATATACAATTACAAGTAGAAAATATTTTTATTATACTTCATCCAATCACATGTAAGATATTTACTACTTGCAGCACTCACTGACAGCCTAGCTCCACCAGATTATTTAAAACTAGTATTGTGGTCTCTCATATATTTGTGGATAGAGTTCCTTATAGAATACTCCATGATTTCTTGATCCATGAAAGGGGCCTAGAAAATCCAATCACTCATTAAACTCAGCTGCGGTATGGGAACTGAATTATCTGTTTAATCCTTTGGTCACTTGCCTGTAAAACAATGCTATTTCCTGTAGTCTTCACTCCCTGAGTAAATGATCTCCATGCCATATTGACAGAGGCATCTACCTCATATGTCAAAAGGATAGAATAATTTATGACAAACAATAACAAAATATAAACAAATCTTCAAGAGAATAACCTGGAATAGCTCATACATCATTAAGCAGTATTGCCTTTATCTAACTGCAAAAAAGACCTACAAATCAGTTTTTAATTCTGTTCTGGGTCTCATTAATAGCTTGTCACTCCTGCCTGTAGATTTAACTCTGAGAGGCACCCATGACGTAATTGAATGAGGATATAAGGGTGATAACTCACCATTAAGTGGTGTTATTCTCATTCTTTGATGGAAGGCTAGATTTATCATGGTGCTAGATTTTCCATCCATTGACTTATGAATTGAAAATCTAGCCTTTAAACACAGCATAAATTCCACTTTCCTCTAATACAGTGTCACTCCTCTGCTTCTGTTTGTCTTTCTCCTTCTTCATTCTGTCTCTTCTTAACAATGGAGGCAATGCGAGCCTGGAGTAGCTGGAGGGAGTTTTGAACCTCAACGGACCTCTCAAAGGACAAAATGATAAATAAAAAGTAATTATATTATGATATCATAAGGATGGAGGACGGTGATTGATTCTTCCATATTAATTGAATCAATGGAAAGGGAATGAATTTTAAAGAAAGCTAACAACCTGTTTAATTTGCTTCAATTGCTGATTTTCTAATTTTAACTTAATTTATAATTATTGTATATATTAAAGGTTGAACCTCCCTTATCCGGGACTCCCTTATCCGGCACCACCCCTCGTCTGGCACCATTCTCGGCAACCGTCCTTCCTTGCTGCCGACTCCCGTAATCGCTGGCCTGATCCTGCGATCCACCGCCCACTGTAATGTATATAATGACTCGAAGAGCTTGTTACTGTAAACTCACTCAGGTGCAAACCTGGTTCAACTTTATTTGCGCCCAAAGTGCACACATGACATGGTACTCGCTCTTATATACCAGGGCGTACACGCGCGTACAGCCCGATGACTTCTGACAGTGACGCCCCCTGGTGTCTTGTGACCCCAAGCATCAATACATGACAACATCCCCCTTCAAGATCTTAGTATCAGTCTCTTTACAAATTAAGATGGTCTGGGGCTTTTCGCTCACGAGTTGATCGTCTCACTTCCACTCCAGTTCTGGGTGAGTGTTCTGAGTCAGTTATGACTGGAGGCTGAGTAACCGATCTGATGGGAGTGGTAATGACCCTATCACAAACTGAAAGTCCAGGTTCAGTAATGGCAGCAGAGTCTTCTGATGAATGAACATTGATTGGTTGGTCACTGACTGCATCTTGCTCAACCAGTTCCGGTTCATCAGTGTGGCACAGTTTTATCTGATCAACATGTTTCCTGCATGTTTGCCCATTCTTGAGCACGATAATAAACACTCTGTTAACCTCCTTGGCTGTAACAGTACCAGCGATCCACTTTGGACCTTAACCATAATTCAGCATATAAACTGGATCGTTGACAAGAAATGTCACGTGACACAACAGCACGATCATGGTACCATTGCTGATTTTGATGTCTGTTTTCAACATGATCATTCAAATCAGGATGGACAAGAGAAAGCTTGACCTTCAGACTTCTCTTCAGCAGTAGTTCAGCAGGGGAGACCCCGGTAAGCGTGTGAGGTCTTTTCCTGTAACTAAGCAATATACATGACAAACGAGTCTGCAGTGAACCCTGAGTCACATGTTTCACGCTTTGCTTGATCGTTTGAACCGCATGCCCCGCTTGACCATTAGACACAGGTTTGATGGAGCAGACATTACATGTCTGATACCGTTGAGTTTCATTGAACTCCTGAAACTCAAGATTTGTGAAGCAAGATCCGTTGCCGCTCACGACAATGTCAGGCAAACCATGAGTAGCAAACATGACATGAAGGCTCTCAATAGTAGCTGTGGACGTACTGGATGACATCATAATACACTCTATCCACTTTGAATATGCATCCACCACAGCAAAAAACAACTTTCCCAGGAAAGGGCCCGCAAAATCGATGTCTATCCTCGACCATGGTTTAGATGGCCATGACCAAAGACTCAGCGGAGATTCCACTGGTACTTTACTTAGCTGCATGCAAGTATTGCACTGATATACACATGATTCCAGATCAGAGTCGATTCCAGATCAGAGTCAATTCCAGGCCACCAAACATGAGCCCTGGCAATGGCTTTCATCATGACGATACCAGGATGAGTGCTATGTGGTTCACGTACAAATTTTCTCTGCCTTTCTTAGGCATAACAACACGATTGCCCCACAGTAGACAATCTGACTGAATGGATAGTTCATCTTTGCGATGGTTGTAAGGTTTGGTCTCATCACACATTTCCATAGGTATTGCAGACCAATCACCACTGAGGACACAACGTTTCACAACCAATAAAATAGGATCATGGCTGGTCCAGATCCTCACTTGTTGAACAGTGACAGGAGTTCCTTCACTCTCAAAAACATCCATTACTAACAGTAGGTCTGCAGATTGAGGCGTCTTCACTTCAGGTGTGGGCAACGGAAGACGACTCAGTCCATCAGCACAATTCGCAGTGCCAGGTCTATGACGAATAACATAATCATAGGAGACAATGTTAACGCCCACCTCTGGATACGGGACGATGCATTGGTATTAATACCCTTGTTTTCCGAAAACAATGAAATGAGTGGCTTGTGATCCATTTCGAGTTCAAAACGAAGACCAAACAGGTACTGATGCATCTTTTTGACCCCATACACACAGGCCAAAGCTGCTTTTTCTACTACGCTGTAAGTTCTTTCCGCCTTTGACAAACTTTTCAAGGCATACGCAACAGGTTGTAGCTTACCCAACTCATTTGCTTGTTGAAATACACAGCTAACTCCATATGATGAAGCATCACAGGCCAATACAAGACACTTATACGGATTATAGTGAACAAGCAACTTGTTAAAACAGAGTAGATTCTTGGCTTTCTCAAAATATCTATCTTGAGATACACCCTAGACCCAGTTGTTGCCTTTTCTGAGCAGCATGTGCAGTGGCTCTAATAAAGTGCTCAATCTGGGTAAGAAATTACCGAAGTTGTTGAGTAGCCCAAGGAATGAACGCAGCCCCGTCACATTCTGAGGCCTGGGTGCATTTTTTGATGGCCTTGGTTTTTGAATCAGTAGGCCTGGTGCCATCAGCAGCAATCTTCCTCCCCAGGAATTCAACTTCGGGTGCCATGAAGACACATTTCGAACATTTCAGCCTGAGTCCCACTTTATCCAGACGATGTAGGATAAAGAGATTGTTCAGATGTTCAGCAGTGTTATGACCTATGACCAGAATGTCATCTTGAAACACGATGGTTCTAGGAACGGACTTCAGTAGACTCTCCATGTTCCTCTGAAATATGGCTGCAGCCGAACGGATTCCAAAAGGACACCTGTTGTAGACAAACGGTCTTTTATGGGTGTTGATGCAGGTGAGTTTCTTCGAAGTGTCGACATGGTACCGTGTCATATAGGCTGATGTCACATCTAGTTTAGTGAACGACTTTCCATCAACTAGCATGGCGAACAGGTCATCAGTCTTCGGTAGCAGATTCTGATCCTGTTTCGGAAATCGGTTAATCGTAACCTTGTAGTCTCCACAGATCCTGACAGTGCTGTCACTCTTTAACACAGGAACGATAGGACTGGCCCATTCATTAAATTCGACCGGTGATATGATCCCTTCACGTTGGAGTCTGTCAAGCTCAATTTCGACCTTTTCCCTCATCATGTACGGAACAGACCGAGCTTTCTGATAGACAGGTCTTGCATCAGAATCCAGGTGAATCTTCACCTTGGCTCCAGTAAAATTGCCAATGCCCGGTTCAAACAAAGAAGGAAAGTTCTTCAGCACTTGAGCACACGAAGTGTCATCCACCGAGGACAAAGCTTTGATATCATTCCAATTCCACTTGATTTTCTTGAGCCAATTCCTGCCGAGCAGCGTTGGACCATTGCCTGAGATGATCCATAATGGTAGATCGTGAACCACACCATCATACGACATCTTGACTACTGCACTGTCAATCACCGGTATGAGTTCCTTAGTGTAAGTACGTAACTTGGCATTGACTGGACTCAGCTTAGGCTTCACAGCCTCAGTGTCCCACACCTTGTCGAATGTCCTTGGGCTCATTATTGACTAACTCGCATCCGTGTCCAGCTCCATTAATACAGGCACACCATTCAGCTTCATATTAACCATTATCGATTGGCTCTTTGTCAGGAATGAATATAGGCCATACACTTCCTCTTCGGGTATCTTGGGTTGCATATCCGGGCCAGCAGTGGACTGGTCATCATCATCAATTTCGAACAACCTTTACAGATGTACTGTTTAAACTGACACTGATGAGGCCAATGATTGCCCCCACAACGCCAACAGGGTGAAATCGGATTCGTATCAGTTGGCGGACTTTGAGCAGCTACAGGTTTCACATAAGTAGTCGAGTAAGCCCTGCCATAACCAGCTCTGCCAGACGATGAAGCAATCTTGTTTACAGTATTGCCGTGGAGTTCCGACTCTTTGCTGATATCTGCCTTAAATTATCATCAGTCGCCATGCATGCCTGGGCAGTCGTGATGGCCTTGCTCAAATCCAGCGTTTCTGCAGCCAATAATTTCCCAAGGATCACATCATGGTTGATGCTTATCATGAAGAAATCTCACAGCATGTCTTCCAACACGTTTCCAAACTTACACGGCTCAGCCAGACATCTTAGGTCAGCGACGAATCCCGACACATCCTGGCCCTCAGCACGAACATGTGTGTAGAAGCGATAGCATGAGATAATGATCCCCTCTTTTGGCTTGAGATGTTCATACACCAGAGCGCACAAATCCCCATACTCTTTGTCCGTTGGACGTGCAGGCGAGAGAAGATTCTTTGAGACCATAAATTTTTGGACCACAAATGGTGAGGAAATCCGGCCTGCGCCTAACTGCGTCACCAGCTTCCTCCATTTGTTGGCCACGAAATACTGATCCGGGCGGTCGATAAAATTCATCGCCATCCACGAATCTCTCCAGAATTCCAATGGTGCCATTGTGCATGCGAAGGTTCTTAAGTTACTTTGTCGCCAAATGTAATGTATATAATGACTCGAAGGACTTATTACTGTAAACTCACTCAGTTGCAAACCTGGTTCAACTTTATTCGCGGCCAAAATGCGCACATGACATATATGTCAGGGCCCACGCACGCGCGTACAGCCCGATGACCTCCGACAGTGGCGCCCCCTGGTGTCTAGTGACCCCAAGTATCAATATATAACACCCCACCCCATCTCCCCACCCCACGATCTCTCTGCCGCACTCCCAGCCCCAAGCCAGCCAGCCCAGATACCCCTTTGTTCAGTACCTGTACCATCCAACACGTGACCTCCCCATGTCCGGCAAAATCCCTTATCCAGCACAGGCCAGGTCCCAAGGGTGCCGGAGAAGAGAGGTTCAACCTGTATTTAATTTTGTTTCATTATAATTAATCTTTATTACACTGATTTTACTATTGCATACTCATTATTGTATTATTTACAATGTCATTTGAATTTCTTCAAGAAATTTTTTTTTGCCTGTGTCTATCTGCATGCGCATTTTACCTCTTTTACACTTCCTTCTCCTGCTTTTTCTCTCTTTCCCTCCCTTGTTAATATCTAACATGTTGTAAGACTGTTGTGTGGTGCCTTAGGACGTTTTACTATGTTAAAGGCGCTATATAAATAAAAGTTATTATTATTATTACTCTTATTCCTTTTCACTCTTTTCATTTACAAATGTCTGTTTTTCACTTTTGGGGCTGTTTCAAGTTTAGGATATTGTCTTAGATATTCTCTTGGGCAAAGTCATGTGATTGAGCATCTTATGTTTAATGTCTGTACTACTCAATATCTAATGATATAATAGTTTAACACAGGAGTCTATCAATTTTACCTTCTAGTGATTTGAGCTGCATAAGAACATTAGAAATAGGAACAGGAGTAGGCCATTCGAGCCTGCTCCGCTATTCAATAAGATCATGGCTGATCTGATCATGGACTCAGCTCCACTTCCCCGCCCACTCCCCATAACCCCATATCCCATTATCATTTAAGAAACTGTCTATTTCTGTCTTAAATTTATTCAATGTCCCAGCTTCCACAGCTCTCTGAGGCAGCGAATTCCACAGATTTACAACCCTCTGGGAGAAGAAATTTTTCCTCATCTCTGTTTTAAATGGGCGACCCCTTATTCTAAGACCATGCCCTCTAGTTCTAGTCTCTCTCATCAGTGGAAACATCCTCTCTGCATCCACTTTGTCAAGCCCCCTCATAATCTTATACGTTTCGATAAGATCACCTCTCATTCTTCTGAATTCCAATGAGTAGAGGCCCAACCTACTCAACCTTTCCTCATAAGTCAACCCCCTCATCCCCAAAATGAACCGAGTGAACCTTCTCTGAATTGCCTCCAAATTAAGAATATCCTTTCGTAAATATGGAAACCAAAACTGCACGAAGTATTCCAGGTGTGGCCTCACCAATACCTTATATAGCTGTAGCAAGACTTCCCTACTTTTATACTCCATCCCCTTTGCAATAAAGGCCAAGATACCATTGGTCTTCCTGATCACTTGCTGTACCTGCATACTATCTGATCCGTTCATAAGGAAAGGATGAAATTGAGTCCTGTGTACAATGAGCAAGTGTGACCTTAGCTCCTTTAATAAAACTCCAGAGTGCAGGTACCTCATGGGTGGCCTGCTTATATACCGTACTCCCAAAGGATGCTGGGATCCCTTGGGACTCCAACAGGTAAGCCCTCTGGTGGTAGTGTAATACAGGTTACAAGGGGTTTAAATACATAACATCACTCCACTTTGAAGTCAATAGTACACTTATTTACAAGGCGAGACGACCTGGGGCTTATTGCTCCCTTGTCGATCATCTTGGTACAAATGCGGGTATGGGTGAGTTGGTTAGTTCTTCACTGGGCAGCTGGCCTTGCCGGGCTGCTGGGGATGGTGAGTTTGGCTCCGTGGTCAACCATGATGTCAGTTGCCACTTGTGTATGTGTTGGAGGGTCAAAGTTGGTGGTGTCTTCTTCGGGTTGTTCGTAGCTGTTGGTGAACCGCAATTTGACTTGGTCCAAATGTTTTCTGCACATTAGTCCATTGACCAATTTGACCTGAAACACCCTACTCCCCTCTTTGGCTATGACCGTGCCAGCAAGCCATTTAGTACCATGTCTATAATTGAGTACAAACACAGGATCATTGACCTCAATATTGCGTGATAAATTTGCACGGTCATGGTACACACTTTGTTGATGCCGCCTGCCCTCCACGTGATCATGGAGATCAGGGTGGACAAGAGAGAGCTTTGTTTTGAGTGCCCTTTTCATGAGCAGCTCGGCTGGGGAAACTCCGGTAAGTGAGTAGGGTCTGTGCGGTAGCTGAGCAGCACACGGGATAGTCGGGTCTGCAGGGAGCCTTCCAACACGTGTTTCAGGCTTTGCTTGATGGTCTGAACTGCTTGTTCTGCCTGGCCATTGGATGCGGGCTTGAACGGGGCAGATGTGATGTGCTTGATCCCATTGCGGGTCATGAATTCCTTGAATTCAGCACTGGTGAAACATGGCCCATTGTCGCTGACTAGGACATCAGGCAGGCCGCACGTGGCAAACATGGTTCGTAGGCTTTCAATAGTGGCCGTGGATGTGCTTACAGACATTATTGCACATTCAATCCATTTTGAGAAAGCATCCACGACGCTTCTAGGCAAAACATTTTGCCTAGAAATGGGCCCGCATAGTCCATATGGAGCCTCGACCATGGTTTGGAGGGCCACATCCACAAATTTAGTGGTCCCTCTTTGGGTGCATTGCTCAGCTGAGAGCAAGTGTTGCACTGGCGCATGCATGACTCTAAATCTGAGTCGATGCCGGGCCATGACACATGAGATCTGGCTATGGCTTTCATGATTACAATGACTGGGTGGGTCCTGTGTAGTTCACAAATGAATGTATCTCTGGCTTTCTTGGGCAAGACCACGCGATTGCCCCACAACAGACAGTCCGCCTGCAGGGACATTTCATCTTTGCGCCTGTGGAACGGCTTAATTGCCTCCTGCACCTCCGCTCGGATGCTGGACCAGCTCCCATGGAGGACACAGTTTTTTTTAACCAAGGACAGTAAAGGATCCTGACTGGTGGGCCGTAACAGAGAACTTTTCGTTTTCGAATGCATCCATGAGCAAGTCCCCTGGCTGTGCCATTTCCACCCCGATGGTGGGCAATGGCAGCCGACTGAAAACATCTGTGCAGTTCTCTGTGCCCGGTCTGTGGCGGATTACATAGTTGTATGACGACAGTATGAGCGTCCATCTTTGGATGTGGGCAGAGGCGTTGGTGTTAATCCCTTTGCTCTCAGAGAACAGCGATATGAGCGGCTTGTGGTCAGTTTCAAGCTCAAACTTGAGGCCAAATAAGTACTAGTGCATTTTCTTTACCCCATAACCGCACGCCAGAGCCTCTTTTTCAATCATGCTGTAGGCCCTTTCAGCCTTAGACAAACTCCTGGACGCATAAGCGACCGGTTGTAAAATCCCTGATTCATTAGCCTGTTGTAAAACACACCCGACCCCGTATGACAACGCATCGCAAGCTAGCACTAATCTTTTACAAGGGTCATACAGAACAAGCAGCTTATTTGAACACAACAGATTTCTGGCTTTCTTAAAGGTAGCCTCTTGTGAATTCCCCCATACCCAGTCATCTCCCTTTCGCTGTAGGTCATGTAGGGGTTCTAGCAGGGTGCTTAACCCAGGGAGGAAATTACCAAAATAGTTAAGGAATCCCAGGGACGACTGCAGCTCCATCACATTCTGTGATCTCGGTGTGTTCTTGATGGCCTCCGTCTTGGCATCGGTGGGTCTGATGCCGTCTGCTGCGATTCTTCTTCCCAGGAAAACACACTTCGAGCATTTCAACCTGAGCCCCATGCGATCCAACCGACTGAGAACCTCTTCCATATTCTTTAAGTGCTCAGTGGTGTCCCAACCTGTAACCAGTATGTTGTCCTGGAAAACCACAGTGCGAGGAACCGACTTTAGCAGGCTATCCATGTTCCGTTGGAAGATTGCCAACCGAATTCCGAACGGGCATCTGTTATAGATGAACAGATCTTTGTGCGTGTTGATGCAAGTGAGGCCTTTCGAAGACATCTCCAGCTCCTGCGTCATGTAGGCCGAGGTCAGGTCCAACTTGGTGAACGTTTTCCCTCCAGCCAGGGTCGCAAATAGATCGTCTGCCTTGGGTAGCCGGTACTGGTCCTGTAGCAAAAAACGGTAAATCGTTACTTTATAGTCCCCACAAATTCTGACCGTGCCGTCCTCTTTGAGTACCGGGACAATTGGACTAGCCCACTCGTTGAATTCCACCGGCGCGATGATACCTTCTCGCTGCAGCCTGTCCAGCTCCATTTCTACTTTCTCTCGCATCGTATACGGTACCGCCCGTGCCTTGTGGTGGATGGGTCGCGTACCGGGAACCAAATGGATCTGCACATTCACCCCCGAGAAGCTTCCAATGCCTGGCTCGAACAACGATGGAAACCTGCTCAGAACCTGGGCACATGAGGCATCGTCGACGGACGAAAGCGCTCGGATGTCATCCCAGTTCCAGCGGATTTTTCCCAGCTAGCTTCTGCCAAACAATGTGGGGCCATCCACTGGCACAATCCACAGCGGGAGTTCGTGCACTGCTCCATCATAGGAGACTTTGACTTCTGCACTTCCAATTACAGGGATTAGTTCCTTGGTGTGAATGGGGCTGAGCTTGGGCCTGTGTGCCTTTTTGCCCCACAGCCTGGCGAAGGCCTTTTTACTCATTATGGACTGACTCGCGCCCATGTCCAGTTCCATAGAAATTGGAATTCCGTTCAGTTCAACTTTCAACATTATTGGTGGACATTTCGGTGGTGAATGTGTGTACCCCGTACACTTCTGCCTCCTCGGTACGAGTCTCTAATTCAGCCTATTCCACAGTGGATCGATCTTCCTCGGCAACGTGGTGATTTGCAGGGTTTACAGCTCGCCTGCACATTTGCTGGAGTTGTCCCATTGTTCTGCATCCGTTGCATGCATAGTGCTTGAAGCGGCATTGACGGGGCCGATGATCACTTCCACAACGCCAACAAGGTGCTAACTGCCTCGCATTAACGATTGATGGCGAACTCTGGGTCATCTGAGTTCGAGCAGCAGCAGCCGGCCTGTACGTTCTGCCATGTATATTCCTGCTTGAAAACGACGTTACTTTGTGCACAGTATTCTTTATTCTGCAAAATCTGTTTTGTGTTGTCGCTGGTGGACATAAATGCCTGGGCTATCTTTATGGCTTTACTTAGATTCGGAGTTTCAGCAGTCAACAGTTTGCGAAGGATTACCTCATGGCCAATTCCCAGTACAAAAAATTCTCTAAGCATTTGTTCTAGGAATCCCTCAAATTCACAATGTTCTGCGAGGCGCCTTAGTTCAGCGACATAGCTCGCCACTTCCTGGCCCTCCGACCATTGACACATGTAGAACCGATATCTCGCCATCAAAACACTTTCCTTAGGATTTAGGTGCTCCCGGACCAACGTACACAATTCTTCATAGGATTTAGTTGTTGGTTTTGCCGGAGCTAGGAGATTCTTCATGAGGCCATAGGTTGTTGTCCCACAGACAGTTAGGAGGATCGCCCTTCGTTTGGCAGCGTTCTCGTCCCCTTCCAGCTCGTTGCCCACAAAGTATTGGTTGAGTCTCTTCATGAAGGCCTCCCAATTGTTCCCTTCTGAGAATTTCTCCAGGATACCAACTGTTCTTTGCATTTTCGTGCGGTTGTTTGTTACCTCATCGCCAATTGATACATTCGTAAGTAAAGGATGAAATTGAGTACTGTGCACAATGAGCAAGTGTGACCTTAGCTCCTTTAATAAGACTCCAGAGTTAAGATACCTCGTGGATGGCCTGCTTATATACCGTGCTCCCAAGGGATGCTGGGATCCCTTGGGACTCCAAAAGGTAGGCCCTCTGATATTAGTGTAAAACAGGTTACAAGGGGTTAAATACATAACACTATCCTTTTGCGTTTCATGTACAAGTACCCCCAGGTCCCGCTGTACTGCGGCACTTTGCAATCTTTCTCCATTTAAATAATAACTTGCTCTTTGATTTTTTTCTACCAAGTGAATGACCTCACACTTTCCAACATTATACTCCATCTGTCAAATTTTGCCCACTCACTTAGCCTGTCTATGTCCTTTTGCAGATTTTTTATGTCCTCCTCATACATTGCTTTTCCTCCCAAGAAATAGGAGCAAGAGTAGGCCAATTGGCCCATCGATCCTGCTTCGCCATTCAGTATCTTGGCTGATGTAAATAGTTGGGGTCCCAGCACTGATCCCTGCGGCACCCCACTAGTTACTGGTTGCCAACCAGAGAATGAACTATTTATCCCGACTCTCTGTTTTCTGTTAGTTAGCCTATCCTCTATCCATGCTAATATATTACCCCCAACCCTGTGAACTTTTATCTTGTGCAGTAACCTTTTATGTGGCACCTTGTCAAATGCCTTCTGGAAGTCCAAATACACCACATCCACTGGTTCCCCTTTATCCACCCTGTTCGTTACATCCTCAAAGAACTCCAGCAAATTTGTCAAACATGACTTACCCTTCATAAATCCAAGCTGACTCTGCCTGACCGAATTTTGCTTTTCCAAATGTCTTGCGACTGCTTCTTTAATAATGGATTCCAACATTTTCCCAACCACAGATGTTAGGCTAACTGGTCTATAGTTTCCTGCTTTTTGTCTGCCTCCTTTTTTAAATAGGGGCGTTACATTTACAGTTTTCCAATCTGCTGGGACCTCCCCAGAATCCAGGGAATTTTGGTAAATTACAACCAATGCATCCACTATCCTTGCCGTTACTTCTCTTAAGACCCTAGGATGCAAGCCACCAGGTCCAGGGAATTTATCTGCCTTTAGATCCATTATCTTACTGAGTACCACCTCCTTAGTGATTGTGATTGTATTAAGTTCCTCCCCCCCTATAGCTCCTTGGCTATCCACTGTTGGAATATTGTTTGTGTCCTCTACCGTAAAGACTGATACAAAATATTTGTTCAGAGTTTCTGCCATCTCCATGTTCCTCATTACTAATTCCCTGGTCTCATCCTCTAAGGCAGCAACATTTACTTTAGCCACTCTTTTTTCCTTTTTATATACCTATAGAAACTCTTGCTATCTGTTTTTATATTTTGTGCTCGTTTACATTCATAGTCTATCTTCCCTTTCTTAATCAGTTTTTTTAGTCGTTCTTTGCTGGCTTTTAAAAGCTTCCCAGTCTTCTGCCCTCCCACTAGTTTTGGCCACTTTGTATGCCCTTGCTTTTAATTTGATACCGTCCTTAATTTCCTTAGTTAGCCACGGATGGCTATCTTTTCTCTTACACCCTTTCCTCTTCACTGGAATATATTTTTCTTGAGAGTTGTGAAATATCTCTTTAAATGTACACCACTGTTCATCAACCATCCTACACTTTAATCTAGTTTCCCAGTCCACTTTACCCAACTCTGCCCTCATACCTTCATAGTGTCCTTTATTTAAGCTTAGTACGCTGGTTGGAGATCCAACTTTCTCACCCTCCATCTGGATTTGAAATTCAATCATGCTATGATCACTCATTCCGAGGGGATCCTTTACTAGGAGATTGTTTGTTAATCCTGTCTCATTACACAGGACCAGATCTAAGACAGCCTGCCCCCTGGTTGGTTCCATTACATACTGCTCAAGGAACCTGTCCCTTATGCACTCCTTTAGAAACTCTTCCTCAATGCTACCCTGACCAATTTGATTTGTCCAATCAATATGGAGGTTAAAATCACCCATGATTATTGCTGTTCCGTTTTTACAAGCCCCCACTATTTCCTGGTTTATGCTCCGACCAACAGAGTTGCTACTGTTAGACTACGCCCACCAGTGGCTTTTTCCCTTTATTGTTCCTTATCTCCACCCAAACTGTTTCAACACACTTATGATTTGAGCCAATATTGTTTCTTACTATTGCAGTGATTCCATCCTTTATCAATAGAGCTACCCTACCTCCTTTTCCTTTGTCTGTCCTTCCGGATTGTCAAGTACCCCTGAATATTTAATTCTCAGTACTGGTTACCTTGCAACCACCTCTCTTTAATAGCTATCAGATCATACCCATTTGTCTCAATTTGTTCCGTTAACTCATCTATTTTGTTACAAATGCTACGTGCATTTAGACAAAGTGCCTTTAAGTTTGTTTTTTTTACCCTTTTTTCCTGCTTGTTTCTTCTCTCCTTCAAGCTCACTTTCTTTATTTTTGCTTTCTAATTCCAGCTTTACTCCCCTTCCTACTGAATCTATTTTCAGGTTCCCATCCCCCGACAAGCTAGTTTAAACCCTCCCCAACAGCACTAGCAAACCCTCCCATGAGGATATTGGTCCTGGCTCTGTTGAGGTGCAACCCGTCCGGCTAGCACAGGTCCCACCTCCCCCAGAAGCGGTCCCAATGCCTCAGGAAACTAAAGCCCTCCCGCCTGCACCATCTCTCCAGCCACGTATTCATCTGCTCTATCCTCCTATTTCTGTATTCACTAGCTCATGGCACTGGGAGTAATCCGGAGATTACTACCTTTGAGGTCCTGCTTTTTAATCTCTCTCCTAGCTCCCTAAACTCCGCCTGCAGGACCTCATCCCTCTTCCTACCTATGTCATTGGTACTGATGTGGACCATGACATCTGACTGTTCACCATCTCCCCCCAGAATGCCCTGTAACTACTCAGTGACATCCTTGACCCTGGCACCAGGGAGCCAACATACCATCCTGGAATCACATCTGCGGCTGCAGAAACGCCTGTCTGCTCCCCTGACTATTGAATCCCCTACCACTATAGCTCTTCCATTCTTTTTCCTCCCCCCCCCAGTGCAGCTGAGCCACCCGTGGTGCCGTGGACTTGGCTCTGGCTGCACTCCCCAGAGCCACCATTGCCCTACCAGTGTCATGTATGTAACCTTCATGTAACAACACTGAAATACTGTATATACTTCAGAAATGCACACCTTGACCACAGGGGGTAAACTTGTAGGAGACACTCCTCACCTGGTCATCCAGGTATATAAAGGGAGGTCTCATGCAGGGTCATCACTTCTGGATCCTGTGAATAAAGGTTCAGGTCACAGAGTGACCTTGTCCATAGAATGTGCCTCATGTGGATTTGTGGTATTGTGTAAGGACTTTACATTGGCGATGAGAAACGGGAATCAGCGACCCACGAAAATGGCCACTGGTAGCACAGAAGAACTGTACTGTGTTGGTGAGGACTGGGACGATTTCATTGAGAGGCTTCAGCAGAGTTTTGTCACGAAGGACAGGCTGGGAGATGCAGCGGCCGACAAGCGAAGGGCTCATCTACTGACCAGCTGTGGATCTAAGACTTACACGCTCATGAAAGACCTGCTAGCACCTGAGAAGGCGGAAGACAAAACCTTTGAAGAGCTCAGCAAGCTAATCAGTGAGCACCTCAAATCGGTGAGCAGCGTACACATGGCCCGACACAGATTCTATACCCACCGACGTTGGGAAGGACAGAGCATACCCGACTTCGTTGCGGACCTCTGGCGCTTGGCCAGCCTCTGTGTTCACAGACGCCTACAGGGGGGAGATGCTAAGGGATTTCTTTATTGAGGGCATCGGTCATGCCGGAATTTTCAGAAAGTTAATCGAGACCAAGGACTTGACCTTGGAAGCGGCGGCGTTGCTGGCTCAGACTTTTATGGCGGGGGAGGTGGAAACCAAGATAATATACGCGCGCAACTCTGACTCTGATGGATCAGGGGGTCAATATCATAAACGTGACTCAGAGCCCAGCAAGGGCAAGGGCAGTTCGACACACCCCAGGCAGCAATAGACCCCAGAACAGGTTTTCAACACAGACAATGGCAGGCTGAACGGACATTTACGCCATCCCAGTGGACAATGCGTTCTGGGATGGGGCCATTGACACCCACTAACAAGGTGCTCAAGAGCAGTTAAAGGGACAATCAACGAGGAATGCCTGGTATCAGCTTTTTTGTTCACAACAATGGGAATCTCAGTTCATGCTGGAGGTGTGGGGGCAGACATGCTGCCAGGACTTGCAGGTTTCAACAGTTCGCCTGCAGAAATTGTAACCTCACTGGCTATTTAGCCAGAATGTGCAGGAAGCCTGCAACCAGGCTAATTTACGAGGCGGATGGACCAGAAGAGGGGTCTGCGAGGCAGGATGACGCGTGGGGCAAATCAATGGACGCTGAAGTTCAGCGGGTTCATGTGGCAAACATTCATAGCTCATATACCAAAACGCCACCTATGATGATGAAGGTCCTATTAAACGGCATCCCCGGTACGCATGAAGCTGGACACTGGGGCCAGCCAGTCACTCATGAGCGTTCAACAATTCGAAAAGCTATGGCCACTCAAAGCCAGCAGACCCAAACTAGAACGCATTGGGACTCAATTACGGACATACACCAAATAAATCATTCCAGTGCTAGGCAGTGCAATGTTAGCTGTCACACACAATGGATCAGTGAACCGGCTGCCACTCTGGATTGACCCAGGCAATGGTCCCGCACTGTTGGGGAGGAGCTGGTTAGCTGAGAAGAACTGGAAATGGGGGGATGTGCACGCAGTGTCATCTGTGGAGCGAAGTTCATGCTCACAGGTCCTACAGCAATTTGAGTCACTATTCCAACCTGGCGTCGGGAAGTTCAAAGGTACCAAAGTAGTGATTCGCAATACCCCAGTGCACCACAAAGCCAGAGCTGTGTCGTATGTGATGCGGGAGAAAATTGAAAGCGAATTGGACCGTTTGCTGAGAGAGGGCATCATCTCGCCCGTTGAATTCAGCGACTGGGCGAGCTCTATTGTTCCCATCCTAAAAGCGGATGGCTCGGTCAGGATCTGTGGCGACTACAAGGCCACTATCAACCGGGTGTCACTACAAAACCAATACCGGCTTCCGAGAGTGGAGGATCGTTTTGCCACGCTGGCAGGCGGCAAGCTGTTCACCAAGCTGTTGGACCTCACTTCAGCCTACATGACCCAAGAACTGGCCGACGAATCCAAACTACTGACCACAATCACCACGCACAAGGGACTGTTTGTTTACAACAGGTGCCCTTTGGCATTCGATCAACGGCCGCGATCTTTCAAAGAAACATGGAAAGCCTGCTCAAATCCATTCCTGGAATGATCGTATTCCAGGAAGACATCCTCATCACGGGTTGAGACACCGAGGAACACCTCCACAATCTGGAGGAGCTGCTACGCCGACTGGACAGGGTAGGCCTGCGACTCAAGAAGTCCAAGTGTGTGTTTTTAGCCCCAGAGGTCAAGTTTTTGGGCAGGAGGGTTGCTGCAGATGGGATTCGGCCCACCGAATCCAAAACGGAGGTGATCCGTCACGCGCCCAGGCCCGGCAACACATCGGAGTTGCGTTCATTTCTGGGACTCTTGAACTATTTCGGGAACTTTCTGCCAAACTTAAGCACATTGTTGGAGCCGCCAAACGTGCTCCTGCGTAAGGGATGCGATTGGTTTTGGGGGGACTGTCAAGAACGGGCTTTCAATCGGGCACGTAACCTACTCTGTTCAAATAAGTTGTTGACCCTGTACGACCCCTGTAAGAAATTGGTTCTGACATGTGATGCATCATCCTATGGGGTTGGGTGCGTGTTGCAGCAGTGCAATGCTGAGGGGCAACTCCAACCTGTGGCTCATGCCTCCAGGTCACTCTCTCAAACAGAACGTGGATATGGGATGGTCGAGAAGGAAGCACTCGCATGTGTCTATAGGGTGAAAAAGATGCACCAGTACCTTTTTGGCAGGAGGTTTGAATTAGAAACGGACCACAAGCCGTTAGCATCCCTGTTGTCAGACAGCAAGGCTGTCAATGCCAATTCGTCAGCTCGCATACAGCGATGGGCTCTCACGCTGGCTGCTTATGACTACACCATCCGGCACCAGCCTGGCACTGAAAATTGCGCTGCTGTGCTCAGCAGGCTTCCACTGACCACCACTGAGGGGACAGTGGAGCAAAGCGCTGAGATGGTCATGGCCGTTGATGCCTTTGACAGCGCAGGCTCCCTCATCACAGCCCGCCAGATCAAAATCTGGACCAACAGAGATCCCCTCCTATCTTTGATTAAGAAATGTGTCCTGACTGGGGATTGGGCACCCGCACATGGAGCATGCCCTGAGGAGGTCAGACTGTTTCACAGACGGATGGATGAGCTCTCCATCCAAGCCGACTGCCTACTATGAGGCAGCCAGGTAGTCATGCCCCAGAGGGGCAGGGAAGCTTTCATCAGGGAACACCACAGCGAGCACCCAGGCATCGTGCTGATGAAGGCCATTGCCCGATCACACGTTTGGTGGCCGGGAATTGATTCAGACCTGGAACACTGTGTTCGCAGGTGCACGATGTGTGCCCAGCTGGGTAATGCCCCCAGGGAGGCCCCACTCAGCCCGTGGCCCTGGCCCACCAGGCCATGGTCATGAATTCACATAGACTACGCGGGCCCGTTCATGGGGAAAATGTTTCTCATTGTGGTTGATGCGTACTCGAAATGGATCAAGTGCATCATTTTGAATTCGTGCACGACATCCACCACTGTGGAGAGTCTACGTGCGGTCTTTGTGACCCATGGTTTGCCGGACATCCTTGTTAGCGATAATGGCCCATGTTTCACTCGTTACGAATTCTAGGAGTTCATGTCGGGTAATGGCATCAAACATGTCAGGACAGCACCATTCAAGCTGGCCTCCAATGGCCAGGCGGAAGGTGCAGTCCAAATCATAAAACAAGGCATGCTCAGGATTCAAGGTCCCTCCCTTCAATGCTGTCTATCGTGCCTCCTGCTGGCCTCTCGGTCCCAACTGCACTCGCTCACGCGGGTCCCGCCAGCGGAGCTCCTTATGAAACATACACTCAAAACTCGGCTGTCCCTCATTCATCCTGTCTTGTCCGACATTGTTGAAGGCAAGCACCAGTCCCAAAATGAGTACCATTACCGTAATTCAAGGGGGAGATGTTTAGAAATTGGTGACCCCGTATTTGTTCTCAATCACGCTTTGGGGCCCAAATGGCTTGAAGGTACTGTAATAGACAAAAAGGGGAATAGGGTCATCGTGGTTAAACTTAACAATGGGCAGATATGCCGCAAGTAAAAAAAAGGTTCAGCATGGACACTGAGGAACCTGAGGAAGATCATGAGATGGTATTCACACCACCGCCAGTGAATGAGCAACAAGAACATTCAGCAGCATGCACAGTTCCTGCGGTCAGCCCGGACAGGCCGGAATCACCACAGGGGACAGACACACAGGCCAAGGCTCAACAGCCAAAGCCCCAACTGCAGCGCTCCACGATGGAGTGCAGACCACCCGAAAGACTTAACCTGTGATCCCAATAAGACGTTGGGGGGCAGGTGATGTCATGTATGTAACCTTCATGTAACAACACTGCAATACTGTATATACTTGAGCAATGCACACATTGACCACAGGGGGTGAACTTGTGGGAGACACTTCTCACCTGGTCATCCAGGTATATAAAGGGAGGTCCCACGCAGGGTCATCACTTCTGGGTCCTGTGAATAAAGGTGCAGGTCACAGAGTGACCTTGTCCATAGAATGTGCCTCGTGTGGATTTGTGGTATTGTGTAAGGACTTTATAACCGGTACCGGTTGGAGAGTGAGATGGACTCAGGGGACTTCTGCACTACCTACCTAGCCCTCCTCTTTTGTAATTGGGTCACCCAATCCCAATCTGCCTGCACATTCTTAAGCTGTGGAGTGACCGTCTCTAGAAACGTGCTATCCACGTTGCTCTCAGTCTCGTGGATGCACCGCAGTGACCCCAGCTGCTGCTCAAGCTCCAAAACACGGAGCTCGAGTTGGTGCAGTTGGAGACACCTCCTGCACACATGGTCGCCCCGGCTGCGCGCAGCGTCTGGGGCTTCCCACATGCCACAGGATGTGCAATCCACGGGACTGAGCTGCCCTGCCATCCCTCTAGTTACACTCGCAACTATCGAGTAGAACTAAACTCTAAACCTTAGCACAACACACCCACCCGCTACGCGGCAAACAGCCGATTTAATTAACTGGATCTCCTTAGATAATAAGGATCACATATTTTACTGGCCGATGCTACTTACAACAATGCCAAAGGTTTCCTACTAAAAGGAAAAAGAAAAATACTCACCAATCCACCAGCCAATCACTTACCCGCTTGGCTGTGATGTCACACTTCGTTTTGATTTTTAAAAACTTTTTGTCCCTGCACCAGCCGGCCCCTCTGACGGCCGTGCCCTTTTTATGAGCCTCTCGATCCTCCCGCTCCTGCTCCTGTGGCTCCTCCGATGGCCGCAAAATTTTTTATGGGCGCCTCGATCCTCCCGCTCCTGTTCCTATATACGGAACCACCATAAGTATGAATGGGAATACCCCCAAAAATACAGAAACACTGAAAATAGCAACAAAAAAAAAATCACACATTTGAAATGAATAAAAATGGAATTTAATTAATTATTTAAAACAAAAATTTAATTTTTAAAAATAAAAATGTGCATATTTTAATGGATCTAAAGTAAACATAAATGTTGGCATTTAAATAAAATGATCTTTCTGTACTTTAAATGTCTTACGCTGATAAAAGGAGGCCTTACGCCTGCTTTTTTCAGTCGTAAGAATTTGAAGGGCATTAGCTGGGCAAGAGTTGGGCAAATGGTCCAACTCTCCGTCCGCGGAGGCCCTTTACTTTCAGATGCGGTGGATTTGTCAAGCGGATTCTTGACAGATCGCAAGTTCTGGGTTTAGGCGCTGGTGCTTCGCGTAGCTAAACTCGGAACTTGCATGGCCCCTACGGGCACATGCACACCTCGAACTCGCCCGTAGGGGCCACGAATTCAGGCCCCTTATGTTCCATTGATAAATATTACATTTTAGCTTAAACAATAGTTTTAGTAGAGATGTTTTTAAAATGATATTTCTTTCTTCACAGAGAATATAAATTGCTGCAATAAAATAGAGTTGAATTTAGTAACAATGGATTTTACAGTTTTGCTAGTTATCATTCCCTCACAATCAAATGGTTGCTAGTGAATTCCATAAATCGGTATTTTTAAGGAAGTCAGGATTTGCTTCCCAATAATTCATCTTGCTTGGTTTTACAAATTGGTAATAAAATTAATGAGTAATCATTTGGGCTTCCAAGAAAAGTTTTTGAATTCATTACAATTGGAGCTCTGCTGGAGAACCTGCACACTACCTGTATAATCTAGTAACCAGCATCTTAGAATTGACTTAATTAACCCGGACTGGCTTTCCCTCCCTCTATGTAATGAAATATCTGTCTTTGCTCAGTGCTTCTCTTGACATTGGATACTGAGCCGTAAAGTAATGTATTGACACAGAAACATGCT
This sequence comes from Pristiophorus japonicus, assembly GCF_044704955.1. Lineage (NCBI taxonomy): Eukaryota > Metazoa > Chordata > Chondrichthyes > Pristiophoridae > Pristiophorus > Pristiophorus japonicus. Next base: position 191,953,598 of record NC_091982.1, on the reverse strand, counting down.
GGGCTACCAGGTTGTCTTAAAGTGGAACTCTCTTAAGATCCATTTAAATTTTTAGTGCAAATATGAATCTCAACTTAGATTTGATTTATGCCAGTTCAGACTAAAAAAAACAGAGAGAAATTCTGGAATTATTCCAGAGTTTGTGGTGGAGTAACTGTAGGGTTCTATGGAAAGATGGATAAAATGGCCTCCCTCATCAGTATTTATTTTTGTATTCTTATCTATGTTTTGGCTGGTGTAGAATTTATTCATTCCCAATCATTTAAAGAGGACATATGAAAGAATTAATTCAGGACCCTTGATGGTCATTTTGTTTCTACCGTAGATCATATCTGCAAGATGAAGGGGTTGACTTATTAAGATAGGTTGCGCTATACACATTGGAGTTCAGAGGAATGAGAGTTGATCTTATTGAAACATAAGATAATAAGGGGGCTCGACAAGGTGGATGCAGAGAGGATATTTCCACTCATAGGGGAAACTAAAACTAGGGTACATAGTTTAGAATAAGGGGCCGCCCATTTAAAACTGAGATGAGAAATTTATTCTCTCAGAGGGTTGTAAATCTATGGAATTCTCTGCCCCAGAGAGCTGTGGAGGCTGGGTCTTTGATACATTTAAATAAGAACATAAGAACATAAGCAATAGGAGCAGGAGTAGGCCATACGGCCCCTCAATCCTGCTCCACCATTTAATACGATCATGGCTGATCCGATCATGGACTCAGGTCCATTTCCCTGCCCGCTCCCCATAACCCCTTATATTCCCTTATCGGTTAAGAAGCTGTCTATCTCTATCTTAAATGTATTCAATGACCCAGCTTCCACAGCTCTCTGAGGTAGCGAATTCCACAGATTTACAACCCTCTGAGAGAAGAAATTCCTCCTCATCTCAGTTTTAAATGGCCGGTCCCTTATGCTAAAATTATGCCTCCTAGTTCTAGTTTTCCCTATCAGTGGAAACATCCTCTCTGCATCCACCTTGTCAAGCCCTCTCATAATCTTATACATTTCGATAAGATCACCTCTCATTCTTCTGAATTCCAATGAGTAGAGACTCAACCACCTCAACCTTTCCTCATAAGTCAACCCCCTCATCTCCGGAATCAACCTAGTGAATCCTCTCTGACCTGCCTCCAAAGCAAGTACATCCTTTCTTAAATATGGAAATCAAAGCTTTACACAGTATTCCAGGTGTGGCCTCACCAATAACCTGTATTACTGCAGCAAGACTTCTCTGCTTTTATACTCCATCCCCTTTGCAATAAAGGATAAGATTCCATTGGCCTTCCTGATCATTGCTGTACCTGCATACTAACCTTTTGTGTTTCATGCACCAGGTCCCAATGTACAGCACTTTGCAATTTTTTTCCATTTAAATAATAACTTGCTCTTCAATTTTTTCTGACAAAGTGCATAATCTCACACTTTCCAACATTATACTCCATCTGCCAAATTTTCACCCACTCACTTAGCCTATCTATGTCCTTTTGCAGGTTTTTTTTTGCCCTCCTCACACATTGCTTTTCCTCCTATCTTTGTATCGTCAGCAAACTTGGCTACGTTACACTCAGTCCCTTCATCCAAGCCGTTAATATAAATTGTAAATAGTTGGGGTCCCAGCACTGATCCTTGCGGCACCCTGTTGGGGTAAAAAGAAGACTTCTCTTCCTGAAGGTGGATTCCCTGATATAAGGATTTGACACCTGCCCTCTCTCATATAGCAACCACGGAATCACTCGGACTAAACCTTAGTTCAACTGGGTTTTATTCAAACATGCTCGGGAAGATTCCGATGAACACTTCGGTAGAACAACAGTTTGTAATGACAGTTATACATTTTCTGAGGTGTGTGACCCTCCTACAAAACCATCAATTGGTCTACTACTATCAACGAAGTTACATTAATTTGTTGACTCTTATCAGACTAGCTCTGAGTAGTTCTACCTCACCTGTCCATTTCCCATCACATGTCACCCTCCCGGAATGTGTTATTCAATGGTGTCAACTTGCCTCAGTTTCTCATACCGTGTGAAATAACCTTGCTTCCCAGGTTTGCTATCTTGTTCCCAAATACCTGCTTTCTTATCCTATTCCCAAGAGAACTTCAGTCATAATGTCCTAGTTTGTCATGAGATTCAGATGCTGTTACAATCCAGACTGTTGACTCTCCACTGCCCTTGGTGTTATTCAGAATGTAAATCTGTATTAAGGTTAACACAATGGATGGTTCATTACCCATCAAGCTTCGCTGTTTCCCTCTTCTTAACCCAATGTAAGCGAGTGTATGAGCATGCTTTACATACATAAGCGAGGTTTACATAATCGGTCAATATTATAATCCCTACCATAAGACAGAGGAATTCCTGATTCCTCAGAACCTCTTGATACTAATAAGCCCTTTCAATCTTGACCATTTTACGTGTCAGATCAATTCACTACCTTCAGTATCCCCATTCGTGACCATTGGTCTGTCTCCACTCAGTGACCATTTTTTTATCCCCTTACAATCTCTACTAATGGCCCATGGCTATATGCCCAAGATATGCCATTTCCCAATTACTTCCTCATGGGTGAACCTCCAGGGTTGCCCTTTCGCTTGGATAGTACTACTTCCCGAACTGCAGGACCCAGTTGTTGGCTTTTCCATCAAAGTTATACTAAATAAGTCCTTTCTGCCAGACTGTCTATATTCCCTTTATTCAATGTTTTATCTATTGTTCGGGCTATGGCCTGCCTCTTACGTAAGTTACACTTTTTACAGGCTAACAAAAACAAGATGACCAAGATGATCCATTGCAGTACAACCAGTATATGTGACACTATCTGTATCCACGAATGCAGTTGCACATTGAGTCCAGCGTTCCAAAGTCTTTTATACCACAGCTGGATAGCCAACATTTTTTCAGTGTCTCTTTGCAGTTTGTCTATGTCTTCCATCAGGACTATATATTTCAGTCGTTGCTTCCGAATATCCTGCTCCAGTCTAGTTTGTTCCTCATTCAGTTAGGGTATCGGTTTTCCTTGTGGTCCGATGGCCTTCTCATATCCTTCTCAGATAGTGTCCATCATTGTCCCATTGATGGTTTCTTCTTTCAGTTCAGAGTTTATAACGTATCCATTTTTGTGTGTCTCGTCATGCGGGGTAAAGCAGAAGTCAATATTCATGATGGCGCATGAGGTATCTCCTCCCTTATTTGTGACCGTCATCTCAGTCGCTGTGGTGCTCACACACCATTCCCCATTTCCTCGTGGAGCAACGGTGGTTTCATAGTCCCATGCTAGGGCGGTGATATTCAAGGTGCACCCGTCCACTTGCTCATATCCAGTCATCTTTGAGCATTCGTAGTGGATCTTGACATAAAACAACTTGGTTATTTTTATAGCAATCATCTATGCTGAGATTCTTAATACTGTTCTCTTTAATTACATATCTGGATAGGTCATGGTAACGCACACGAGTTTGATTTCTTATTTCCTCTATATTGTTTGTTTGGTATAGAGGATCTCCCTTTGTCACATTATACTGTGGTATAGATAATACAAAACCTATTATATTTAAATGTCCGGTTACACATTTTGAAGTTGCTCTAGGTTATGTTGTATACCACTGAGTAACCATGCTCCGTACCCTGCATACTATTTCTGTCCGTACTCAAGTTTCTTTCCGCTCTATTTATCGAATTTATAGTTCTGGCATGGTGGCGCAATGTGTGACAATTCCCTCTCCAACAATCCCTGTAAGGTTCGGGTTAGGACGTTGACCCGATCATCTATCGTGTGCAGGTCTATAGCGTTTACCGTCACAACTCCCGCTGCATATCCCACGCCTACCATTTCTAGTATCCCTCTTTTTCCCCAGTCCCGCTTTTTACCTGACCCTCTTTCCAAATCTTATCTTTGTTCTGCCTTATTACCAAACCCCCCTTTTGCCCCAGCGTTCATAGTTGGACACGTTGGTGGTGCTGGGGGTGTGGTGGTCAGGGCCCTGGTAGTGCTCATTGTTGCTAAAGTAGTGGGTGGGGCCGTGTTGGTGGGTCTATCTCGGGAGATATCCCTCCACCACCATTCATAGATGTCTGCACATGAAGTGAAATCGGCACCCCCTTTCCCCTGGATGCAGTATCTTTGTCCCCCCCTCCTGGTTATAAAATACACTGCGGTCTTATTCACACTAATTATTGGTCCCGTATTACTCGCCCATCCCCAATGTTGTTTCGTTTCCTCGTTACGTTGTTTTATGCCCGTTATGCCGATGCTGCAATTTAAGTCCACTATTGCTTAGTCCGTCACCGTCAGCATTTTGATTCTTTATCACAACTAATGTCGCCCGAGTCCCTGTAATACAGGCCTTGCCGTTCCTCAGCCTGTTGTCCTTGATATGAGGATGAATTACCTCACGTTGTTCCCACGAGCACCAAAATCCTGCAAAGAAAACAATATTTCTCGGTCGTCACCAGTTAGTTAGTGACTATGTTTTCCAACTGGGTCCAGTGTTTCCACTTGCCAATACCCCTTATAACTAAGCAGGCACCTGTGTCCCTTACCATTACCTGATGGGGTCCGGTCCACTTTGGTGTGAGCCTGGATCTCTCTGGGTTAATCCTTACCATCACCTGACTGCCTACTTGGGGTATTTGGACCTTCTGTTCCTTAAGTCCTTGATAACTTGTTGATTTTTGCCTGATCCCTAGTCATCATAGGTTGTCCCTCGGAATCGAGGAAGACTTGCTTCCACTCTTAGCATGAGTTCTTAGGTGGCTGTACTGTTCAATACGAGAACCACAGTCGCTGTCACAGGTGGGACAGACAGTGGTTGAAGGGAAGAATAGGCGGGGAGCCTGGTTTGCCGCACGCTCCTTCCGCTGCCTGCGCTTGATTTCTGCATGCTCTCGGCGACGATACTTGAGAAGCTCAGCACCCTCCCCGATGCACTTCCTCCACTTAGGGTGGTCTTTGGCCGGGGACTCCCAGGTGTCAGTGGAGATGTCGCACTCTAGCATGGGCCTTACGCTAAACATCAGTTAAGACAAAGGTCCTCCACCAGCCTATCCTCGCCGCACAGCACTGCCCCCCAGACATCAAGATCCACAATGTGGACCACTTCTCTTATCTCGGGAGCCTCCTATCAACAAGAGCAGGCATTGACGATGTGATCCAATACTGCCTCCAGTGCGCCAATGCAGCCTTCAGCTTCCTGAGGAAAAGAGTGTTTGAAGACCAGGCCCTCAAAACTGTCACCAAGCTCATGGCCTGATCCCTAGTAAAGCGCAGGTCTGTTTCATTATCTTCCCTGTGAAGTGTGTACCTTGATCTGAGCCCAGCTGCAGTGGCATTCCCCATCGGGGAATTATAACTAGGCAGTATGTCTTTCCTTTGTTGCTGGGTAATGGTCCAGTAAAATTTATCTGTAAGTTTTCCCAGGGTCCTTCTTGTCGGGGCTGATGTCCCATTCTGACCTTTACTTCCCCCCCTGGTTTGTATTGGGTGCATGTCAGGCACCTTATACAGTGGTTCTCTATATCTCTACCCATTCTCTTCCATCACCACCATCTGGACATCGAGCTTATCATGATGGTTCTACCTGTATGGACATACCAGTGGTATAAATTCCCATCTTTCCTCCATACCCCGTCGGTCCCTTGTTGGGCTCCACTCTGCTTCCATCCCTCCTTTTCCTGTGGAGTGGCTTCTCCCAGTACCTTAAGTGTGTTTACTTCCTCAGGCCCGATTGTACATGCTCCGACCTGGGCTTCCCCGGCCAGTGTACCTGTCTCCACCACCCCCTTGGCAGCCTCGTCTGCCCAGCACACACTCTTGGGGTAGGAGGGAGGCTTCCACCAATTTCTTAACAATATCCTCGTATTTTATTGGCCCTCCTCCTGAAGTGATGTATCCCCGTCTACTCAGGCTATCATATCATGCACTACTCCAAAAGCATACCGACTGTCTGTATAGATGTTTACTCTTTTCCCTTAGCCATCCTCAGAACCTTGGTGAGAGCCATCAATTCAGCCACTTGAACCGATAGACCCCCTTTTAGACGTCCTTCCCTTCTAACCTGTCCACTGCTATCTACCACTGCCCATCCCGTCCGTGGTGTCCCGTTGATATCGCGCTGGGACCCATCGACATATAGATCCATGTCTGTCTCCTCAAGCCTGACTACTTCCCTCATCTTCTCCTGCTGGGCTACACTGATGCTCCTCTCCCTGCATAATGATCCACCCTGCAGGGTTGTTACATTGTCACCGTCCCATTGAGGGGTAAGAGCATTGCTTCCCACCTAGCCCTTCATACGTCGCATACCGTTTTTAGCCTTCCTGTTTTAAGCACTTCTACTAAGGTATGCTGGGTACGTAGGATAACGTGTCCCGACATTACTATTGGTTCGCTAACTCTGATGGCCCATGCCCCACAGTCGAGGGCAGGAACATACCTCGACAGTCCTGTGGTTACAGGTTGCGGTTTACCTGAGTAATAGGCCACTGGCCTATGTTTGTCCCCATGTAACTGAGTCACTATCATGTTATAATGATTGTTACTGTGGTAGGTATAGATGTGGAAGGGACTATTCTGGTTGGGTAATCCCAGGGCTGGAGCACTTGTGAGAGTTTGTTTTAACCTTACAAACGCAGTTTCCTGATCAGGGCTCCAGTTTACTGGCTCTTGGGAGGGTTTCTCCCCTTTGACCAGTATAGGTTGGGCCATCTCGACATATTCGGGAATAAAATTTTGGCAATAGTGGAATAATCCTAGTACCTGCCTTATCCCTTTCATGGTCCCTGGCTTTAGTATCAATCTAATAGCCTCCTTTCTGTCCTTGGGCATTTGTTTTTTCCCTTTTGTTATGATGTATTCTAGATATTTTACTTCACTCTTTCCATATTAAAGGTATTAAACATTTAAAAAAAAAATCTTTATAACCGTTACAATTTTATTTTCCTTCTGGCATTTGGGAAAATTATCACTTCCAATTAAGAAACTCAAATTAATAATGTCCAGTAATTTTTTTAATTCCATGCAGCGATGCTAAAGTTGTTTGGTGAACTAAATAAAACAGCTGTCAGTGGAAAGGGTTAACTCCTTTGCAGGTTCGTAAGAAGTCATGACATGACTGCGTAATTCTTTTTTTTAAACCTTTCCTGATATCAGAATACGGCATCCATTTTTTAAAAAAGGTTTTTAAACCGAAATTTAAATCTTCTTTACTGCAGTAGAAACTTTCCCGTGATTTAAAATTATCAACATAGAATGTCTTTTATCTCTTTTCCAATGTGGTGAAGGCTTCATATTCATATTTTGAAAAGGAACCGGAAGTTCACCGTGGCCATGATGGAAGTCCGGTTTTCATTGGTTAATTACCCTCAGTAATCCAATTAAACCAATATCTTTTTCAAAGCCAATATCAAATAGCATCCAGTAAGTTACATCTTTTTCCATTGTTAATTTAAACTGCATAAGACAATCGCAAAATTTTTCTCCAATTAAACGTTCAATTTGTTTTCCTTTTAGCAATCTAACTTCAAGGTTGCATGTTTTATCTTTTGATAAACAACCCGTCCTTTGTGCATTCAATTCCGGTGCACAATGAACATATCCGAAAAGTGGGGGAGCTAGAACAAACATATCGTTCCCCGCCCCCCTTTGAATCGTAACTTAATATTTTAATGGCCTTCCTCCAGTCCATCGTTAAACATCTTTGTTTTCTCTTTCTTGGCACAAAAGTTGCAGCTTCTGTGTCGGTTTTAACTCATAAGTTTTTAAAAATTATTTTCACATTCTTTCCTGCGAGCATTTATACTCGAGACCCTTCTGGTCCATATCTCAGAGACCCACTTTTGTCTTCATTCCATCCCATTGGCCAGTTTTTCCTAAACACCCCCCTTTAGGTTGTATTCCTTCTTGTTTGTGCCGCACATGATCAATACAGGCTTCTCCCCATTATTACCATGTCACCCGTTAAGCTTCAGGACATACACCTATTTCCTACCTCGGTTTCCGTCCTTCGTGGTTCGTGAGTTATACAGATTACCCCCTCTTAGTTCTTTATACAGATTACCCCCTTCCCCGTACAAAAAACATACTCACTGTAATTGCTAGCTGCCACATCGTCCAGGTCGGAGTGTCTGTACCCTACTTGCAGTGCCAATTGTTGGGGTAAAAAGAAGACTTCTCTTCCTTAAGGTGGACTCCCTGATATAAGGAATCAACACCTGCCCTCTCGTATCCACGGAATCACTCAGACTAAACCTTGGTTCAACTGGTTTTTATTCAAGCATGCTCGGGAAGATTCCGATGAACACTTCCCAGAACAACAGTTTGTAATGACAGTTATACATTTTCTGAGGTGTGCAACCCGCCTACAAAACCATTGATTGGTCTACTGCTATCAGCGAAGTTACATTGATTTATTGACTTTTATCAGACTAGCTCTGAGTAGTTCTACCCCACCTGTCCATCTCCCATCACATGTCACCCTCCCGGAATGTGTTATTCAATGGTGTCAACTTTGCCTCAGTTTCTCATGACGTGTGAAATATCCTTGCTTCCCAGGGTTTGCTATCTTGTTCCCAAATACCTGCTTTCTTATCCTGTTCCCAAGAGAACTTCAGTCATAATGTCCTAGTTTGTCATGAGATTCAGATGCTGTTACAATCTATGTTCCAGGCTGTTGATTCTCCACTGCCCTTGGTGTTATTCAGAATGTAAATCTGTATTAAGGTTAACACAACGGATGGTTCATTACCCATCAAGCTTCGCTGTTTCCCTCTTCTTAACGTAAGTGAATGTATAGCGTGCTTTACATACATAAACGAGTTTTACATAATCGGTCAATATTACACTCCCTACCATAAGACAGGGGAACTCCTAATTCCTCAGAACCTCCTAATACTGATAAACCTTTTTAATCTGGACCATTTTACGTGTCAGATCAATTCACTACCTTCAGTATCCCCATTCGCGACCATCGGTCTGTCTCCACTCCAGTGATCGTTTTTTATCCCCTTACACACCCCACTAGTTACTGATTGCCAACCCGAGAATGTACCATTTATCCCGACTCTGTTTTCTGTTAGTTAGACAATCCTCTACCCATGCTAATATATTACCCCTAACCCTGTGAACTTTTATCTTGTGCAGTAACCTTTTATGTGGCACCTTGTCAAATGCCTTCTGGAAGTCCAAATACACCACATCCACTGGTTCCCCTTTATCCACCCTGTTCATTACATCCTCAAAGAATTCCAGCAAATTTGTCAAACATGACTTCCACTTCATAAATCCATGCTGACTCTGCCTGACTGAATTATGTTTTTCCAAATGTCCTGCTACTGCTTCTTTAATAATGGACTCCAACATTTTTCCAACCACAGATGTGAGGCTAACTGGTCTATAGTTTCCTGCTTTTTGTCTGCCTCCTTTTTTAAATAGGGCGTTACATTTGCAGTTTTCCAATCTGCTGGGACCTCCCCAGAATCCAGGGAATTTTGGTAAATTACAACCAATGCATCCACTATCCCTGCTGCTACTTCTCTTAAGACCCTAGGATGCAAGCCATCAGGTCCAGGGGATTTATCTGCCTTTAGTCCCATTATTTTACGGTATACTACCTCCTTAGTGATTGTGATTGTGTTAAGTTCCTCCCCCCCTATAGCCCCTTGACTATCCATTGTTGGGATATTTTTAGTGTCCTCTACCGTAAAGACTGATACAAAATATTTGTTCAGAGTTTCTGCCATCTCCATGTTCCTCATTACTAATTCCCCGGTCTCATTCTCCAAGGGACCAATATTTACTTTAGCCACTCTTTTCATTTTTATATACCTGTAGAAACTCTTACTATCTATTTTTATATGTCATGCTAGTTTACTTTCATAGTCTATCTTCCCTTTCTTAATCATTTTTTTAGTCATTCTTTTCTGGCTTTTAAAAGCTTCCCAATCTTCTGTCCTCCCATTAGTTTTGGCCACTTTATATGCCCTTGTTTTTAATTGGATGCTATACTTTATTTCTTTAGTTAGCCACGGATGGCTATCTTTTCTTTTACACCCTTTTCTCCTCACTGGAATATATTTTTCTTGAGAGTTATGAAATATCTTCTTAAATGCACGCCACTGTTCATCAACCATCCTACACTTTAATCTATTTTCCACTTTAGCCAATCTGCCCTCAGACCTTTGTAGTCTCCTTTATTTAAGCTTAGTATGCTGGTTTGAGATCCAACTTTCTCGCCCTCCATCTGAATTTGAAATTCAACCATGCCAAGATCATTCATTCCAAGGGGATCCTTACTAGATAGTTTATTAATCCTGTCTTATTACACAGGACCAGATCTAAGATAGCCTGCCCCCTGGTTGGTTCCGTTACATACTGCTCAAGGTACCCGTCCCTTATGCACTCTATAAACTCTTCCTCAAGGCTACCATGACCAATTTGATTTGTCCAATTAATATGGAGGTTAAAATCACCCATGATTATTGCTGTTCCCTTTTTACAAGCCCCCACTATTTCTTGGTTTACACTCTGACTAACAGAGTTGCTACTGTTAGGGGGCCTCTAGACTACACCCACCAGTGATTTTTTTCCCCTTACTTTCCTTATTTCCATCCAAACTGTTTCAACATCCTGATCATTTGAGCCAATATTGTTTCTCACTAATGCAGTGATTCCATCCTTTATCAACAGAGCTATCTCGCCTCCTTTTTTCCTTTCTGTCTGTCCTCCCGAATTGTCATGATCTTATTGATCTTATTGAATTAAGGCGAAGATAGACAGATTTTTGAGTGATAAGGGAGTAAAAGGTTATGGGTAGCGGGCAAGGATGATCTTATTGAATGGTGGAGAAGACTCGAGGGGCCAAATGGCCTACTCCTTTCATTCTCATTTCTCATGTTCTTATGTTCAAACCCACTGGCTAGCTTTCCCTGGCATTATTTTAATGCAAATATATAGACTTTTTGAAGACTTACTTGTTTTATTGGCAGCAAGTTAACAATTTTTCTTTTTTGGTGCTGTTACTTCCAGATTGAAGTAACAGTGAAAGCAACTACCCTTACCGAAACTTGATTTTGCAATGCTCTGCACTGAAGCCTGGTGAGTCACACTGGCCTTAACCATCTAGTACCAAATTATCCTTTCAGTTCAGTGGTTTAAAAAAAACTGATAATGACTTTGCCAGGTGCTGTTTAAGATGAAGTAAACAGATTTGTTTTTAAGCAACCATAATTTAGATTGCTTATGCATCAAAAGTTCAGTAATCTTGTTAGATGCAATATGCAATTATATACTACTTACTGATTAGAATGGCAGCTGAAGGTTCCGACCTTCCATTATGTCAAGCAAAAGCTGTTGTTCACATCATCAGTGTTGTCTACTGTAGGACATCTATACCAATAACACTGCCACACAATTACATTGTAAATGTTCCAGAGATTTGCTACCAAAATGGGGACAATCAAAATAATATCAATTTGCAATAGTATCTTGCTCATTGTTCTCTCTTTCTGACTCACAACAGAATATGAGTCTACTCTTTTAATTCAAATTATTGGGTAATTCATTTTTTAGTGCAAATAAATGACTTTGAATTATCAGTAAACTGTATCTGAATCTAAATGATAACAAATCAGTCACTACATTTCTCATCTACCTGCTTCCCCTCGGTGGCATCATCTGAAAACACAACATCAGGTTTCACATGTACCCCGATGACATTCAGCTCTACCACACCACCACCTCTGTCGACCCCTCCATTGTCTCTAATTTGTCATACTGCTTGACCGACATCCAGTACTGGATGAGCAGATATTTCCTCCAACTAGATATTGTCTTCGGTGCCCACCACAAACTCTGTTCCCTAGCCACTGACTCTATCCCTCCTCCTGGCCACTGTCTTTCGCTGAACCAGACCGTTCGCAACCTTGGTGTCATCTCTGACCCCGAGGTGAGCTTCTGACCACTTATCCATCCCAGCAACAAAGCACCCTACTTCCAACTCTGTAACATCACCCGACTCCTCCCTTGCCTCAGCTTATCTGCTGCTGAAACACTCACCCATGCCTTTGTTACCTCCAGTCTTGACTAATCCAATGCACTCCTGGCCGGCCTTCCCTCTCCCACCCGCCATAAACTTGAGCTCATCAAAAACCCTGCTGCCCGTATCCTAACTCGCACCAAGTCCCGTTCATCTTTCATCCCTGTACTCGCTGACCTACATTGGCTCCCGATCCGGCAATGCCTCAATTTTAAAATTCTCATCCTTGTTTTCAAATCCCTCTATGGCCTTGCCCACCCTATCTCTGTAACCTCCTCCAGTCCTACAACCCTCTGAGATCTCTGCACTCCTCCAATTCTGGCTTCATGTGCATCCCAATTTTGATCGCTCCACCTATGGCGGCTGTACTTCAGATGTCTCGGCCCTAAGCTCTGGAATTCCCTCCCTAAACCTCTCCACCTCTTTACCTATCTTTCCTCCTTGAAGACGCCCCTTAAAACCTATTTCTTTGACCAAGCTTTTGGTTATCTGCCCTATTATCTCCTTATATAGTTCGGTGTCAAATATTGTTTGATAATCACTGCTGTGAAATGCTTTGGGCTGTTTTACTTGTTAAAGGAGCTGCATTAATGCAAGTTGTTGTTGTACATTCAGTGGTTGAATTGAAACTGTTTCTGTAGGAACTGTATTTTCTATGTTGAATCCTTTGAAGGTATTAAAGGTATTTACTAGATGAAAATACCATCATCAGAACAGTCCAAAATAACTACTTGAACTCAGCATTAAAATTACTTCAGCTATTGAATCCATTTTGATATCTAAACCTCATATGACCACAACTACACTTTGTAAGATTAAATAGAAAAATTATAAACACACAAATCAGTACAGATAGTTGAGCAGATTTGGCATGGAAATTACTTGAAACAAAAGATGCAATTAGAAATTAATGAAAACAATATTTTAGAATAATCACATCTGGTTATATTTAGAATCACCATTTTTTCTTCTATTGGCCTTTCAACCAAAAGATCTACAATAATGTAATACTTATAATCTTTTATGTATGATGTACAAAACAGATGTTTTACTGTTAGGTCTCTCTATGCCATGCACAATGTCTGAAACAGGAGGCCAAAAGCAGGTAAACTTGCTCACAGGCCCATGGAATTCTGAAATTAGATATTGGTAGGTGCATGAGAATGGTACAGGATAACTTGCCTTCTACTTTTCCTACCAGATTCATGAGGAAATGCAAGGCTTAATTGCCTTTTTGCAAAAGCATCTGAGATCAGAAACACTGGGTGAAAAACCACAATCTACTACTTCATGAAGCAGTACTCCTGATCACCTAGGATATAGAATTAAATAACAAAAATATACAAAAAAGTTGTTCCCTCTCTTAAGTATAAACTCAAACTTTGTACTTTTAAAATTAAAGCAGGAATGCTTTTTGAAAGAGGACAGAAACCTATTTCAAGAACCATCACACCATTGCAACACCCATTGCTGTTCTCAGGGTTCAGGTGTGTCAATACCATTAGGAACCTTAAATACCTCAATAAGATCCCCTCTCAATCTTCTCTTAAATTTAAATGAATTTAGCACTGTGCAGATGATTTCAGTGATTCCTTCACTTACACCAGTAAGACCTTTTTCTGTGCTGCATCCTATAGACTAATAATATTTAGTTTATAATTCCAATGCTTATTTCTTCTCCCTAGTCTCATCACTTGCATTGATTGGCAGTGAAGTTCTTTGCCATTTCTCAGCCCAAAGTCCCAATTTATCTTCATCTCTTTGCACCCAATCAACCTACTTTTGATCACATACTGCCCCCATCTACTTTGTCATTGGCATTTTTTTGTCTCTATTCCCACTTCCAAATTATTGATGTACAATGTGAATAGAAAATGTCCCACTAGATACTTCCTGCCACCCTGAGGCAATGCCATGTATGACCACCTTCTTTCCTTTGATGCAGCCAGTTACCAATCTATTTTATTAGCTGTCCACCTTTTGCATGTTTTTTCTACCTTATTTCCATTCTCCTTTACATCACTGCATCAAAAACCTTGCTGAAGTCTAGATAAACAATATTCCCTTTATGTAAACTTGTCAGCCTTATTGGCCTGTAATTACCAGGATAGCCCATTTACCATTCTAAAAGATAGACATTACACCCCTTTCTCTCCATTCCTTTGGTACAGTTCCCAATTCAAATGTTTTCCTAAAGATCCTTGCCAGAAAGTGACCAATTTTGTTGTCCATTTCCTTAAGTGCTGTTCTATGCAGATCATCTGGCCCCAGGTCTTACTGTCTTTGAGTGGAGTCAATATTTCCATCACTTTCTTGTTAGTATTGTCTTTAAAATGTCCTCTTTTCCCAGAAAATCAACTGTCACTTCTACGGGATTTAGCAATTTCTTCTGTAAACAATACAAATAAATTGTTCAAGATATTTCTCATTTCCTGATACCACATTCCTATTGGTATATTTTAAAGGTAGTTCTGTACTATCTCCTTTGCTCCCTGTTTATCCAGATGTATTTACAGAAAGCTTTACAAAAAATGTTCCTTCTTAAACTAATTCTCTAGTTTGCCTATCTAACCAGTTTTTGAAGTCTTCATACTATCCTTATATTTCTATGTGCCCAGCACTGAACCAGAAGATCGAGATTTGAGGAAAGCAAATCACTTTTTCATGACCTGTTGTCCATGTGGTTTTCCTCCTATTTCTATTGTGCTTCTTATCCGGGGTATAGATTTACTTTGTATTCATACACTGTGCCACTTCTCCATGTTTCATCCCTTTAACAGTCTACTTCCATTAGCTGCTTCCTTATTGTCCACAAATCCACCTTCCAAAAATTGTGTCTTCATTGCATCCTGGTCATCCATGATGAGTCTGACTTGGCAGGTCATGGAGCCTTAGGCTTCTCGGAGCAGAATGTAGAAAGTGTCTGATGCCAATTGAGCTGTGCTGCCTCCTAGCAATGACCTCATGGATCTAATTTTTTGTAAGGAAGTAAATCTCAGTATTAACATTTTCAATATTGGCATCTCCATTATAACCCATATCTCCTGGATGATTAATTGGTGAACAACACCCTGGGGGCACCGAGGAGATTTGTGAACGACTGACCATTGCTAGTAGTTAGACTTTCATAGCCGAGTCTCTCTGTACAAGGTGTCACTAATCTATCTTCCAGTTTAGTGTGGGTGAAGGCTTTTTGAATTTCGCGTTTTTTTTCTCTAGTGCAGGAGCGTCAGCAGGTCCGATGGCAGGAGGGAGGGCTGCGAGTTTGCACTGGTTTAAAAATAGTGTGTCGTCCTGCAATCTCTGCTCGCCCAGCTCCAGCTCAGTTCATAATCAATGTCTGCCCTGAACAGCATTCTGGGTTAGGAATGTCAACATGGCTGCAGACATCGGAGAACTGCTGGTCCCGTACATGCCAACCATCCGAGTCCCTCGATCAGGGGACAGGGTTTACAAGAGCGAATGCGCCTTCTCCTTTGACACCCCAGTAAGTAGGCAGCCCGGCCCTTTAGGGGGACGCACTTATGGGGACTTTCTTGTTCGAAGAGCTGGAAGTTTTCCACTGACATGTGAATA
Source organism: Pristiophorus japonicus (assembly GCF_044704955.1). Taxonomy (NCBI): domain Eukaryota; kingdom Metazoa; phylum Chordata; class Chondrichthyes; family Pristiophoridae; genus Pristiophorus; species Pristiophorus japonicus. Next base: position 191,937,986 of record NC_091982.1, on the reverse strand, counting down.
ACTGCACAAACTGGCGATGGTCATCTGTAATTGGGAACTTGCTGGTAGCGGGAGGCGCTGGAGCGCGTTGCTGCTTTCGACGGGGCGAGAAAAGGCAGTGGGTAATGAGAGGGGACCAGCTCGACAATCTGCTGGAGCCATAATATAACAGAAAAGCAAGTGCAGGGACATGGCATTGCTGTGAATGGAGAGGGCGAGAATTTAAACCGAAATAAGGAGGAGGGTGTCTCATATGCTAAAGGGGTGTGTGGGGAGGCAACTCGCTGTCTAATCTGGCATATATTTGGACGAGTAATCTTCGTTAAAAAGGATCTGAAAGGCAAATAAAAAGCAATGAAATGCTCAAAGATGTTAATACTTCTGGAAAGAAAGGGAATAGAAGCCAGAGATGAAGGAAAATAACTTTTACAACTTTTAAACTCTTGTATAAATTCGAAAGGATGGTATAGACGTCAATACTACTTACTTTATTTAATTTTAATAAAATAGAAATGTTAAAATGTGGTAAAAGGTGACTCAGCTGTTTGGCGTTCATCAACAGTGCCTGAGACAAGTTATTTATATCCAGAGAGTTTGGGGCTTCGGTGTCGCATTTCTTTTTTTGCTCTGAACTGATTTTGTGTAAACCAATTAGTTAAAAAAAAATCAAGGAGATGAATTTACTTAATTAACAATTATTTCGTTAGAAGTATTAATCACGTTGAATTTTAGTTATATCTTGTATTCCTTTTATTTGAGGTGTAATGTGATCACTATATTAAGTGGAAATAGAACGTGTGTTGTACTCCATCTAGTGGCGATAAAGTATATGGAAAGTATTCACATCCCTACGTAATATCCAATCCAGAACCTATAATGGAAGGATATGTTAAGGTTGGATCACCTATGGTGGGAGGAGGCTTGCATGGGGCATAAACAACAACTTGCATTTATATAGCACCTTTTCATCCCAAAGCTCTTCACAGAAGGGTTCTTAAACAAAATTTGACACCGAGCTACATAGAGATATTTGGACAAGTGACCAAAAGCTTGGTCAAAGGAGTAGGTTTTAAGAAGTACTTTAAAGGAGGAGAGGTTGCGAGATTTAGCGAGGGAATTCCAGAACTTAGGGCCTAGGCAGCTGAAGACACAGCCGCCAATGGTGGGGCAATGGAATTCGGGGATGCACATGAAGGCAGAATTGGAGGAGCGCAGAGATCTTGGAGGGTTTTGCATTACAAATCTGCTAGTCTTCTTTGCATAAGTCACAATTCCAATCAATGGAGAAAACAAATGATTGAAAATGTAATAATGTTTGTTGGACCAAGGAACTGAGGGAAAACTGGATAAATTTAATATACATTAGCCTGTGTCTTTGTAGTGGGAGGTTTTAAAGAAGTCCATAATGCCCTTTTTTGTTAAATGTTTCAAAAGCTTTACAGCACAGATAACAAGTATTCTCAAGAAGTATATTTTTATTTGTACAATGTTAATTGGACCTACAATAATTTTGCACCAACACAAAGTGCAGATTGAGTAAACAATTAGCATTTTGAAATATTACTAAATTTCATAATAAAAACAGAACTAGCAAGAGTTCTGAGGAAGGGTCATCAACCTGAAACAGTTAACTGTGTTTTTCTCTCCACAGATGCTGCCTGACCCGTTGAGATTTCCAGCATTTTCTGTTTTTATTTCAAATTCCAGCATCCACAGTATTTTGCTTTTATATTATTAAGTGCCAGTCTGATTGTTAACCCATAACTGCATAGTTAAATTATAGGCTTCATCCCAAACAAAATATTTTAAACAGAACATATTTTTCATGTTTATGGATTAATTGACACAAATTTCAGATGTAACTTTGATACATAATGCAGAAACCAATGATCTTAGACCTGTTGGGCAGAATGGCCAGTTTCCTTGCTGTGAAATTATATTTCCATGTAATACCCTTAGTAGACACAACATAAAGAAATTTAAGTTCAAACGTACAAGCTATTTGAGTTTTTTGAACAAAATGCTCAGTTCAATAGGGTAATGGCTTATGTTTCAGTTTCAAATTATTGAGATAGTTTCCTATTTTACACGTAACAAGTTGGTGCGGCAGAGGTTCTTGAAATACATCACAGCACATTTATGCTTTTAAGCAGTTAAAGTCAATGGGAAAAATGTTTTATTTTAATACTTCACTTTTACAGTCAATGCTCATCAACATTGTTCCTGTGTATTACCAATTGGGCTAGTGCCATAAGGAAATTAGGCACATTTAACTTTCTAGTACAAATCTGACCACTTCTAATGGGAAATTCTACATCAAGATTCCTTATTTGTTATCTTCCTTCTTTTCAATGTTTTCTCTTTCTATTAATTGATCTCCCATGGAATTGAAGACAAGACCAAGTGCAATCTTCAGGTGAAGCATGGTTAGAGTACGAGGGATGGACTAGAGCATACAGATGCAGTTCAGTCCCATTTTAAAGTTATGCATTCTGTTTTTTTAATTTCATATTCTATCTATAGGAAAAAGCTTAGGAAGTAAGAGTTACAAATTTACACAGTTTCTCTTATAAATGTGGGAAAAGTCGAGACAAAAGTATGACAACAGGAAGTAAGGTTTTGAAGATAGTATGAAATATGACACAGGAGTCAGTCATGTGATTTTTAGATACCACTTTTACCTGCCTCTAAAGTGATTTCACTGAGCTGAACAAACTACAAAAAATTGAATGGACTCAAAGAAAATAATCATTTTGAGTCAAACCAAAAGTCAGTAGTATTGATATTAAATAGTATATATGCCATAAAATCTTTTCCGTGTTTCGAGATACACTTTTTGTGCAAAACATTTCATTTTGTAACATCTGTGTGCGTTAAGCATATCCCTTTTGATACATTGGCCTGGATTTTGCGCTGGTAATAATGATGAAACTGTCAGCGTTCGCTGTCATTACCGCTCTGAAATTGACAGCAACTTCAGGATTGAGTGCATGTGCAGATAAACGCGGAAATCCTGAAGTTGCGGTCACTCGTTCCCGCTCCGCCACAGGTTGCGCTGTGGAACTCCCCACAGCCAGCAATCAATCGAAGTCACAAAAAAAGGCAAATATTTCCCCTATTACGCTGAAATATTGCTGCTAAGTCCCTCCCCCCGTCCCCGATAAAGTTGACCCCTGTTGAAAGAGGTATAAGAGTTTTTAACAGTGTATTGACTGCTGAGCAACCGTTCTGGCCCTGAAAAACTAATTTTATATTTGTGGAATGTCAAATTTTTCCACTAATATGATTAAGAATTGCTTGGTTGGTCAATTTTTTTTAGTTTGTTTATGATATTTCAGCTTCTACTTTAATCCTATATGAATGTCCAAATCTTTATTTTGCTCTCTGTAAAATTTAAAATGTACTTTTTAAAAAGCAAAGTGACACGTAATTTGTATTAAAGAAAGAAAGACTTGGATTTATATAGCACCTTTCACGACCACCAGATGTCTCAAAGTGCTTTACAGCCAATGAAGTACTTTTGGAGTGTAGTCACTGTTGTAATATGGGAAACGCGGCAGCCAATTTGCGCACAAGCAAGTTCCCACAAACAGCAATATGATAATGACCAGATAACCTGGTTAGGCTGCCATTAGGCAGCTTGTGATCTCTGAAATGTGACAAAAATGAAGCCTGCATTAGACGTACCATTTAACCAGAGTCACTAGGTGATCCACATCAACAAAAGTACAGAAAACATATTGTCACACTGAATATGCATGTGATTTAGGCAATTCTGGAGGCTGTCTCAATGATGTGTAGGAGCTCTTTAGCATTCCAGCTACATGCTTCTCTTTATGACCGGTCATCATCATCATCGTCGGCCTCGAATTGAATCCATGGACTCGAAGAGCCTACGTTGCTGTGTAAAGATAGTGAAAGAGTTTTCTGAAGCTACGTTTTAACTAGGAATATATTTAAAATAAATATCTACAGTCTGCAAAAAGATTAGCTGCACTTTGTGTTTTGATAAATAGTGCTACATATGCTGACTCTTTTAGAAACATATGCTGAGTTAACTCAATCTTGCAATACTGACACTGCGTACTAAAGCGTCTCTCATCAAATCACTAAATGACGATGGCTTATATACTGTGAGCAGAAAGATATTAATCGTAATTATGGAAGAACATGCGTTCTTAAACATTGGAGAAACTGAAAAATTCTATGTTTTAAAGCACTTTCTATGGCAGTTGTGCATAATGCTATTTTAGTTGAATTAAAACTTGAAGTTAAATGTTGTACAGGTATATGATATTGAAGTTATTTATCTTAGTGCTTCAAACTTTATTTTCCCATTTATTCTCCACTGTCTTCAAAATTAAACCCATCTTTTTGTTTAAATTGCAGGAATCAGAAGGTGGCCTTTACGTGTGTATGAGTACTTTTCTCGGGTTTGGAAGGGAACACGTAGAGAGGCATTATCGCAAAACAGGGCAATGTGTCTATATGCATCTAAAGCGAACGATAAAGGAGGTAAGAATGGTATCAGCAACAGAACAATTAGTTTATTTTTAACACAATGTAGGTTTAAAAGTCACTACTCATGGCTACCAACTTGATTGAATTTTTTTGAAGAGGTTATAAAGTTGATGGATGATGAGGGTCCAGTCGATATTGTGTATCTGGATTTTGGAATAGCTTTGATGAAGCTGAAAAAAAAAATCTGCCAAGTAGGATTGCATCTTGGGTGATTGGCAGGCAGATCTTGAGTTGGATAGTGAGTTTATTATATTTCCACAGAAGGAAGGTAGGTATTAATGGTAGCGAGTTGTTAGTAGGTAGGTTTACCGAGAGTTTAAAGATGTGGAATAGCACAAGAAAGATTGAAGACCAAGTGTTCAAGACAAGGATAGAAGCAGAGTGGCTGGGAAAACAAGGCAAAGTATATCAAAGACTTGATAACCTAGTAATGGAGGATGGTGGGAAGGAGAAACTTGGTGAAAAGAACAAGAAAGCTTTGGGGAAAATGAACAGTAATACTGGGAGGGGGAAAATCATGGACTATTGGAACACAATCTGTGAATGACCGAGATTAAGATGAGGAGACTGAGAAACAGTGGAAAACTAATTAGAGAGACTTCAGTCCACAGTGTGAAAAGAATGAATGGTATTGAAAGCTGCACAGAGACCAGCAAAAGTGTAGAAGAAAAAAGGAAGCAACAATTGGAGAGGGTTGAAACAAGTGTCACAATACTAAGATGTCAAATAGCAATGTACAAGTCCAATGATGGGTACCTGGAGTGCATCTGAGAGGGGTATCATGTCAGCATTATTAACCAACAGGAATTATAAGCTGGAAATGTATCTCTGTCTAGATGAATTAATATGTACAAATATATTAACAACCCAGAGACTTTTGAATTAAGGTTGTATACAAGTGTCTAAGGGATAAATTATGTGTTAAAGTGATTCATTTATTTTAGTTTTTTTTTTCCAAGTTGCATTTTTGAATCTGCTGAGTGAATTCTAAGTAAATCACCCTTTGGCATTGCATTGAGTAATTCAAATAATTGACTATTAAAACAAGAAAGCTAGGTAAGCTTTTATAGGAATCAATTGCTCCGCAGCATTTTATAGCAATCAATGATAGCTTCCTGCAAATAGAGAATTGTGCAAAAACTCTTCACTCATCTCTTTTGCTTCCATATACATTTGAACAGAAGCATGGCAAATAAACAATCACAAAGGAGCACACAGTTTAAAAAATAGTGCTGATAGTAGCAGTTTTCAGACTGATACTTCTGTTTGGGATATGATTGAGTGTAATGGACTTCTGTTTGGGCTGTGAGTGAGTGAAATGGTTGCGCTGTGATTGGGTGAAATGGTTGGGCTGTGATTCTGTTTGGACTTTGTGTTTTCATTAAAAAAAAATTTTTTTTTTGTCATCTCATTCCATAATGTCTTAGCTCTCCAGCATTGCTGTCTATCATTTATTTCCTTCAGTCAGGAAAGAAAGAAGCGCTTTACAACCAATAAAGTACTTTTTGAAGTGTAGTCACTGTTATAATGTAAAAAATGCAGCAACCAATTTGTGCACAGCAAGGTCCCATCAATAGTAATGTGACAATAACCAGATAATCTGTATTTAGTGATGTTGGTTGAGGGATAAATATTGACCATGACGCTGAGGAAAACTCCACTGCTCTTTCTCGAATGGTGCGTTGGGCAAAGTTCCTGCTAAGTGGCTACGCAGCGGTCTGGAGGTCCTGTGCAGGTCACTCGCTGGTTTTTATATGGAAGAAACAAATTGGCTGCTGCAGCATGAGGGTCTTCAGTGATAAGGAGAGATTAAAAAAGTTAGCACTGTTCTCCTTGGAACAGAGAAGGTTAAGAGGTGACCTAATGAAGGTTTTCAAGGTGGTGGGAGATTTTGATAGAATAAATGGGGAAACAATATTCCCTCTGGCGAGTGGGTCAATAACTAGAGGTCATAGATTCAAAATCATTGGAAAAAGATCTGGGGGAGAGGGTGGGTGGGGGGGAAGAGAATCTTTTTCACTGAGTTGTCGGGATCGGGAATGCTCTAACTGAAAAGGTGATGGAATCATTTTAAAAGAGAGTGTTGGACAGGTACTTGACGAGGATGAACTTACAGGGTTATGGACAAAAAGCAGGGATGTGGGACTAAGCACGACTGTTCTTTCAAAGAGCCAGCACAGACATGTCAGGCCTCCTTCTGTGCTGTAAGTTTCTATGATTCTATGATTGAATCTTCCAGGAACTAATCATAGAAATTTACAAAACAAAAAGGTGGCCATTCGGCCCATCTATGTGCTGACTGAAAAAAAAGCCATCCAGCCTAATCCCACTTTCCAGCTCTCAGTCCGCAGTCCTGTAAGTTTACGGCACTTCAAGTGCATAGCCATGTACTTTTTAAATGCATTGAGGATTTCTGCCTCTATCGCTCTTTCAGGCAGTGAGTTCCAGACCCCCATCATCCTCTGGGTGAAAAAACTTCTCAACTCCCCTCGCTATCAACTCAATCTAGGCCCTTCATAATGTTATACACCTCAATTAAGTCTCCCTTCAGCCTCCACTGTTCCAAAGAAAACAATCCCAGCCTATCCAATCTTTCCTCATAGCTAAAATTCTCCAGTCCTGACAACATCCTTGTAAATCTCCTCTCTAACCTCGCTAGAGCAATCACATTTTTCCTGTAATGTGATGACCAGAACTGTACGCAGTACTCTAACTGTGGCCTAACTAGTGTTTTATACAGTTCAAGCATAACCTCCCTGCTCTTTTTTTATATTCTATACCTTGGCTAATTAAGGAAAGTATCCAGTATGCCCTCTTAACCATCTTATCTACCTGTCCTGCTACCTTCAGAAATCTCTGGACATGTACTCATCAGAATTAGGTTATGGCAGAAGATATAAGCACGTGGAGAACTGAGAGGCGAAGCTGAAGGGGAAAAACTATGGTGGAACAGTATGGTCCCAGATCAGAATAGAAGTGAAGCAACTTTATTTTTCCTGTTTCTTTATCGTATTCAGTTCTGGAGATAAAAGGCAGAATTCTGGCCTCATAGTAGGCAGTCATGGTTTCAGGGAGCGCAGGTCAGAGAATCTAGGCTAAATATAGCCTTATCACTAACCTTTGCCTCTTTATCATGGCTTCCCCTGGGAGCACAGAGGTACCCCTCTGATTTCATCATAGCTTCAAACGTCACTGCTGCAGTGAATTCAATTTCGCAGCAGAAGCTCAATTTTATACTTTATACCTATCATTTATTATATATACTAGTCAATCTTCTGTGCCATTACACATCAGGAGTTAAAAACAGTTGTAGTCTTCAGGTGAAATGACAGTCAATTTGCACAACAGCAAGGTCCTACAAAATGTTTTTGATGGTGTTGGTTGTGGGATAACATTTTGGCTAGGACATTGGTAGGACTTTCCGAATTGGACAATTACCAAGTGACAAGTTGACATAGTAGAATCCCATAATAAATGTGGACATGAAAAATTATTATGTTGACAAAGTGTGATTAAAATGCAATAAAAGGTAATTGAATGGAACAGACAAGAAATGTGCTTAACAAAACATAAGAACATAAGAACAGGAGTAGGCCATACGGCCCCTCGAGCCTGCTCTGCATTCAATAAGATCATGGTTGATCTCATCATGGACTCGGCTCCACATCCCCGCCCGTTCCCCATAACCCCTTATCCCCTTATAGTTTAAGAAACTGTCTATTTCTGTTTTAAATTTATTCAATGTCCCGGCTTCCACAGCTCTCTGAGGCAGCGATTTCCACAGATTTACAACCCTCTGAGAGAAGAAATTTCTCCTCATCTCTGTTTTAAATGGGCGGCCATTTATTCTAAGATCGTGCCTTCTAGTTCTACTCTCCCCCATCAGTGGAAACATCCTCTCTGCATCCACCTCGTCAAGCCCCCTCATAATCTTACAGGTTTCGATAAGATCACCTCTCATTCTTCTGAACTCCAATCTACTCAACCTCTCCTCATAAGTCAACCCCCTCATCCCCGGAATCAACCTAGTGAACCTTCTCTGAACTGCCTCCAAAGCAAGTATATCCTTTTTGTAAATATGGAAACCAAAACTGCGCGCAGTATTCCAGGTGTGGCCTCATCAATACCTTATATAGCTGTAGCGACTCTGCTTTTATACTCCATCCTCATTGCAATAAAGGCCAAGGTACCATTGGCCTTCCTGATCACTTGCTGTACCTGCATACTATCCTTTTGTGTTTCATGCACAAGTACCCCCAGGTCCCGCTGTACTGCGGCACTTTGGAATCTTTCTCCATTTAAATAATAACTTGCTGTTTGATTTTTTTCTGCCAAAGTGCATGACCTTACACTTCCTGACATTATACTCCATCTGCCAAATTTTGCCCACTCACTTAGACTGTCTATGTTCTTTTGCAGATTTTGTGTGTCCTCCTCACACATTGCTTTTCCTCCCATCTTTGTATCGTCAGCAAACTTGGCTACATTACACTCAGTCCCTTCTTCCAAGTCGTTAATGTAGATTGTAAATAGTTGGGGTCCCAGCACTGATCCCTGCAGCACCCCACTAGTTACTGTTTGCCAACCAGTGAATGAATCATTTATCCCGACTCTCTGTTTTCTGTTAGTTAGCCTATCCTCTATCCATGCTAATATATTACCCCCAACACCGTGGACTTTTATCTTGTGCAGTAATCTTTTATTTGGCTCCTTGTCAAATGCCTTCTGGAAATCCAAATACATCACATCCACTGGTTCCCCTTTATCCACCATGTTCATTACATCCTCAACGAACTCCAGCAAATTTGTCAAACATGACTTCCCCTTCATAAATGCGTGCTGACTCTGCCTGACCGAATTTTGCTTTTCCAAATGTCCTGCTACTGCTTCTTTAATAATGGACTCCAACATTTTCCCAACCACAGATGTTAGGCTAACTGGTCTATAATTTCCTGATTTTTGTCTGCCTCTATTTTAAATAGGGGCATTATGTTTGCAGTTTTCCAATCTGCTGGGACCACCCCAGAATTCAGCGAATTTTGGTAAATTACAACCAATGCATCCACAATCCCCGCCGTTACTTCTCAAGACCGTAGGATGCAAGCCATCAGGTCCAAGAGATTTATCTGCTTTAATCCCATTATCTTACTGAGTACCACCTCCTTAGTGATTGTGATTGTGTTAAGTTCCTCCCCCCCCACCCATAGCCTGTTGACTATCCACTGTCGGAATATTGTTAGTGTCCTCTACCATAAAGACAGATACAAAATATTTGTTCAGAGTTTTTGCCATCTCCATGTTTCCCATTACTAATTCCCCAGTCTCGTCCTCTAAGGGACCAACATTTACTTTAGACACTCTTTTCCTTTTTATATACATATAGAAACTCTTGCGATTTGATTTTATATTTTGTGCTAGTTTACTTTCATAGTCTATCTTCCCTTTCTTAATCATTTTTTTCATTCGTTCTTTGCTGGCTTTTAAAAGCTTCCCAGTCTTCTGCCCGCCCACAAGTTTTGGCCACATTGTATGCCCTTGTTTTTAATTGGATACCGTCCTTTATTTCTTTAGTTAGCCACGGCTGGCTATCTTTTCTCTTACACCCTTTCCTCCTCACTGGTGTATATTTTTCTTGAGAGTTGTGAAATATCTCCTTAAATGTACACCACTGTTCATCAACCGTCCTGCACTTTAATCTATTTTCCTAGTCCACTTTATCCAACTCTGCCCTCATACCTTCATAGTCTCCTTTATTTAAGCTTAGTACGCTGGTTAGAGATCCAACTTTCTTGCCCTCCATCTGGATTTGAAATTCAATCATGCTATGATCACTCATTCTGAGGGGATCCTTTACTAGGAGATTGTTTGTTAATCCTGTCTTATTATACAGGACCAGATCTAAGATAGCCTGCCCCCTGGTTGATTCCGTCACATACTGCTCATGGAACCCGTCCCTTACGCACTCTATGAACTCTTCCTCAAGGCTACCCTGACCAATTTGATTTGTCTCCATCAATATGGAGGTTAAAATCACCCATAATTATTGCTGTTCCGTTTTTACAAGCCTCCACTATTTCCTGATTTATGCTCCGACCAACAGAGTTGCTATTCTGAGGGGACCTATATACTATGCCCACCAGTGACTTTTGTTATATATATGCAGACTATAGATATACTCTCTGTGTCGTCACTGTATAGTTGCATACGATGGCATCTTGTTTACCTGATGTACTATCCATAAGGTTTACACTGTGTATATACATGCTGACACCACTAGAGGGTGCAACTGGTGGAGACCAGGGTTTCCTGCCCTGGTGGCAGGGGCTGGAAACAGGGTAGCCACCATGCGGCTGCCTCACTCTGGAGTTACGAATAAAGGACCAAGGTGACTACAGTTTGAGTGCAACACATTGCCTCATGGAGTCATTCATAGGTACATTACAGACATAATAACTGGCGACGAGAATACGGACTTTCACGCGATTATGGCTACCTTTGGCACACTCAAATACTTTGCAGAGGGTGTTGATTGGGATCCTTTTACAGAAAGGCTCGAGCTATATTTCGTGGCAAACGACTTGGCAGGGGTGACGAACACATTGGCTTGAGAAGCGCAAGGCTATACTGCTGACCAGTTGTGGGCCCGAGGTCTACCGCCTCGTCAGGGACTTGCTGGCACCCACGAAGGCCAAGGGTAAGACATACGATGAGCTGACTGAGCTAATTCGCGACCAACTAAAACCAAAAGAGATCAACCTCACGGCCAGGCACAGATTTTACACTCACCGCAGACCCGAGGGCCAGGAGTTTGCAAAATATGCTGCTGACCTCAGGAGACTTGCGGCACTGTGTGATTTTTGGCACGCACTTTAACGAAGCATTGCGAGACATCTTCGTTATAGGAATTGGCCACGAGGGCCTCCTTCACAAGCTATTATCTGCCGACACCACAGTCAACCTGCAGAAGGCCATCAGCATCAGTCAGGTGTTCATGACTTCGACCTGCAGCACGAAGCAAATTATTCATCCTGTAGACTCAAACCCGGCAAGTACTGTACACAGAATGGTGCCTTTCACAGGCAAGACTGTAGAACATGACTCTGCCCAGGGCAGAGAGCACAGTCCTCAGGGTTCCAGAACTCAGAGTCTGCTGAGGGGTGCTAATCGAGTAGCACCATGCTGGCGTTGCGGAGGAAACCATAGGGCTCACCAGTGTTAGTTTGCTGAGCACATATGCAAAGCCTGTAACATGAAGGGCCACCTCCAGCGTATGTGCAAAATCCAGCGGGGAATATGATGATTTGGCCAGAGAGCAGCTCAGCCCCAAGAAGAAGTGTATGGAGTGTATAGCTGCGCCACTGATTGTCCTCCACTGAAGATGGAAGTCGAGATAAACGGCGTTTCAGTCTTCATAGAAGTGGACACGGGAGCGACTCAGTCAGTGATGAGCCAGGATGCCTTTGAGAGGCTATGGAACGAAAAACAACCCGAGCTGATACCAGTACAGAAAAAGTTGCGCGCCTACACTAAGGAGCTGATCACAGTCCATGGTAGTGTGGATGTAAGTGTAATCCATAATGGCGTGGTGCACAAGTTATCTCTGTGGATTGTTGCAGATGATGGTCCAACGCTACTCGGAAGATGGTGGATGGGGACGATCCGGTGGAAATGGGAAGACCTCTTCACTCCAGCAATCGATGTCCCCCATGCTCAGAGGCAGAACAAAACCTCACCTTCGCTTGGGCCAGGCACCAGATAAAAAACCAGCGCAGCACCTGAGGCACAGATCGTCCATCATGACTGTGTGGCAATGATCCGACTGGAACGACCTAAAAGTACCTTCCCAGCTCCAGTGGCAGGACTCTTGGGGAGGAAGATCGAATTCACAGGCATTCTTCCAGCTTTTGTGGCAGAATCGCAGGAGAAAAGGATCAAGGCAGTCGACCTCGAGGACAGAGGCAAGATGGCGTCCCTGCTGCAGCGAGGTGCAGCGTGGCGTGGCAGGGTTCTCTTAAAGGAGACCTGCAACCAACTGAACTTAAAGAGACATTGTATGCATGGCAATCAATGTAACGAACCGATTAAGAATGTAAAGAACAAAATGTTGTGAGATGTCGGGAATGGAGTGTCCCCAAAATTAGAAAGCGAGCAAATTCGGGAGGGTAAAGGCACTGATGCTGATACCCTGCCCCAGGTCTATCCCACGCTGCAGGTACCTGATGACACTATTCGCCACGGACCTGGAAACTAAAACAGCGCCAATGCGCGCAGTCGGCCGCCGTTGCCCACCACCCGGATGGAGATGGCGCAGTCCCCAGACCCAGTCGCTACCTCGGCCATGTCCAGGAGCGAAAGGTCAGAACAACTAGTTCCCCAAATGGGACCTGGAACAGCCAGGTTACCAATACCGTAAGAGAAGATTCTGCAGACCTCAAAGGAGGACAGGGAGGTCACACACATCTGTGGCTTTGCCCACCACTAGGCAACAGCAAAGGCCCAAAGTCCTGGCATGGTCAGCGAACCAAACCCACCCCGCTAGCAGGGGGCGAAGTGCCGCCATTAGACGACTAGAACCCTGACCGGTTGCTCTGGAACTAGTGTCCTCGCATACCTGTACTGCTACCTCAGGACTGACAATGACTGAACCATGAATGCCATGTGGCTGCCTCACTCTGGAGTTATGAATAAAGGATCAAGGTCACTACAGTTTGAGTACAACACATTGCCTCGTGGAGTCATTCATAGGTACATTACAGACATAATAACTTTTTCCCCTTATTGTTCCTTATTTCCACTCAAACTGTTTCAACCCCCTTATCATTTGAGCCAATATTGTTTCTTACTATTGCAGTGATTTCATCCTTTATCACTAGAGCTACCCCACCTCCTTTTCCTTTCTGACTGTCCTTCCAGATTGTCAAGTACCCCTGAATATTTAATTCCCAGTCCTGGTCACCTTGCACCCACGTCTAAGTAATGGCTATCAGATCATAGCCATTTGTCTCAATTTGTGCCGTCAACTCATCTATTTTGTTACAAATGCTACGTGCGTTTAGACAAAGTACCTTTTAAATTTGGTTTTTTACCCTTTTTTCCTGCTTGTTTCCTCTCTCCTTCAAACTCACCTTTATTTTTGCTTTCTAATTCCAGCTTTACTCCCCTTCCTACTGAATCTATTTTCAGGTTCCCATCCCCGACAAGCTAGTTTAAACCCTCCCCAACAGCACTAGCAAACCCTCCCATGAGGATATTGGTCCCGGCTCTGTTGAGATGTAACCCGTCCGGCTTGTACAGGTCCCACCTCCCCCAGGAGCGGTCCCGATGCTTCCGGAAACAAAAGCTCTCCCGCCTGCACCATCTCTCCAGCTACGTATTCATCTGCTTTATCCTCCTATTTCTGTACTCACTAGCTCGTGGCACTGGGAGTAATCCGGAGATTACTACCTTTTGAGGTCCTGCTTTTTAATCTCTCTCCTAGCTCCCTAAACTCCGCCTGCAGGACCTCATCCCTCATCCTACCTATGTCGTTGGTACTGATGTGGACCATGACCTCTGGCTGTTCACACACACACCCCGCCACCCTCCCCCAGAATGCCCTGCAGCCGCTTAGTGACATCCTTGACCCTGGTACCAGGGAGGCAACATACCATCTTGGAATCACGTCTGCGGCCGCAGAAACGCCTGCCTGCTCCCCTGACTATTGAATCCCCTACTATAGCTCTTCCATTCTTCTTCCTCCTCCGCCCCTCCGTGCAGCTGAGCCACCCGTGGTGCCGTGGACTTGTCTCTGGCTGCACTCCCCAGAGCCACCATTGCCCTCACCGGTATTCAGAACAGAGTACCAGTTGGAGAGCGAGATGGACTTGGGGGACTCCTGCACTACCTGCCTAGTCCTCCTCTTCTGTCTGACTATCAGCCACTCCCTCTCTACCTGCACACTCTTAAGCTGCGGGGTGACCGCCTCTAGAAACGTGCTATCCACATTACTCTCAGTCTCACGGATGCACCGCAGTGACCCCAGCTGTCGCTCAAGCTCCAAAACACGGACCTTGAGTTGGTGCAGCTGGAGACGCCTCCTGCACACATGGTCGCCCCGGCTGCGCGAAGCATCCAGGATTTCCCGAAGCATCCAGGACTTCCCAAAGCATCCAGGACTTCCCACATGCCACAGGATGTGCAATCCACGGGACTGAGCTGCCCTGCCATCCCTCTAGTTATACTTGCAACTATCGAGTAGAACCAAACTTTAAATTTTAGCACAACACACCCATCCACTACTCAGCAAACAGCTGATTTAATTATCTAGCTCTCCTTAGATAATAAAAATCACATATATTTACTTGTAGTTCTTACTTAGAGCAATGCCAAAGGTTTCCTTCTGAAAAGAAAAAGAAAAATACTCACCAATCCACCGGCCAATCACTTACCTGCTTGGCTGTGGCATCACACTTTGATTTCGATTTAAAAAAAAAAACATTTTGTCCATGCACCAGCCGGCTCCTCCCGATTCTCAGGCCCCTTTATCTGGGCCTGGAACTCGCGCTCCCGCTCCTGTGGCTCCTCCCGATCCTCGGGCCCCTTTATCTGGGCCTGGAACTCCCGCTCCCGCTCCTATGGCTCCTCCCGACTCTCACGTCCCTTTATCTGGGCCTGGAACTCCCGCTCCCGCTATATGTGATTAATTGTGAAGAGGATTGTCTGTCTTAAGGAAGGGATAGACAGGTTGGTAGATTGGACAGATAGAAGTTAGTCAAAATTGAATGTGGAGAAATGTGAGATGAAACATTTTGGGAGGAAGAAAAAGGAGGACAAATTAACATTAAATTGAAACACTTGAAATTAGTGGGAGAGCAGGGAGACTTCAAGGTTCAGATACATCGATCTTTAAAATGGGCCAACAAGTTGATAAAGCTGTTGCTTTAAAAAACAAAATTGAATCCTAGGTATTAAGGGTAGGGCATAGGGTACAAAAGCAACGAGGTAATAGTAAACATATACAAGTGATCACTTGGGTTGGAGTTGGATTGATAACTTGTCCAGTTTGGTGCACCTTACTTTAGGAAGGATGTGAAGGTCATGAAGATGAGGCATAAGAGATTCAATAAGACACCAGGGATGAGAAGCTTTAGTTAAGAGGAGAGACTAAAAAAACTCCGGCTATTCTCATTGGAACCGAGAAGGTTAAGTGGTCTGAAAGAAGTGTTCAGAATTATGAAGGGTTTTGATAGGGGAAGTATCTTTTTAGTGGTCAGTAAACTTGCAACTATAATAAAGAATGAAGGGAAAGGACAGGGACATTTTTTTTACATTGGGTTTTTAGGATGTGGTATGCCCTACCAGAGACAATGGTAGAAGCAGAATTAATAATAGCCTTTAAAAGGGAAGAAGGATGACTATTTGAATCAGAAAACTTGGTAAGAACATAAGAATTAGGAACAGGAGGAGGCCATCTAGCCCCTCGAGCCTGCTCCGCCATTCAATAAGATCATGGCTGATCTGGCCGTGGACTCGGCTCCACTTACCTTCCCGCTCCCCATAACCCTCAATTCCCTTATTGGTTAAAAATCTATCTATCTGTGATTTGAATACATTCAATGAGCTAGCCTCAACTGCTTCCTTGAGCAGAGAATTCCACAGATTCACAACCCTCTGGGAGAAGAAATTCCTTCTCAACTTGGTTTTAAATTGACTCCCCCTGTATTTTGAGGCTGTGCCCCCTAGTTCTAGTCTCCCCGAAACAACCTCTCTGCCTCTATCTTGTCGATCCCTTTCATTATTTTAAATGTTTCTATAAGATCACCCCTCATCCTTCTGAACTCCAACGAGTAAAGACCCAGTCTACTCAATCTATCATCATAAGGTAACCCCCTCATCTCTGGAATCAGCCTAGTGAATCGTCTCTGTACCCCCTCCAAAGCTAGTATATCCTTCCTTAAGTAAGGTGAGCAAAATTGCATGCAGTACTCCAGGTGCGGCCTCACCAATACCCTGTACAGTTGCAGCAGGACCTCCCTGCTTTTGTACTCCATCCCTCTCGCAATGAAGGCCAACATTCCATTCGGCTTCCTGATTACTTGCTGCACCTGCAAACTAACTTTTGGGGATTCATGCACAAGGAACTCAAAAGAGTTTCAAATATCTCAAAAGAGTTTCATGCACAAGGACCCCCAGGTCACTCTGCACCGCAGCATGTTGTAATTTCTCCCCATTCAAATAATATTCCCTTTTACTGTTTTTTTTTCCAAGGTGGATGACCTCACATTTTCCGACATTGTATTCCATCTGCCAAACCTTAGCCTATTTGCTTAACCTATCTACATCTCTTTGCAGCCTCTCTCTGTCGCTACAGAACCTGCTTTCCCACTAATCTTTGTGTCATCTGCAAATTTTGTTACACTACACTCTGTCCCCTCTTCCAGGTCATCTATGTATATTGTAAACAGTTGTGGTCCCAGCACCGATCCCTGTGGCACACCACTAACCACCGATTTCCAACCTGAAAAGGACCCATTTATCCCGACTCTCTGCTTTCTGTTAGCCAGCCAATTCTCTATCCATGCTAATACATTTCCTCTGACTCCGCGTACCTTTATCTTCTGCGGTAACTTTTTGTGTGGCACCTTATCGAATGCCTTTTGGAAATCTAAATACACCACATCCATGGGTACACCTCTATTCACCATGTTCGTTATATCCTCAAAGAATTCCAGTAAATTAGTTAAACATGATTTCCTCTTCATGAATCCATGTTGCGTCTGCTTGATTGCACTATTCCTATCTAGATGTCCCGCTATTTCTTCCTTAATGATAGCTTCAAGCATTTTCCCCACTACAGATGTTAAACTAACCGGCCTATAGTTACCTGCCTTTTGTCTTCCCCCTTTTTTAAACAGAGGTGTTACATTAGCTGCTTTCCAATCCACTGGTACCTCCCCAGAGTCCAGAGAATTTTGGTAGATTACAACGAATGCATCTGCTATAACTTCCGCCATCTCTTTTAATACCCTGGGATGCATTTCATCAGGACCAGGGGACTTGTCTACCTTGAGTCCCATTAGCTTGTACAGCACTACCTCCCTAGTGATTGTCTCAAGGTCCTCCCTTCCCACATTCCCGTGACCAGCAATCTTTGGCATGGTTTTTGTGTCTTCCACTGTGAAGACCGAAGCAAAATAATTGTTTAAGGTCTCAGCCATTTCCACATTTCCCATTGTTAAATCCCCCTTCTCATCTTCTAAGGGAGCAACATTTACTTTAGTCACTCTTTTCCGTTTAATATATCGGTAAAAGCTTTTAGTATCTGTTTTTATGTTTTGCGTAAGTTTACTTTCGTAATCTATCTTTCCTTTCTTTATTGCTTTCTTAGTCATTCTTTGCTGTCATTTAAAATTTTCCCAATCTTCTAGTTTCTCACTAACCTTGGCCACCTGATATGCATTGGTTTTTAATTTGATACTCTCCTTTATTTCCTTGGTTATCCACGGCTGGTTATCCCTTCTCTTACCGCCCTTTTTCACTGGAATATATTTTTGTTGAGCACTATGAAAGAGCTCCTTAAAAGTCCTCCAGTGATCCTCAATTGTGCCACCGTTTAGTCTGTGTTTCCAGTCTACTTTAGCCAACTCTGCTCTCATCCCACTGTAGTTCCCTTTGTTTAAGCATAGTACGCTCGTTTGAGACACTACTTCCTCACCCTCAGTCTGTATTATAAATTCAACCATACTGTGATCACTCATTCCGAGAGGATCTTTTACTAGGAGATCATTTATTATTCCTGTCTCATTACACAGGACCAGATCTAAGATAGCTTGCTCCTTTGTAGCTTCTGTAACATACTGTTTTAAGAAACAATTCCGTATGCACTCTATGAATTCCTCCTCCAGGCTACCCCGTGCGATTTGATTTGACCAATCGATATGTAGGTTAAAATCCCCCATGATTACTGCCGTTCCTTTTTCACATGCCTCCATTATTCCCTTTATTATTGCCCGCCCCACCGTGAAGTTATTATTTGGGGGCCTATAAACTACGTCCACCAGTGACTTTTTCCCCTTATTATCTTTAATCTCCACCCACAATGATTCAACATTTTGTTCACTAGAGCCAATATCATCTCTCACAACTGCCCTGATAAGGGCAGGGGGGAATAAGACCTTTTCAGGGAACCGCCACATGTGTGATGTGCTGATTGGCCATCTCCTGTGTTGTAAAAGTCTGTGATTCTACAGCAGGTCACGTGTGGACTATTATTAGCGAAGCTAACATTATTTATCTCTAATAGCACTTTCTGTAACCTTCTGATACGAGGACCCATTCAAGTCTAGGATACTTTCTAATATGTCCACCTCTAGTTGCCCTGAGTAAGTGGTGCTGGGCCACTTTCTTGATCCACGGTAGTTTGATACAATTGAATGGCTTGCGAGGCTACTTCAGAGGTCAGTTTAGGATCAACCATATTGGTTTCTCTGATAGCCTGGCGCTACTCAGGGATACGATCGCCTACGTGCGGGACAGAAGGGTGGACACCTGTTTAATCAGCCTGGACCAGGAGAAGGCCTTTGACAGATATCGCACACGTACCTGATGGACGTACTCTCCAAGACGGGGTTTGGGGAGAGTATCCGCAATTGGGTCCAACTGCTCTACACAGACATCAGTAGCACAGTTCTAATCAACGGGTGGGAAACTGAAAGCTTTCCAATCGGGTCTGGAGTCAGGCAAGGCTGTCCCCTCTCCTCTGTCTTGTTTGTGTGCTGAATCGAGCCCTTTGCCGGAGGGATGCGAGCATTAGAGGGTTGACGATCCAGGCAGCGGAGGCGCTCCGGTCAAGACCTCCCTGTACATGGATGACATCATCTTTTGCTCGGATCCGCAGTCGGTCTGCAGATTGCTCACAATCTGCGACCAGTTTGAACTGGCCTCGGGAGCGAAGCTCAATCGCAGCAAAAGCGAGGTCATGTTCTTTGGCAACTGGGCCGACTGATCCTTTATTCCCTTCACCATTAAGCCAGATTACCTGAAGGTGTTGGGAATATGTTTGGAGCGGACGGGGTGTGCGGCAAAAACTGGGAAGAGCGTATCGCCAAAGTGAAACAAAAACTGGGATGGTGGAAGCTGCGCTCCCTCTCCATCACAGGAAAGAACCTGGTCATCAGGAGTGAGGTGCTCTCTGTGTTGTTGTACGTGGCGCAGGTCTGGCCCATCTCACGCTCTTGTGCTGCGGCAGTCACCCGGGCCGTCTTCCACTTTGTCCGGAGGTCCAAAATGGACCATGTCCGCAGAGACACGATGTACAAATCTTTGGACAGTGGAGGAAAGGATGTTCCGAATGTGGCCCTCATCCTGATGGCCACCTTTGTGTGCGGCTGCATCAAGCTATGCACAGAGTCCCGGTACGCAAACACCAAGTGTCACTATGTGCTGAGGTTCTACCTGTCCCCAGTGTTGCAAAAGATGGGTCTGGCCGTGCTGCCGCAAAACGCCCCCACCAGTTGCACCATGCCTGTCCACCTGTCCTTCGTGGAAAAGTTTTTCAGAAAAAACCCCTTTGACCACAAGGCCATAAAGTAAGGTCCTGGGCGCCCTACGAAAGAAGGAGGGTGGACCCTGTCGGGTGGTTCCCCGAGCAGACTGTCGAATTCGTCTGGCAGAACGTCTCATCGCCAGAGCTTTCACACAAGCACCAAGACGTAGCTTGGTTGGCGGTGAGGAGTGCCCTACCCGTCAGATCCTTCAGAGACATGGCACTCTGCCCCCGAGTTGGCTGTGGTGCGGACGAGACTGTCATCCATCTCCTTCGGGATTGCCCCTTTGCAAGCAGGTCTGGAAAGAGATGCAGTGGTTGCTGTCGAGGTTCATCCCAAGCAGCTCCGTAACACAGGACTCTCTGCTCTATGGGCTGTTCCCAGGGACACACACCGAGACAGACATCATCTGCTGCTGGAGGGCCATCAACTCGGTGAAAGACGCACTTTGGTCTTGCCGAAACTTGCTGGTCTTCCAGAGCAAGGAGATGTCCATGTCTGCGTGTTGCAGACTGGCGCAATCCAAGATCCAGGAGTACGTGCTGAGGGACGCACTAAAAATTGGTGCAGCCGCCGCAAAGGCACGATGGGGAAGAGCCACAGTTTAAAGCCCTTCCGCCATGGTAAACCCAGGGGCTGGAATCAGTATAAAACTCCCCTCGGGCTGTACTTGTAAACTTTTTGTATACATAGAGCACCATGATCTGAAAAAACCTATGTAGTGCCATGTATAATGCAAGTTCTGTTTAGTAATGTATGTTGCAAAGAAATGTAACTGTACCCTCACCCATTCCGTGTCCCGTATAGTGCCACTAGTAAAGTAATTTGATGACTGTATTACAATATATCCTGGATTGTACTGAAATGTACCTCGAAATGTAAAGCAAGCAAATGTATTGAACGGAACTGCCGTTGGCATCCAAATGGAATTGCTGACCGCATCCAAATGTACTGAACTGCCTTCCAATGTATTGTGCAAATTTTTATATGAATAAAGTATATTTTGAAATTTAAAAAAATCAACCATATTGGTGTTTGACTGGAGTCATAGGCCAGAATGGGAGGGGACAGCAGGTTTCTTTTCCTAAAGGATATTACTGAACCAATTGGGTTTTTACAACAATCCAACAGCTTCATGGTCACTTTTACTGGTGTAAGGTTTTTATTTCCAGATTTAAAAAAAAACTGCATTCAAATTCTTAAACTGCCATGGTGGGATTTGAATTTGTGTTCTACTGAATTATTAGTCGAGACCTCTGGATTACTAGTCCAGCAATATGACAACGATACTACCGTGCCCTCTGTCTGAAAAAAAACCATGAATTCAAGTCTCTGCCTTCTAAAACAAGGATAAATATCTTAACAGAAATATTCATGAAGCCATTTTAATCACTCAAAAATCAATTGCCTGTGCTTGATTTGCTGTTTTCTTATGTTTTTATTTTCTGGAGAGTTCCTCATAGTTTATCAATCTGATTTCCTTCTGCTTGATTCTTATGCCCTGTATCTGTTGCTGTTTCATGTGCAAGTATGACACCCATTAGTACAGTGTGTCACCAGGCACGGTGCCTGAAGCAAGGCCTTCACATGTGATGGACAAACGTGTCAGATGAGATAAATATATGCAAAATATTTGTGAAGTTTTCCTACCTCATTAATATAAAGATTCTCTTTGTAACATGCCCTCGCCACAATAAACATGCAGTATTACAAAGTTCTGCAGTGCTATAAGGCTAAGAATTCTTACAGGTGAATACAAAAGTATAGTGAATGGTTGCCAACGTTATTCAATTCCAGAAATGTGTCTGACATGACCACTGTAATTCTCCGAGATTTGTGTTGCCACGGTCTAGAAAAATACTCAACAAACATTAGAGCCTTATTAAATATTAAAACTAGATGCATTCAGTTTTAATTGACTGCCTTTTGTTGCAGCTGGAATGTTAAATACTGAAAAGGAAAAAATTACAAACATCTTTGTGAAAGTTGACTTGAACCTAACGACAAGCGTTTTTCTTGATTTCAAAATTGCAGAAGACCACGGGAGCTTCTGGTGGAGCACTACCCAAGAGATCTCCTGGGGTTTTTCTTGGTAAGTTGCACACATTAGTATATCACCAGGTATGATGTTTGAAGCAAGCCCTTCAAGTGAAAGTAACTCCATTGATTGGTGCACTGTCATACAGATTATTGATCTAAATAGCATTTGAACACACGCAGCTTTTGCAATTTTTATTTTGAATTTGAGTTTGATCTTTCCTTACACCCCTCCCGATCTTTTAGATTCTCCCCATGCCATGCATACAGTTCCCAGGCCTCTGGTCATGCTGATCTTTAAACCATCCATTAGGAAGAGAAGGTCAGGCGATCAGCAGATTTTTTTTCTCCTGCCGTCCCACAATAAGGAAGTAGTTGGACCCTCTATTAGTACATTTGCAGACACAGACCCATTGTAGAGCCCTGAGCGAGTTGATTTTTCTTTTCAATTCTCAAATTATCCACCTCCGAGATTGCACATATTCCAATAGCGTCCACAGATGAGCTAAAATAAATGAGGCAAAATACAAACTTTTGATAGCATCTCAAAGGGGTCGTGTCTCCATGGGAAAAACATTTACTCACTTTGATGGGAAAGAGTCATCATCATTATAAGGTTATTGCAGCAAAAGGAATTGATGTGTTCTGACAAGATTCATGTAATTGTGGCATAACCAAAAATAATGTGTTTGGCAAATCTTTTCTTACCAACTTTGTCCCACATAAAATAAATTTCTAAGAAAACGGGCAACAGCATGCATCTTTGATCCCCTATTTTAGCAAAACCATTATACGTTCTCATCCAAGTCAAGACCTTTTGATATGCCTTCCATCTTTGCTTCCTCATGTCCAAGGAATGCAGACTTGAGCATATTTGATATGTCCTTATTATACAGTATAAATGCACACGAGGCCCATACTTGAGAGGTCACTCTGTGACCAGTTACCTTTATTACCAAGACCTCAAGCTGTACAACTTAGGTCAGTTTATACATCGGTTACAATGATAGTTAAATACATGACATCACCTCCCCCGCCCCCGCCCCCCCCCCACCCCCAAAGTCTTATTGGGATCACAGGTTAAGTCTCTCTGGTGGTTTACGCTCCCTTGTAGAGCGCCTGAGTTGGGCTCCGGTTGTTGGGCGCTGGCCTGAGTGTCTGCTGTTTGCGGTGCCTCAGGCCTGTCCGGACTGCCCACAGTGACTGAGCTCTCCTCTACTTGGTTCTGGTGTTCGGTCACCTGTGGTGGAGTAAACTCTACATTGTGTTCTTCCTCTGCTTCCTCTATGGGGTTGCTGAACCTCCTTTTAGTTTGATCCACATGTTTGCGGCAGATTTGTCCATTGGTAAGTTTAACTACCAAAGCCCTATTCCCCACTTTGGCAATCACAGTGCCTGCAAGCCATTCGGACCCTGCAGCGTAATTAAGGACAAAAACTGGGTCATTGACATGAATACATCGCACCCTCACATTCCTGTCATAGTAGTCACATTGTGACTGATACCTGCTCTCAACAATTTCTTTCATAGTAGGGTGCATAAGAGAGAACCTGGTTTTGAGCGTTCTTTTCATTAGCAGCTCTGCGGGTGGAATCCCTGTGAGTGAGTGTGGTCGGGATCTATTGGCCAACAGGAGGCGTGATAAGCAGCTTTTTAGGGAACCCCCTTGGATTCTGAGCAACCCCTGTTTGATTATCTGCACCGCTCGTTCCGCCTGGCCGTTTGAGGCCGGCTTGAACGGTGCCATTCTGACGTGGTTGATTTCATTGCCTGCCATGAAGTTCTGGAATTCAGTGCTTGTGAAGCACGGGCCATTGTCGCTGACCAAGACATCCGGTAGACCATGGGCGACGAACATTGCCCGTAGACTTTCTACCGTGGCAGAGGATGTGCTTGAATTTAAAATGGCACACTCAATCCATTTGGAGTAGGCGTCTATTACAACCAAAAACATTTTTCCCATGAAAGGACCTGCGTAGTCGACATGGATGTGTGACCATGGCTTGGCAGGCCAGGACCAGAGGCTAAGGGGGGCTTCCCTGGGTGCGTTACCCAGCTGAGCACACCTGTTGCACCTGCGAACACAAAGTTCCAGGTCTGCATCTATCCCTGGCCACCAAACGTGTGACCTGGCAGTTGCCTTCATCATGACAATGTCTATGTACTCATTGTGGAGTTCTCTGATAAATGCCTCTCTGCCCATCTGGGGCATGTCTACTCGGTTTCCTCACAGTAGGCAATCGGCCTTAATCGAGAGTTCATCCTTGCGCCTATGAAACGGTTTAAATTCCTCAGGGCATGCCCCGTACGTGGCTGCCCAGTCCCCATTCAGGACACATTTCTTAACTAAAGACAGTAGCGGGTCTTTATTTATCCAGACTTTAATCTGACGGGCTGTCACAGGTGCGCCTTCGCTTTCGAAAGCTTCAACAGTCATCACCATCTCAGCATCATGCTCAGTTGCCCACTCAGTGGTGGCTAGTGGGACCCTGCTGAGTGCATCGGTGCAGTTTTCAGTGCCCGGTCTGTGCCGAATTGTGTAGTCATCGGCGGCTAATGTGAGTGACCACCTCTGTGGGCCGATGCATTCGCATTTATGGCCTTGTTATCGGCCAAAAGGGACGTTAGGGGTTTGTGATCTGTCTCCAGCTCTGATTTCCTGCCAAAAAGGTACTGGTGCAATTTTTTTACTGCATATACACATGCTAGTGCTTCCTTTTCTACCATCCCGTCGCGCGTTCTGCCTGGAACAGACTTCTGGAGGCATAAGCTATCGGCTGTAACTGACCATTGGCATTCACGTGCTGCAACACACACCTGACCCCATAGGATGACGCATCGCACGTTAAAACAAGTTTCTTACACGGGTCATATAACGTTAACAGTTTGTTGGAGAATAACAAATTGCGTGCTCTATCAAAAGCCCTTTCCTGGCTGTCCCCCCCCAGACCCAATCGTGACCTTTGCGTAGGAGCAGGTGTAGCGGCTCTAACAGCATGCTCCATTTGGGAAGAAAGTTACCAAAATAGTTCAGGAGCCCCAGGAACGAATGCAGCTCCAACGTGTTATGGAGTCTGGGTGCTCTCTGGATCGCTTCCGTTTTGGACGCAGTAGATCTGATCCTGTCTGCTGCTACCCTCCTCCCCAGGAATTCTACCTCTGGAGCTAAGAAGATGCACTTCGCCTTTTTCAGTCGCAGCTCTACCTGGTCCAGTCTGCGTAGCACCTCCTCCAGGTTGTGGAGGTGTTCTTCAGTATTGTGACCCGTGATGAGGATGTCGTCTTGAAAAACCACCGTCCTTGGGATCGACTTGAGGAGACTTTCCATATTTCGCTGAAAGATTGCGGCGGCCGAACGAATCCTGAACGGATATCTGTTATACTCAAACAACCCCTTGTGTGTTGTGACGGTGGTCAGCTTCTTCGACTCACTCGCCAGCTCCTGGTTCATGTAAGCTGAGGTCAGGTCCAATTTTGAAAAAAGTTTGCCATCGGATCGCGTCGCAAAGAGGTCCACCGCTCTCGGTAGCGGGTACTGGTCTTGGAGTGACACCCGATTGATGGTGGCCTTGTAATCGCCACATATCCTGACTGACCCATCCGCCTTGAGCACCGGCACGATCAGGCTCGCCCAGTCACTGAATTCGAATGGCGAGATGATGCCTTCCCTCAGCAGGCGGTCCAATTCGCATTCTATCTTTTCCCGCATCACGTACGGCACCGCTCTGGCCTTGTGGTGTACTGGCCTGGCGTCCGGGTTTATGTGATTCACTACCTTGGCCTCCATGAAAGTGCTGATGCTGGGTTGAAATAATGAGTCAAATTTGTCCAGGACCTGTGAGCATGATACTCGCTCCACAGAGGAAATTGCATTGACATCGCCCCATTTCCAGTTGATGACAGCAAGCCAACTCCTCCCTAGTAGTGCGGGACCGTCCCCCGGGACAATCTAGAGTGGCAACCTGTTCTCTGAATCTTTGTGGGTGACGACTACCGTGGCGTTGCCTAGCTCCGGAATGATCTCCTTTGTATATGTCCGTAGCAGTGCGTCAATCGGCAATAATTTTGGCCTCCAGGCCTTGGACACCCACAACCTTTCGAACTGTTTGATACTCATCAGGGACTGGCTGGCCCCCGTGTCTTGCTTCATTAATACTGGGATGCTATTGAGGAGCACTTTCTTCATTATCAGTGGCGTCCTGATATATGAACTTTATATGTGCTCCACATGAACTCGCTGAACTTCAGCTTCCAGCGATTTCCCCCAGTATTCATTTTGCCTCGTAGGGCTTACATCGGGCCCGTCCTCCTCATACATCAACCTGGCTGCAGGCTTCCTGCACCTACGTGCCAAGTGACCGCTGATGTTGCAGTTTCTGCAGCTATATTGCTGATACCTGCAAGCTCTGGCTGGGTGTTTGCCTCCACACCTCCATCATGAGCTGGAGGCCCCGTTGTTGGAAACAAAAGGTCCATTACCAGTCGATCGTCTCTGACTGTCTCTGTAACTGTCCTTAAGAGCACCATTAGCAGGTGTTGATGGCCCCATTACTGGCCGCATTGTACATTGCGATGGCATGAATCGCTGTTCAGCTAGCTATTGTCTCTGTTGAATTCCCCCTTTGGGTTCGACTACATGCTGGGATATGTCCGATTGCCCTTGTCTGCCGAGAGAACTGTGTGCTGCTTTAACAATGTTGACTCTCTGGTCGTTTACATAGAAACATAAAACATAGAAAATAGGTGCAGAAATAGGCCATTCGGCCCTTCGAGCCTGCACCGCCATTCAATGAGTTCATGGCTGAACATGCAACTTCAGTACCCCATTCCTGCTTTCTCGCCATACCCCTTGATCCCCCTAGTAGTAAGGACTTCATCTAACTCCTTTTTGAATATATTCAGTGAATTGGCCTCAACAACTTTCTGTGGTAGAGAATTCCACAGGTTCACCACTCACTGGGTGAAGAGGTTTCTCCTCATCTCGGTCCTAAATGGCTTACCCCTTATCCTTAAACTGTGACCCCTGGTTCTGGACTTCCCCAACATTGGGAACATTCTTCCTGCATCTAACCTGTCTAAACCCATCAGAATTTTAAACGTTTCTATGAGATCCCCTCTCATTCTTCTGAACTCCAGTGAATACAAGCCCAGTTGATCCAGTCTTTCTTGATATGTCAGTCCCACCATCCTGGGAATCAGTCTGGTGAACCTTCGCTGCACTCCCTCAATAGCAAGAATGTTCTTCCTCAAGTTAGGAGACCAAAACTGTACACAATACTCCAGGTGTGGCCTCACCAAGGCCCTGTACAACTGTAGTAACACCTCCCTTCCCCTGTACTCAAATCCCCTCGCTATGAAGGCCAACATGCCATTTGCTTTCTTAACCGCCTGCTGTAACTGCATGCCAACCTTCAATGACTGATGCACCATGACACCCAGGTCTCGTTGCACCTCCCCTTTTCCTAATCTGTCACCATTCGGATAATAGTCTGTCTCTCTGTTTTTACCACCAAAGTGGATAACCTCACATTTATCCACATTATACTTCATCTGCCATGCATTTGCCCACTCACCTAACCTATCCAAGTCACTCTGCAGTCTCATAGCATCCTCCTCGCAGCTCACACTGCCACCCAACTTAGTGTCATCCGCAAATTTGGAGATACTACATTTAATCCCCTCGTCTAAATCATTAATATACAATGTAAACAGCTGGGGCCCCAGCACAGAACCTTGCGGTACCCCACTAGTCACTGCCTGCCATTCTGAAAAGTACCCATTTACTCCTACTCTTTGCTTCCTGTCTGACAACCAGTTCTCAATCCATGTCAGCACACTACCCTCAATCCCATGTGCTTTAACTTTGCACATTAATCTCTTGTGTGGGACCTTGTCGAAAGTCCAAATATACCACATCAACTGGTTCTCCCTTGTCCACTCTACTGGAAACATCCTCAAAAAATTCCAGAAGATTTGTCAAGCATGATTTCCCTTTCACAAATCCATGCTGACTTGGACCTATCATGTCACCTCTTTTCAAATGCGCTGCTATGACATCCTTAATAATTGATTCCATCATTTTACCCACTACTGATGTCAGGCTGACCGGTCTATAATTCCCTGTTTTCTCTCTCCCTTTTTTTTAAAAAGTGGGGTTACATTGGCTACCCTCCATTCGATAGGAACTGATCCAGAGTCTATGGAATGTTGGAAAATGACTGTCAATGCATCCGCTATTTCCAAGGCCACCTCCTTAAGTACTCTGGGATGCAGTCCATCAGGCTCTGGGGATTTATCGGCCTTTAATCCGATCAATTTCCCCAATACAATTTCCCGACTAATAAGGATTTTTGCTCAGTTCCTCCTTACTAGACCCTCTGACCGCTTTTATATCCAGAAGATTGTTTGTGTACTCCTTAGTGAATTCCGAACCTAAATACTTGTTCAATTGGTCTGCCATTTCTTTGTTCCCCGTTATGACTTCCCCTGATTCTGACTGCAGGGGACCTACGTTTGTCTTTACTAACTTTTTTCTCTTTATATATCTATAGAAATTTTTGCAGTCCGTCTTATGTTCCCTGCAAGCTTCCTCTCGTACTCTATTTTCCCTGCCCTAATCAAACCCTTTGTCCTCCTCTGCTGAGTTCTAAATTTCTCCCAGTCCCCAGGTTCACTGCTATTTCTGGCCAATTTGTATGCCACTTCCTTGACTTTAATACTATCCCTGATTTCCCTTGATAGCCACGGTTGAGCCACCTTCCCTTTTTTATTTTTACGCCAGACATGGATGTACAATCGTTGTAGTTCATCCATGCGGTCTCTAAATGTCTGCCATTGCCCATCCATAGTCAACCCCTTCAGTATCATTTGCCAATCTATCCTAGCCAATTCACACCTCATACCTTCAAAGTTACCCTTCTTTAAGTTCTGGACCATGGTCTCTGAATTAACTGTTTCATTCTCCATCCTAATGTAGAATTCCACCATATTATGGTCACTCTTCCCCAAGGGGCCTCGCACAAAGAGATTACTAATTAATCCTCTCTCATTACACAACCCAGTCTAAGATGGCCTCCCCCCTAGTTGGTTCCTCGACATATTGGTCTAAAAAACCATCCCTTATGCACTCCAGGAAATCCTCCTCCATCGTATTGCTTCCAGTTTGGTTAGCCCAATCTATATGCATATTAAAGTCACCCATGATAACTGCTGCACCTTTATTGCATGCACCCCTAATTTCCTGTTTGATGCCCTCCCCAACATCACTACTACTGTTTGGAGGTCTGTACACAACTCCCACTAACGTTTTTTTACCCTTTGGTGTTCTGCAGCTCTACTCATATAGATTCCACATCATCCAAGCTAATGTCCTTCCTAACTATTGCATTAATCTCCTCTTTAACCAGCAATGCTACCCCACTTCCTTTTCCTTTTATTCTATCCTTCCTGAATGTTGAATACCCATGGATGTTGAGTTCCCAGCCCTGATCATCCTGGAGCCATGTCTCTGTAATCCCAATCACATCATATCCGTTAACATCTAATTGCACAGTTAATTGATCCACCTTATTGCGGATACTCCTTGCATAAGACACAAAGCCTTCAGGCTTGTTTTTTTAACATCCTTTGTCCTTTTAGAATTATGATGTAGCGTGGCCCTTTTTGTTTCTTGCCTTTGTTTACTCGGCCTTCCACTATTGCTTTTTACCTTTCTACCATCTGTTTCTACCTCCATATTACTTTGCCCTATCTCGCTGCATAGGTTCCCGTCCCCCTGCCATATTAGTTTAAACACTCCCGAACTGCATTAGCAAATGTTACCCCTCGGACATCAGTTCCAGTCCTGCCCAAGTGCAGACCATCCCTTTTGTACAGGTCCCACTTCCCCCAGAACTGTTTGCCGCATTTGAGCCAAGATTTTTGTCATGCATCATTCTGGTCTCTTCCTCCCCTGAGATAAATGTCTGGGCTATCAGAGTCGCCGCTTCCAAGGTCAAGTCTTTGGTCTTGATCAGTTTCCTGAAAACTCCAGTGTGCCCGATGCCCTCCATAAAAAAAGTCTCTCAGCATCTCCACTCTGCATGCATCTGGGAACTTACATAGGCTCGCCAATCGCCGGAGATCTGCCACGAAGTCTAGAACGCTTTGCCCTTCTCGCCACCGGTGTGTGTAAAACCGGTGTCTCACCATGTGCATGTTGCTCACCGGTTTAAAGTGTTCCCCGATCAACTTACTGAGCTCTTCGAATGTCTTGTCTGCCGGCTTCACTGGCGCTAGAAGGTCCTTCATCAGGGAGTGCGTTCTGGATCCACAAACCGTCAGGCGATGAGCCCTGCGTTTGTCGGCCGAATCCTGTCCCAACCATTCCTTAGTGATAAAACTTTGCTGTAGTCTCTCAATAAAGTCGGCCCAATCATCACCAACACAGTAGCTCTCTTCTGTGCTGCTAGTGGCCATGCTTGCTTGGTTTAAATCCCAGTTTCCCGTTGCCAATGATATGTCCTTATTATACAGTATAAATGTGCATGAGGCCCATAATTGAGAGAAGGTCACTCTGACCAGTTACCTTTATTACCAAGACCTCAAGGTGTACAACTTAGGTCAGCTTATACATGGGTTACAATGATGGTTGAATACATGACAATATTAGTCATCCATCACCAGATCTAGATGGTCCACATCATCAAGTGCTTTCAAGCACTTTTCTCTGCCAAAATAGCGCATTACCCCAAGATCATCATGGAGAGCCCTGCCTTTTTTCTCCATTACCAACCATCTCCTTAAACCCCTCTGCCCTTCCCCTGCCTCCCCTCACCTCCAACAACAAATGTGAGGAGCTCATAGATTTCTTTGTCAGTAAGATTGAGATCATCCACTATGCTGCTGCCCCTCCTTCCCCTTCCCACCAAGCCAAGCTTGGCCCCAGGCTCCTCCCTGTCCTAGCCCTGAACCCAGATCTTTCCCTAGTTTATTTTCTAACTCCTTGAGGCCCACCTCTTCGCTTTGCTCCATTCCCAGTAAACTGCTGACCGTACACTCTCTGTCCTTGCAAACTTTTGCCCCATCTCCAACCTCCCTTTCCTCTCAAGTTTCCGAATTTGTTGTTGCCTTCCAAATCCGTGCTCATCTATCCTGCAACTCTATGTTTGAAGAACTCTGATCAGGTTTCTGTCCCTGCCACAGGACCGAAACAGACCTAACATAAGTCACAACTAACATCCTCTGTGATTGTGGTGCATTTACTGTGCTCGTCCTCCTGGACCATTCCGCAACCTTCTACACTCTCCATCTCCTCCAATGCCTTTCCTCTGTTGTCCAGCTCACTGAGATTAGCTTTGCTTGGTGCAACCTCTATCTGATTGTAGCTAGAGCATATCCAGTAATGGCATCTAGCCCTGCCCCCAAACCAAAACTGCAGAAGCACCCCCCTCCCCCCGCAATGATCTATCCTTGTCCCTTTCCTCTTCCTCATCTACATGCTGCCCATTAGAGGTTGAGCCCATCTACAAACATAAATAGAGAAAAGATGGGAAGTTGTGCTGTTCACTGTGTGAATGTATTGCCAAAATCCTCCTGACTACAACATGGAGACCAGCCCTGTCCCACGGAATGAGAGCTCCACCTGTTGGAGGTGTGGCATTTCAGTAGCAGTTGCTTGCCTCCAATTATGGTTGGGACTAAACCCTGAATATGCGAGCACATGTTCTCGTGCTTGGCTGTAAATGCTCTTAGATTTATCATCCTATTGTATTTAAACAATCTTCAAAAGCACACAAACTGAAATGTTATTATATACAAGCATAATTTGATTTTTTGAAGATGAACAATTGCAATCAAAAACGTGTAATAAGTTCTGCGTGTTGTATTTAAAGTAGCCTTTGTCTGTTTTTGTTTTTTCACTCTCTCTCTTCCCCTTCCCCATGTCTCTCTGCGACTGCATGTATTCACAAGTATGGTGCCTGAGATTTGACACCAGAAATATGATGCTTGAAGTATGACAGACAGGAAATATGTGCATACATAAAGCTTTCATAATATAGAGAGTTAAGAGTGTGTGCAATATACATACGGAAAGGAACAAATGGCTTCAGCTAAAATAATTCTGATCCTCTCAGGCGCCAGTATGATTATGGACATTCTCCTTTTCGAATATTTAAACAAATTTGTTGAAGTGACTTTGATTTTTAAGTAAGGAATTTTAACCTTGACTTTCACATCTTCATGTTATCTTTATAACATAAATTGTTAAGATTATTATTAAAACAAAAGTAAATTAAAAAAAATATTCTGTTGGGTTTATTAGTTTTCTGCAGGTAATTAACTTAAGTATTTCTCCAACTAAGAATAATGTTTTTGGAAATGGAAAGAGCTTTAAAGTAGAAAATGTGTTGCATTTATACCTGATTTTCATGGTTCTTCAGACTTGTATGAGAACTATTTTGATGGAATTTTTTGTTATATTGGATTTATGTTTTTAAAAAAAAAAACACAAATGCTCAGCTCAGGCTGACATATCATCCATAAGCCTTGGTGTTTTCCACAGCTGAGCCACTGTTCCTAATTAACATTTGATTGCTATAGTAATGTTCGCTTTTATGGATCCAGCTTTCTTATGACCGTGTCATATGTTGTCATTTAGTAACTGTCTATTGCCTACCATTTTAAATTTAGGGACTTGGAAGCAAAAGGTCTTCCTTTTGAAATGAGGAAGGGATGGTTCATGATTCTGGTGTGCAGTCAGCAGGCTAATTTTAGTTTATTTACCATCTACTCAAACATATTTACGTCATCATATGACAGTAAAAGTGTGTTGGCTGGGCATGACAAAAAACGACAGCTGTTTAATTGAATGAGCATTGTGCTGTAAACAAATCCAGTGCTGGCACAAGAAAAGGGCCACGTCTAGTATAGATTTAGATCTGTTACTAATTTATTGCAGGAATAATTATGACCAAAATAGTTTCAGTTGATGGCATGGGGCCTATTTTCAGGCTTCCATCTGGCGGGAATGGGATTGTTGAAGGGGCTTTGAAGGTGTCTAAAGCAGCTTAGCATATTGTACATGATGAGGATTTGCAGCAGCAAGTGTGGCCCATAGGGGGAAGTAGTTGGAAGGGCAAGCAGAAGAAGGTTCACTGAAGTGCCTCTTTGTGATTAGATTAGCAGCACAGAAAGTGGAGCATGAAGGATTGATGGTTTTAGACCAAAGTAGGGTGGTGCAGTGCAGAATAAGAAAGATGTGAAGATGAGCCTTAACTTGTCAGTCCTGGTGAAATCATTAAATTTCTTCCTGCAATGCAGCCAGGTCCTGGGAACAATGCCTGTTGTATTGACATGCTCTGCCACCTCTCTCCATTGCTGCTGACTCATTTGTCTGGGCACCTGTTGCCTATTAGCGGGGGAAGCAGTCCTCCTTCCTGCTACACATCTCCGCACCTGCATCAGAGAGCATCTGGGGTCCTGGATGAAGTCATGCTGTGTGCTGCTTCAGAAAATTAGTTTCCACTAACCAATATTGATAAATGCACCGATCATCCGTTATATACTGCACATAAGTATCAACCCCAGTTGATTTAATATTGAATTATGTGCAGTTTTTTTTTTACTGTAGACTGTTGTGAATCAGGAGCTGCATTGGAGTTGTCTGACTCATTTCGTGTTGGAACCTTGACCTGGACAGGTTCTGAGCCAAGACCCAAAGGTGAAGTGGAGGAGTGCCAACTCACTGTTCCATTCAGTCCTCTATGATTTCCCTTTTCAAGTTTGATAATGACAGCACAGTTAACAAGGCCAGGAAAAGTTAGAAGATATGCCAGTTTTTGTTATATCTGAAATAATTAAGGTTTGGAGCCCTGATCTTGGCAGTATTGAATTGAGATATATCTTAACAATTTGGCAAAATGGCATAAAAATGTTCTCCCTGCATGAGCCACCATCCAGTTACAGATCAGCAGATGTTGAATATTAATATCTGCGAGACAGAAGCCAATGCTAACTTTCGCCCCCCGTGGATTTCTCAGCACCCTGTAGAAAATAACTGTTGTAATTTGGAAAATAGGAAAGAATTGCAGAGATTGAACATGTGCAGTATTTTAATTACAGCTAAAAGTCAAAGAATGGTGGGAGCTATGGTTTCTGGTTTTGTACATATCTCTACTTTTGATATGATTTACCATCAAAGGTGTATAGAAAAGCATACTTGTGGCTGATTTTTAATAGTTATGTACTTAAAAATTGCATAGTGTTATGTGTTTATTTTCTGAGGATGTGCATTCAATTTTTGTTTAATTATAGAGCAGCTATGATGCTAGTCAGAGATGGCATATTTTAGGTAATAAAAGCTGATGAGACAAATAACCTAATATTCTATTCCTGTAATGTTATATTTTTTCTTTGCTGAAGTGACATCTATTTTTAGCATAAAATTTAATGAAAACTATAATTAAATTTTGTACCAGTTTGTGATTGACATAAAACCACACTCAAATTTTATATCAATGTACATTGTGTGCAAAGTTTATTTTAATATCATTTTTCAGTTCCTAGTGCAACTTGTTTATGTTGCTTGAAGTGGGGTCGGGGAAGAGAATCCTCCTCTCAAAAACTGAGCTTGAATAAATTAATCTGCAGGCAAACATCTTCAGTGTTAATGTTTTTTTTTAAATCCTGTTTTTCCCCCCTCAGATCTGGAGCAGGTTAAAGATATCAATAGTGATGATTATGAATATGAAGACGAAGCTAAACTTGTCATATTTCCTGACCACTATGACATTTCTTTGCCGAACATAGAAGAATTACCAGCGCTGGTTAGTGAGTGTGTGCAGAAGCTGCAGTTTTGCATATATTGTTTAACTCTAGTATACTCGAGGCACTTTGCACGTGGGGTGGAGGGGGGAGTTTGAGGGTAGAAGTACAATCCCTTTTAGCCTGCGCATGATATTCCTGTTCTGTAAGGGAGATAAAAATCTGCTAACCAAAAAAAATGGTGTACAATTTAAGGAAACAATTTTTCATACACAAGTTAATGTTAGCCAGGTTTCTGTTTATGATCTGAGCATAGTCTTAATCAAGTATCTATAGATTGTGAAGTAGTTTTAAAGTTTTAAAATTGATATCCATTTGATGTAAGATCTCTTTATCGTGGGAAGTAAATTGTTAAATCGGAGCTGACAAAGCTTAGTTTTAAAATGCAGTATAGAGAGATCGTCCATAGAAAAATGGGGACCTTTCATACTTGATCAAGTTGGATGCCGTGCGGAATAGGACATCTGTGACCTGTTGAATGTAGACCCTCATGCTGTTTTGGGCAATGCTGCAGGGAGCACCAGTGCCTGTCTGAAAGGTACCACGTGTGTAGAAATTGTCAGCTTCCATAGGATTGCTGGCTTCCCCAGAGTGCAGGGGGCCATCAATGGGACATATGTGTCACTGAAGGAGCCACTTGTTACGTTCATAAATAACAACGGTTACCATTCATTGAATGTTACAATAGCAATGCCCAACTGCGCATCCTGCATGTTAATGCAAAGCAATGAGAAAGTGCTCATGATGCCTTCATTCTTTGTCACTCCAAGATCTATGACTTGTTCAGCACGAAAGAACAAGGAGATAGACTGATTATAGGGGACAAAGCATACCCACTGTAACCATTGCTGATGACACCCTTCTGCATCACCAACAATGCAGCACAGGAAAGGTATATTTGTGCACATGTATAGGACAGTAATGCTCAAATCACACCTGTGGTGCCTGGACGGGTCAGGTGGGGTGGGGGGTTGGGGCCGGGGGCAGGGAGGGCGGCGGCATAAGGAAGTTGTTTCACAGTATTCACCAACCAAAGTGGTGAAGATTGTGGTGGTCTGCTGCGCACTGCACAATTTTTCACTGCAGGAAGGCGCCAGAGCCCCTAAAAAGATTTTTAAATTTTTTTAGTTGATTTATGGTCTTTTCAGAAGTTGTAGGGCACTCACCTCGGTGCTACACCTCAATCTGTGTTATGGCATCTGTTTGGAGCTTAATCTCGTGCCATCTGGTTAGTCAGGAAGATAAGCCATTGGACACGACCTTCACGAGGTCCCAGATGTGACATTGACATCACTGTGTAATTATCGGATCGATGTTCCATCAATTTGCGGCCCACTGTAGTGCGATGTCAATGGTGTGTCCAATTAACAACGTTCGCTGCCAAACTTGTCATTGCAACATTTTCTGGCCCATTACCACCTTGGCATTTGCAAACTCGCCCCAGTGCAGATGAAAGCAATAATTGTATCACGCTTAGAAAATAGTACAAAGTGAAACACTGGCTCTTTATAAATGTTACATTTGGGACCTCATGAAAGTCATACCCAGTTGTTTATTTTCCTGACTAACCACGTGGCACTATAATAAGCTCCAAACCGACACATGCCCTTTGGAGTGGACTGCACTAAAATAATGCTCTGTTACTGCCCCCATCACCTTCAGAGACATGGGTTATACGGAGTCCCAGAGAAAGTCTGATCTCTGATTTTGTGATTCTAGCATGAGGATGGTTGATCCAGTTGGCTCAGCAAGTTTTCTACACTGTTACTATTCTCACAGTTCATGGGCTGTGTGTTCTTAGCATATTTGCTGTTATTTATATCAACCTGTCCCTCTCAAAAAACAGGAAACATTAAAGCAAAGTCTGTATTACTTAAATGCTCAATGAAATAAAGCCTTGTTTAGAACAATGAAATTTTTCTTCCCTTTCCTTCCAACCTTTTGCTCATCCTAGGCTACTGGTTCCTCCAATGCTTTACCCAAATGGTCATTCTTTATGTATGACCTGAGGAAGTGAACATCAGCAGGTCATTTGACAATAGAGAACAGAAAAGCTGAGCCCAGTCCTGCCCACACACCTTTTCTTTCTCACAAACGTTACTGAATAATGATCAAAGCTAAGGTTATCGGTGCTCTATTGTGAGCAACATTTGGTCACCACTAACTAACCTTAAATACAATAGATTCCCAAAATATTGATAAGGCTCCAGTTAAAGTGGGAGCTCTGATTGATTGATTTAAAAAGAAAAATTCCCCACTCAGCTCCCCATCCTATCCTTTGCCTCTAAGGGAAGCTAAAACTAATTTCGGCATACTAACCATTGAGTACAGCAAACTCGCTACAGATCTGAGACCATCCTGTAAATACGATATCACTTTAACTAGTCTCTGTATCTGTGAAAACTGATGTTTAAAATTAGACGGTAGTTGATTGAATACCAAATGCTGTTCAACACTGCAGTGCAGATGGTCTCAGTGGACATGACTGTTCAGCATTGTTATAGCAGTGGTTTTGTATGGAGGTGCAGTTTTAAAAATAAACTGTATCATTATCTTGATATATTACCTTGGCGAACAGCCTCTGGAGTATATAGACTTCCAAAAACTTTGACTTAAGTTGCTCATGAAAGTCTGCTGATTTTATTTTGAGATGCTTTAATGAATCATTATTTTAACTTTGTATTCCATACCATTTTAATGATACTCTTTCTCATCCTCACCTCACCAGGTGACAATAGCATGTGATGCAGTCCTTTCTGCAAAATCTCCATACAGCAGACAGGACTCTGATTCATGGGAAGAAGAACTTAAGAACTCAAAGCACGAGAATCTCCAACAACTGGACAATGGAGTCCGAATCCCACCCAGGTCAAAAACCTCTAAATCAATTGTATTGCTGTGGCACAATCAGTCTTCATTTTCCTTTGATCTGAATATTGTTCAGATAAAAAATCATATTTATTTATGGGGGTTTCTTGATGAAATGATATGTGAAAAATAAACTACCATTTAAAATTTGTAATACTGTCCTGTTTTAGTAGAGTTTTCCTCATATTGTTTTATAACTGAATTTCCCCAAGAAAGAACTTGCATTTATATAGTGCCTTCTTGAGCACAGAACCCCACCAAAATGTTTCACAGCCAATTAAGTACTTTTGAAATAT
This sequence comes from Pristiophorus japonicus, assembly GCF_044704955.1. NCBI lineage: Eukaryota > Metazoa > Chordata > Chondrichthyes > Pristiophoridae > Pristiophorus > Pristiophorus japonicus. The sequence continues at coordinate 191,899,957 of NC_091982.1, read as the reverse complement.
AGTCTGTATATTACTGTTGTAATAGAGGGAAACGCAAGAACCAATTTGAGCACCGCAAGGTCCCACAAACAGCAATGAGATGTGACCAGATAATCTATTTTAGTGATGTTGGTTCAGGGAAAAAAAATGGCCTGGAGAGCTCCCCTGCTCTTCTTTGAAAAGTGTCATAGGATCTTTTGCATCCACCCGAGAGGGCAGAAGTGGCCTTGGTTTAATGTCTCATCCAAAAGAAGGCATCTCCGAAAGTGCAGCACAGCTTAAATTATGTGCTCCAGTTTCTGGAGTGCAGCTCGAGCCCCAACTCTCTGTTTGGCAGACAATAGTTTTGAGTCAATGTTACAATATTGCATCGCTGTCTAAATACAACTTTATTTAACATTGCGTTGTAGTACCACCAGAATGCTATTTCTTCAGTAGCCTTTCCTTGAGACTTGACAGTTCCTCACTACCACTGCTGAACTCTAACTGAGGTAGAGGTTACTGTATGTGAACTTATTGATTTATTTTTATGGTTGTGAAAGAGAATTATATAACTTAGTCACCACTATATCATTTGAGGGTAACATCGATTTCTCCAAGCTAGATATAGACATGGTAGTCATCAACTTTGTATATGATATATTTTCATCAAATGATATTGTCCCCTGATATTCCAAAGTGATTGATTACTCAGGAGTTATACAGATACAGCACTGTCGGATTGTTGAATGTATTTCGAGGACTTTTTTTGTAATCACTGAGTTATTTTATGAAGTAAGAACCTTTTCGGGGGTAAGTTGTCCCCTTCTTTAAGGCCCATTACCGCCTCATAGAGGAAGTAATGGGGCAATAAGCCCTTTCCGCCCAGGGGCAGGTGGCAGGGCCGACCCATCTAGAATTGCCCCCGGGTTGGGGGCGGCGGGAACGGGTTTCCACCATGCCCTGTGTTTCCGCCCTGCCTGGCAGGCCGATCCTTTTTCCGCCCCACAGGAGAAATTGCCCTGCAGGAGCGCGGTCAGTGCTGCCGATAGCTTTGCGTGGCGGGAAGCTGCCAGTGGCTGGGCGGTGCAGCTGCCCTTAAAGGGGAGGGCGCAATGCCGCGGCTGCCATTTTGTTTTAATAGTCGGCTGACTCCTGAGTCGGTCTGACAATGGGAGCCGCTGGTTCGACCGGCCAACCAATAGGCAGCCCGGCACCCTCTCTTGGGTGCCGGGCTGGCCCGGCCGAATCCCTTCCTGGTGGCCCAGTGGGCTCCACGTTGGCCTCGCTGCATCCCTTCCCTTTAAGTGAAGGGGAGGGATGTTGCGACGCCTCATCACCGCCGCGATGACATGGTCATGCAGTGGTGATGGACACTGCCCTGTTCCCAATACAAAGCCGTCCCTACACCGCCTCAAACAGCGCTCCCAAAGCTCTGGGAAGCAGTGTCGGAGTTAAAGAGCCGAATTTTCCGGCTCTTCCCATGACTCCCGCTGGATGGTCAGTATCCTGATAATTTGAATTGCCCTCCCCAATTTCCCACTGAGGGCAATTTCGGCCCCTTAGTGTTACTTCCAGCAGTGTCTTGTCTTATCTCCTGCCCTTTCCCATGCTTTCTTACAGTGGCTGGAAGTGTGCCTGGTGTGACCTGAGGGAGAATCTTTGGCTAAACCTGACCGATGGCTCCGTATTGTGTGGGAAATGGTTCTTTGATGGCAGTGGTGGAAACGGACATGCTTTGGAACATTACCGAAAGACAAATTACCCTTTGGCAGTTAAATTAGGAACCATTACATCAGATGGTGCAGGTTAGTTCATTCTTCTGAATAATATGTAATTTGACGACCTAGTCTGACAAAATGATGATCTCACATCTTCTGGCACCGATTCTGAAGTGGAATCTTTCGAGTTTTCCAAAATATATATCTCTTAAAATGCAGGTTGTGTTTTTCATTCTTGCTGGATGCAAAATTGAAATTGCACAAACTGACCATCCAATGATGCAGAAAAATGTAAAGTGTGCAAAGGATTTTAATTTCTAAATAACAATTGTACAAGAAACAAAATAAAGAACCGAGGAATAGCCAGTTTATTCTATGAATGAGAAAACATCAATGATGAGGCTGTGATGTGCATTCAAAGTTTTTGTCAAGTGAAATTACTGCATTGTATATTTTCTTCACTGTATATTCTATTTAAATGATGGGCTTCAGGATAAAATTGCTTAAAATCATCTGTTTTGCGGAAATTATTAGAATCTATAATTAAGGACAGAGTGACTGAGCACTTAGATAAATTTGAGCTGATGAGAGAGCCAACATGGATTTGTAAAGGATAGGTCATGTCTAATGAACCTAATTGAATTTTTTGAGGAAATATCTAAAGTAGTAGACTGGAAAATGTCTGGATGTAGTTTATATGGATTTCCAGAAGGCATTCGATAAGGTTCTACATAAGAGACTGTTAGCTAAAATGAAAGCACATGCAATTGAAGCCAAATTATTGACCTGGTTAGGAGATTGGTTAGGTGGTAGAAGACAGAGAGTGGGGATAATGAGTATGTACTCTAATTAATTAGAAGGAAGTGACTAGTGGTGTCCCAGAAAGATCTGTGCTGGGGCCTTGACTTTTCACTATATTTATTAATTACTTGGATAGTAAAAGCTTTTACTGATATATAAAACGTAAGAGAGTGACTAAAGTAAATGTTGGTCCCTTAGAAGATAAGGGGGATTTAATAATGAGAAATGTGGAAATTGCTGAGACCTTAAACAATTATTTTGCTTCGGTCTTCACAGTGGAAGACACAAAAACCATGCCAAAAATTGCTGGTCACGGGAATGTGGGAAGGGAGGACCTTGAGATAATCACGATCATTAGGGAGGTAGTGCTGGACAGGCTAATGGGACTCAAGGTAGACAAGTCCCCTGGTCCTGATGAAATGCATCCCAGGGTATTAAAAAAGATGGCGGAAGTTATAGCAGATGCATTCGTTATAATCTACCAAAATTCTCTGGACTCTGGGGAGGTACCAGTGGATTGGAAAGCAGCTAATGTAACGCCTCTGTTTTTTAAAAAAAAAAGGGGGCAGACAAAAGGCAGGTAACTATAGGCCGGTTAGTTTAACATCTGTAGTGGGGAAAATGCTTGAAGCTATCATTAAGGAAGAAATAGCAGGACATCTAGATAGGAACAGTGCAATCAAGCAGACGCAACATGGATTCATGAAGGGGAAATCATGTTTTACTAATTTACTGGAATTCTTTGAGGATATAACGAGCATGGTGGATAGAGGCATACCGATGGATGTGGTGTATTTAGATTTCCAAAAGGCATTCGATAAGGTGCCACACAAAAGGTTACTGCAGAAGATAAAGATATGCGGAGTCAGAGGAAATGTATTAGCATGGATTGAGAATTGGCTGGCTAATAGAAAGCAGAGAGTCGGGATAAATGGGTCCTTTTCGGGTTGGAAATCGGTGGTTAGTGGTGTGCCACAGGGATCGGTGCTGGGACCACAACTGTTTACAATATACATAGATGACCTGGAAGAGGGGACAGAGTGTAGTGTAACAAAATTTGCAGATGACACAAAGATTAGTGGGAAAGCGGGTTGTGTAGAGGACACAGAGAGGCTGCAAAGAGATTTAGATAGGTTAAACGAATGGGCTAAGGTTTGGCAGATGGAATACAATGTCGGAAAATGTGAGGTCATCCACCTTGGGGGGGAAAAAAAAACAGTAAAAGGGAATATTATTTGAATGGGGAGAAATTACAACATGCTGCGGTGCAGAGGGACCTGGGGGTCCTTGTGCATGAAACTCTTTTGGAAAAAGTACACTAGCTCCTTCGAGCCGGAATTGAACCAGCGACCTAAGGATGACTTTGCTGAGTATTCCACTACAGTCCTCCGCTCTACCAACTGAGCTATCGAAGAGAAGCGGCTCCTTGTGCATGAAACTCTTTTGAGTTTATCTGTGAAAACATAAAACATTAAACGGTGCCACCCGACCTGGGTGACACTCCAGACATTTACAAGGCCCATTTTTTTTTTTTCCCCCTTTTTTGTGTTTTTTTTTTTGTGTTTTTTCTTTTTTTTTTTTTTTTTGTTTTTTTTTGGGCACTAAAATCACAATTTTTCCCCAGTGCCCCCTATAAAAGGGAAGGGGACACTAAAAGCACCGGCAATTAAAACAAATTAACTTTAAAACGTAAAATCAAATTAAAATTTGGTTGCCGGGCGTGATGATGCACTCCAGTCCCTCCGGTGCCCACCTCTCGCGGAAGGCCGCGAGCGTACCGGTGGACACCGCGTGCTCCATCTCCAAGGACACCCTGGATCGGATGTAAGAGCGGAAGAGAGGCAGGCAGTCAGGTTGAACGACCCCCTCGACCGCCCGCTGCCTGGACCGGCTGATGGCACCCTTGGCCGTGCCCAGGAGCAGTCCTACGAGGAGGCCCTCGGACCTACCCGCTCCCCTCCGCACAGGGTGCCCAAAGATCAGGAGAGTGGGACTGAAGTGCAGCCAGAATTTCAGGAGCAGCCCCTTCAAATAGTGGAACAGGGGCTGCAACCTTGTGCATTCAATAAAAACATGGAACACGGACTCCTCCAGACCGCAGAAATTGCAGGCGGCCTGGGAGTCCGTGAACCGGCTTAAAAATTTGTTGCACGGCACTGCTCCGTGCACCACCCTCCAGGCCAAGTCCCCGATGAATAGTGGGAGGACCCCTGCGTAGAGTGCCCTCCATCGGGGACCCCCGCCTCCTCCGGACGGCAAGATGGTACGCCATGGCGTGTCCGGACGGCCGGCGAGGATGGCAAAGTTGAGGGTGTGCAGGAGCAGCCCGTACAGGAAACCCCTCCGCGCGGAACTGAAAGGCACGGAGGGGATTTCCCCGAGGCGGCTCAAGTTGTGAGGCGCCGGCCCCCGAGGGAGGTTCCGGGGTTTGGCGCCGATGAGGAATTCCGTCCGGACGGGGGTCAGTTCGGACGGGATCTCCCCACGTGCTTGAGCCTCCTCGATACACCTAACGGAGTCAGGGCCCAGAGCTGTTTTTAGCGACTCGATGGCATCGGCCGCGCGGCGGACGTTGGCAGAATTTAGGCGCCGCGCCAGCGTGACTGGCGCCATCCAGCCCGCTCCTCCGCCATCGAGCAGGTCCCTGACCCTGGTCACCTCACCAGCCACAGCCCTCTCTTCCGACCGCCACATGAAGCCTCGGCCGTGGAGGTACGGATTCCCGAGCAGCGGTTCCTGCAGGACGGCCGCCACTCCAGCCGGTGGAGAGCTGCGCTTGGTGGAGACTTTGTTCCAGACCCTGATGAGTTCCCTGTAAAAGACAGGCAGCTCCCGGAGGGCGGTCCTGGCACCCCCCAAGTTCACAAACAGGAGCTGCGTGTCATAATTGAGGTCGAGCTGCTGGCGGAAGAAATACCTCGCCAGAGCACACCACCTAGGAGGGGGCTCGACGTAAAGGTATCTCTGCAGGGTCTGAAGACGGAAAGTCGCGAGCTGGGCGCTGACGCACACCAACGACTGACCGCCCTCCTCAAGCGGGAGACTCAAGACCGCGACAGAGACCCAGTGCTTCCTGTTGTTCCAGAAGAAGTCCACCAGCTTCTTCTGTATCTTGGCGACAAACGCAGGGGGAGGGGTCAAAGTGACCAGCCGGTACCACAGCATTGCGGCCACCAGCTGGTTTATGACTAGCGCTCGACCCCTGTAGGACAGCACTCGGAGCAGTCCTGTCCAGCGCCCTAGGCGAGCGGCGACCTTCGCCTCCAGCTCCTGCCAGTTCGCCGGCCAGGCTTCCTCGTCGGGGCTAAGGTAGACTCCCAGATAGAGGAGATGGGTCGTGCTCCAGGCAAAAGGCCTGAGCTCCTCCGGCAGGGAGTCCACCCGCCACTGACCCACCAGGAGTCCGGAACATTTCTCCCAGTTGATCCTGGCGGAGGACGCGGCCGAGTAAATCTCCTGGCACTCACGCATCCTCCGCAGGTCAGCGGGATCCTCTATCGCGAGGAGCACGTCATCGGCGTAAGCCGAGAGGACGACCTCCACGCCCGGCCCTTGCAGAGCCAGTCCCGTCAACCTCGTCCGCAAGAGGCGCAGGAAAGGCTCCACGCAAACGGCGTATAACTGGCCGGACATGGGGCATCCCTGGCGCACCCCTCTCCTAAAGCGAAGGGGCGCCGTCAAGGACCCGTTAACCTTAATCAGACACTCCGCGGCGGCGTACAAAAGTCGGATCCGGGCGACGAAATGCGTCCCGAACCCGAAAGCGCGCAGAGTTCCGAGCAGATAGTCGTGATCCACCCTGTCGAACGCCTTCTCTTGGTCGAGGGATAGGAAGGCGACCGACAGACCAGCCTCCTGGGAACAATGGATGAGGTCCCGGACCAGATGGATGTTATCGTGGATTGTCCGGCCCGGGACCGTGTATGACTGGTCGGGGTGGATCATGTGGTCCAGCACAGCACCAAGGCGAGCAGACATCGCCCTGGCGAAGATTTTGTAGTCCGTGCTGAGGAGGGAGACCGGGCGCCAGTTCTTAAGGAGGCGGAGATCGCCCTTCTTAGGCAGCAGGACGATGACTGCCCTGCGCCAAGAGAGGGGCATCTCCCCGGTCGCCAGACTTTCCCCCAGGACCCGCGCGTAGTCGCTCCCCAGGACGTCCCAGAACGCCCTGTGGAACTCCACGGTCAGCCCGTCCAGCCCCGGGGATTTTCCCCTCGAGAGCCGGGCGAGGGCACCGGTCAGCTCCGCCAGGCTTAGCGGAGCTTCCAGATTTTCGGCGCCCTCCGGGCCGACCTTCGGCAGGTCCTCCCACAAAACTCTACGCGCTTCCTCGCTGGACGGATCCGGAGAGAACAGAGCCCCGTAATATTCACGGACCCTGTTGTTGACGCCCTCCGGATCCGAGACGAGAGAGCCGTCGTCGGCCAGCAGCGTCAAGAGCTGCTTACGGACACTCTGCCTTTTTTCCAGCGAGTAGAAGAAGGGGGAGCCGCGGTCCAGATCCCGCAGGAACCGGATCCGCGACCTCACGAACGCGCCTCGGGACCCGACGAGCTGCAGGTCCTTCAGCGCGGCCTTCTTCGCTTCGTACACCGTCCGCAGGGCCGGGTCCTGGACGACTTGACCGAGACGGGCTTCCAGGTCGAGCACCTCTTTTTCTAGGCGCCCGACTCTGGCCGCCCGCCTCTTGGTCGACCCCCTCGCGTACTCTTGACAGAAGACGCGGACGTGAGCCTTGCCCACGTCCCACCATAGCCTCAAGGAGGGGAAGCCCCCCTGCTTCCTTCTCCAGTCGGACCAGAATCGACGGAACGAGTCCTGGAACCGCACGTCCTCCAGCAGCCGGTTGTTAAAGTGCCAGTACGCGGACCCCGTCCTCGCGCGGAGCGAAGCGAGCTCCGCCCACACCAGGTGGTGGTCCGAGCACGGCACCGGCCGCATGGAGGCCGCCGGGACGCAGGAAACGTACGCCCGAGACACGTAAAGGCGGTCGACTCTAGACCATCCAACTCCAGGCCTCACCCAAGTAAAGGCGCTGGAGTCGGGGTGGAGATTTCGCCAGACGTCCACCAAGTCGAAGGACCCGACCAGGTCCCTCAACTTCTCCATCGCCGTCATGCACTGCGGGGCACCGGAGCGGTCCCTCGCCTCGAGGGTGCAGTTAAAATCCCCCCCGAGGACAATGCAGTCGCCGACGTCGACGGAGCCAAGAAGAGCGGACACCTCTTCAAAGAAGCGCGTCTGCTGCGGGCCGGGATGAGGGGCGTACACGCTCACGAGATGGAGCGGCACGTCCCCCAGGCGAACCGTTACGTGCAGCAAGCGGCCTGGCACGGGCTCCTCGACCCCCAAGATCTCCGGCTGAAAATGCGGGCCCAGCAAGATGGCCACCCCACTTGAAATGGCGGTGAGGTGGCTCATGCGGACCTCTCCTTGCCATTCCAGGAGCCACGTGGCTTCGTCTCCCGGAACGGTGTGGGTTTCTTGCAGGAAGCACACCGCATATTTCCCCTCCCGCAGGAGCGAAAAATTGTCAAATCTACGGCGTGCCCCTCTGCCGCCGTTGATGTTGAGGCTGGCTATGGTTATCTTCATGGCAAAAGCATAGTGCAACCTCTACCTTAACCTATTGTGGGGGAGGGAGCGAAGTCTTTTGTTGAACTCCGCTCCCTCCGCAGCCCAGCGAGGAGTCCCTCGAGCTCGCGCAGCTCAAGGTGCTGCTCCTTTGTCAAGGGCCCGCCCGCGGCCAAGGTTTTAACGGCGGCGCGGACGGACCCCTTGATCAGCTCCGGCTCGGACCATTTTTCCAGGGCCAGTCGGGCTTGGTCGCGGCGACCCCGGCTCTGGGCCAAAAAGTCCCGGAGTTCCTTTGCAGGAACGAGGAGGGCCTCAGCGGCGGCCGCGAGCAGATCCACCGCCTCCCTGGCGGTGGTCTCTAGGTCTTCACCCGCGTCCCCCACCGAGTCCCCGTCCTCCTCCGGGAGGTGGCCGCCAGCAGCCGGCCCATCGACCGCACAAGGTACGGCAAATGAACCGGCCGCTCCAACCGGCCCTGGCACTGCCCCGATCCCACCCCCAGGATCGTCGGCAGAGGAGTCCCCACTGGGCTCTTTTAAAAATGGTGCCGGGTCGGGAAATGACAGCGGAAGGGGTTCCCCCTCCGCCCCAGGAACCGGAGAACAAGGAGAGACCCGGCCATAGGAAATCCCCAGGCCCTTCAAGTGCTCCAGCTCCAAAGTAAGGGGCGAGGGTGGGTGTTCCTCCCCCTCCCCGCTGCCACCCCCCGGCCCAGCATCTACAGTATCATTAAAATCAATTGTTTCATTCTCTGCCGGGTCGAGCAAATCCCGGGGTAAGTTGTGTATTGGCTGGGCGGGCTCAGGTTCGGCCTTTTCGGCCCCGCCCGCCTCGGTCCCCGGGACGCTCGACCCGGCGGCTACGCATTCTTCCACTGGCCCCACGCCCCCCACGACAGGCAGATCTTCCACGCCCTCCCCAGGAGGCAGCGGCTGGGCAGCCTCGACTGCCTCACCCTCCCCGGGGAAAGACTCCTCGCGCCTGCAGCGCAATTTGGGGGCGCTGGTGGGGGACGCGGGACACGCGGCGGGCACCGCCTCCTCCGCGGAGGGATGTTGTTCCCCCTCCGCCTCATTGGGGCGGTGCCTCTTTTTGTTCCTGGGGGCGCGCGGAGTCAGGGAGACCTCCATGTCTGCCGAGGCCTCCCGCTCCGCCCCCCCCTTTTCCTTTTCTTGCCCGCGCCTGGGCCCCTCTGTGGTGTTATTCAAGGGCCCGGGCACGGGCTCGGGGCACCCCGCGCTCGCCGGTGACTGGGTTGGGCTGAGCGCGGTGGTCAGACTTTCCGGCGCACCGAGGGGACCCGCCTCTAGATGTTTTTCCTTCTTCCGCGCCTTCTTTCCGCTCGGACGCTCTCCCTCCCCCCCGCCGGAGGCCCTGAAAACAAAGGCCTCCGACGATGCCCGCGCACCCATGGCTCCCGGCACGCGGACGCAACTAGGGGGAGGGGTGGCGGCGGCGCCAGCTATGGCCGCCTTCGGTGGTTTGGCGGCCTTGGAGGCGGGGCAGTTCTTGCGAACGTGCCCCACCTCCCTGCAGGCATGGCACCGCACGCCGTCCGACGTCCAGAAGACGCGGTAGGCAGTCCCCTCGTGCACCACATTAAAGTGCCCTTCTGTCAGGTCCTCCCGCGCCAGCCGGACAAAGAGCTGGCGGCGGAAGGAGAACACGTGGCGCAGGCTGTTCTCCCTGAGGCCGAGCGGTATGGGGTTGATCCCCGACCTTACCTCCCCCAGTTGGTGTAGGTGAGGGAGGAGGAGCTCAGCGGAAACAAAGGGCGGGACGTTTGACACGATGACCCTCTGCGCGGTGGCCTCGAGAGGGTCCACCGGCAGGAACGTCCCGCCCACCGTGAGCCCCTTTTCAAGGGCCAGGGACACCGCCCGCTCCGACCCCAGGAAGAACACGGCCTTCCCAGACATCTTGGAGGCTGCGACAATGGCCGAGGGGCCGACTACCCCAGCCATCGCCCGCACGCACTCCTCGATGGTCATTGTGGGGTGAGTGTAGCTCTTGACCCCGTGTTTTTTCGTAATTAACCTAAATGGTGGCAGGGCAGCGGGTGGCGCAGGAGGGGCCGTGGAAGCGGTTGCCACCTGCGCATACGTCCTTGCTGGCCCTGCCACCGGCGTGGATGGGGTCGCCATCACGGGGTCCCTTTAAGGGCTACACCCACCCCAAAGTCACAGGCCTTAATGGTCTTAATTGGCCTCTTGTATAATGACTGAGCAGAGCAGCCCTTAATGAGGCACACCTCTCCCCTAGTTGGCAATTGGGGAGGGGCCTTGCTCCCTCTGCTCAGTTGTCTTAAATTGTTTGTTTTTTAAAAAATTCGGAAGGAAAGGGTTCTCAGAGAGAGAGGGGAGAAACAGAGGGTAACGGAGAAAGAGAGAGGGGGGTGGGAAGGGGGGGGGGCTGCGAGGGCAGGTCTCCCCTCGCAGCTGTGGGTGGGTGCACTCCCCAGATGGCAAAACACACAAAAAAACAGTCTTTGGGGTGGTCTTCAGGTGGGGGGAGAAGACGTCTTCACCTGGGGTAGCTAGAGCCACCAGGCACACAATCCCAAACGATCTCTAATTGGGTGATTAAAGAATCTTCAGCCTGGTAGCTCCAGCTATCCCAGGCGAGGCAAATGTGGAGGGGGTGGGGGGGTTCCAATTGTGGGGGGGGGCCTAGTTGTAAGCACGGCCCCCACGCACACTACCACACACACACACACCCCCCGCGATGTTCCGGCCCTCAGTGGTCTTCTTTCCTCCCCCCACCGATACAACAAAGTCTGTTTGGGGAAATGCACCCACACCCACCTGTAGAATGTTGGGTCTCCCTCCTTCCACACTGGATGTTGTTGGTCCTTTCCCCCTCTCTCCAACTCTTTGCAGAAATGTAAAAAGATGTTAAAAGAGTTTTCTGCTTTTTCCTCCTCTCCCTCTGGATAAAGTTGTAGGTGAAGCCCCTTCCTTCCTTCTATTCCTGGGCTGGTCTCAGGGCTCTCCAGGCAGGAGCTCAAGTTGCTAGCTGCTCCTCTCACTGCTCACAGCTCCAACTGTGCAGGACACGCCTCCACTGCTTCACGATTGGTTCCTTGTGCATGAAAACTCTTTTGAGTTTATCTGTGAAAACATAAAACATTAAACGGTGCCACCCGACCTGGGTGACACTCCAGACATTTACAAGGCCCTTTTTTTTTCCCCCCTTTTTTGTGTTTTTTTTTTGTGTTTTTTCTTTTTTTTTTTTGTTTTTTTTTTTGGGCACTAAAATCACAATTTTTCCCCAGTGCCCCCTATAAAAGGGAAGGGGACACTAAAAGCACCGGCAATTAAAACAAATTAACTTTAAAACGTAAAATCAAATTAAAATTTGGTTGCCGGGCGTGATGATGCACTCCAGTCCCTCCGGTGCCCACCTCTCGCGGAAGGCCGCGAGCGTACCGGTGGACACCGCGTGCTCCATCTCCAAGGACACCCTGGACCGGATGTAAGAGCGGAAGAGAGGCAGGCAGTCAGGTTGAACGACCCCCTCGACCGCCCGCTGCCTGGACCGGCTGATGGCACCCTTGGCCGTGCCCAGGAGCAGTCCTACGAGGAGGCCTTCGGACCTACCCGCTCCCCTCCGCACAGGGTGCCCAAAGATCAGGAGAGTGGGACTGAAGTGCAGCCAGAATTTCAGGAGCAGCCCCTTCAAATAGTGGAACAGGGGCTGCAACCTCGTGCATTCAATAAAAACATGGAACACGGACTCCTCCAGACCGCAGAAATTGCAGGCGGCCTGGGAGTCCGTGAACCGGCTTAAAAATTTATTGCACGGCACTGCTCCGTGCACCACCCTCCAGGCCAAGTCCCCGATGAATAGTGGGAGGACCCCTGCGTAGAGTGCCCTCCATCGGGGACCCCCGCCTCCTCCGGACGGCAAGATGGTACGCCATGGCGTGTCCGGACGGCCGGCGAGGATGGCAAAGTTGAGGGTGTGCAGGAGCAGCCCGTACAGGAAACCCCTCCGCGCGGAACTGAAAGGCACGGAGGGGATTTCCCCGAGGCGGCTCAAGTTGTGAGGCGCCGGCCCCCGAGGGAGGTTCCGGGGTTTGGCGCCGATGAGGAATTCCGTCCGGACGGGGGTCAGTTCGGACGGGATCTCCCCACGTGCTTGAGCCTCCTCGATACACCTAACGGAGTCAGGGCCCAGAGCTGTTTTTAGCGACTCGATGGCATCGGCCGCGCGGCGGACGTTAGCAGAATTTAGGCGCCGCGCCAGCGTGACTGGCGCCATCCAGCCCGCTCCTCCGCCATCGAGCAGGTCCCTGACCCTGGTCACCTCACCAGCCACAGCCCTCTCTTCCGACCGCCACATAAAACCTCGGCCGTGGAGGTACGGATTCCCGAGCAGCGGCTCCTGCAGGACGGCCGCCACTCCAGCCGGTGGAGAGCTGCGCTTGGTGGAGACTTTGTTCCAGACCCTGATGAGTTCCCTGTAAAAGACAGGCAGCTCCCGGAGGGCGGTCCTGGCACCCCCCAAGTTCACAAACAGGAGCTGCGTGTCATAATTGAGGTCGAGCTGCTGGCGGAAGAAATACCTCGCCAGAGCACACCACCTAGGAGGGGGCTCGACGTAAAGGTATCTCTGCAGGGTCTGAAGACGGAAAGTCGCGAGCTGGGCGCTGACGCACACCAACGACTGACCGCCCTCCTCAAGCGGGAGACTCAAGACCGCGACAGAGACCCAGTGCTTCCTGTTGTTCCAGAAGAAGTCCACCAGCTTCTTCTGTATCTTGGCGACAAACGCAGGGGGAGGGGTCAAAGTGACCAGCCGGTACCACAGCATTGCGGCCACCAGCTGGTTTATGACTAGCGCTCGACCCCTGTAGGACAGCACTCGGAGCAGTCCTGTCCAGCGCCCTAGGCGAGCGGTGACCTTGGCCTCCAGCTCCTGCCAGTTCGCCGGCCAGGCTTCCTCGTCGGGGCTAAGGTAGACTCCCAGATAGAGGAGATGGGTCGTGCTCCAGGCAAAAGGCCTGAGCTCCTCCGGCAGGGAGTCCACCCGCCACTGACCCACCAGGAGTCCGGAACATTTCTCCCAGTTGATCCTGGCGGAGGACGCGGCCGAGTAAATCTCCTGGCACTCACGCATCCTCCGCAGGTCAGCGGGATCCTCTACCGCGAGGAGCACGTCATCGGCGTAAGCCGAGAGGACGACCTCCACGCCCGGCCCTTGCAGAGCCAGTCCCGTCAACCTCGTCCGCAAGAGGCGCAGGAAAGGCTCCACGCAAACGGCGTATAACTGGCCGGACATGGGGCATCCCTGGCGCACCCCTCTCCTAAAGCGAAGGGGCGCCGTCAAGGACCCGTTAACCTTAATCAGACACTCCGCGGCGGCGTACAAAAGTCGGATCCGGGCGACGAAATGCGTCCCGAACCCGAAAGCGCGCAGAGTTCCGAGCAGATAGTCGTGATCCACCCTGTCGAACGCCTTCTCTTGGTCGAGGGATAGGAAGGCGACCGACAGACCAGCCTCCTGGGAGCAATGGATGAGGTCCCGGACCAGATGGATGTTGTCGTGGATTGTCCGGCCCGGGACCGTGTATGACTGGTCGGGGTGGATCATGTGGTCCAGCACGGCACCAAGGCGAGCAGACATCGCCCTGGCGAAGATTTTGTAGTCCGTGCTGAGGAGGGAGACCGGGCGCCAGTTCTTAAGGAGGCGGAGATCGCCCTTCTTAGGCAGCAGGACGATGACTGCCCTGCGCCAAGAGAGGGGCATCTCCCCGGTCGCCAGACTTTCCCCCAGGACCCGCGCGTAGTCGCTCCCCAGGACGTCCCAGAACGCCCTGTGGAACTCCACGGTCAGCCCGTCCAGCCCCGGGGATTTTCCCCTCGAGAGCCGGGCGAGGGCACCGGTCAGCTCCGCCAGGCTTAGCGGAGCTTCCAGATTTTCGGCGCCCTCCGGGCTGACCTTCGGCAGGTCCTCCCACAAAACTCTACGCGCTTCCTCGCTGGACGGATCCGGAGAGAACAGAGCCCCGTAATATTCACGGACCCTGTTGTTGACGCCCTCCGGATCCGAGACGAGAGAGCCGTCGTCGGCCAGCAGCGTCAAGAGCTGCTTACGGACACTCTGCCTTTTTTCCAGCGAGTAGAAGAAGGGGGAGCCGCGGTCCAGATCCCGCAGGAACCGGATCCGCGACCTCACGAACGCGCCTCGGGACCCGACGAGCTGCAGGTCCTTCAGCGCGGCCTTCTTCGCTTCGTACACCGTCCGCAGGGCCGGGTCCTGGACGACTTGACCGAGACGGGCTTCCAGGTCGAGCACCTCTTTTTCTAGGCGCCCGACTCTGGCCGCCCGCCTCTTGGTCGACCCCCTCGCGTACTCTTGACAGAAGACGCGGACGTGAGCCTTGCCCACGTCCCACCATAGCCTCAAGGAGGGGAAGCCCCCCTGCTTCCTTCTCCAGTCGGACCAGAATCGACGGAACGAGTCCTGGAACCGCACGTCCTCCAGCAGCCGGTTGTTAAAGTGCCAGTACGCGGACCCCGTCCTCGCGCGGAGCGAAGCGAGCTCCGCCCACACCAGGTGGTGGTCCGAACACGGCACCGGCCGCATGGAGGCCGCCGGGACGCAGGAAACGTACGCCCGAGACACGTAAAGGCGGTCGACTCTAGACCATCCAACTCCAGGCCTCACCCAAGTAAAGGCGCTGGAGTCGGGGTGGAGATTTCGCCAGACGTCCACCAAGTCGAAGGACCCGACCAGGTCCCTCAACTTCTCCATCGCCGTCATGCACTGCGGGGCACCGGAGCGGTCCCTCGCCTCGAGGGTGCAGTTAAAATCCCCCCCGAGGACAATGCAGTCGCCGACGTCGACGGAGCCAAGAAGAGCGGACACCTCTTCAAAGAAGCGCGTTTGCTGCGGGCCGGGATGAGGGGCGTACACGTTCACGAGATGGAGCGGCACGTCCCCCAGGCGAACCGTTACGTGCAGCAAGCGGCCTGGCACGGGCTCCTCGACCCTCAAGATCTCCGGCTGAAAATGCGGGCCCAGCAAGATGGCCACCCCACTAGAAATGGCGGTGAGGTGGCTCATGCGGACCTCTCCTTGCCATTCCAGGAGCCACGTGGCTTCGTCTCCCGGAACGGTGTGGGTTTCTTGCAGGAAGCACACCGCATATTTCCCCTCCCGCAGGAGCGAAAAATTGTCAAATCTACGGCGTGCCCCTCTGCCGCCGTTGATGTTGAGGCTGGCTATGGTTATCTTCATGGCAAAAGCATAGTGCAACCTCTACCTTAACCTATTGTGGGGGAGGGAGCGAAGTCTTTTGTTGAACTCCGCTCCCTCCGCAGCCCAGCGAGGAGTCCCTCGAGCTCGCGCAGCTCAAGGTGCTGCTCCTTTGTCAAGGGCCCGCCCGCGGCCAAGGTTTTAACGGCGGCGCGGACGGACCCCTTGATCAGCTCCGGCTCGGACCATTTTTCCAGGGCCAGTCGGGCTTGGTCGCGGCGACCCCGGCTCTGGGCCAAAAAGTCCCGGAGTTCCTTTGCAGGAACGAGGAGGGCCTCAGCGGCGGCCGCGAGCAGATCCACCGCCTCCCTGGCGGTGGTCTCTAGGTCTTCACCCGCGTCCCCCACCGAGTCCCCGTCCTCCTCCGGGAGGTGGCCGCCAGCAGCCGGCCCATCGACCGCACAAGGTACGGCAAATGAACCGGCCGCTCCAACCGGCCCTGGCACTGCCCCGATCCCACCCCCAGGATCGTCGGCAGAGGAGTCCCCACTGGGCTCTTTTAAAAATGGTGCCGGGTCGGGAAATGACAGCGGAAGGGGTTCCCCCTCCGCCCCAGGAACCGGAGAACAAGGAGAGACCCGGCCATAGGAAATCCCCAGGCCCTTCAAGTGCTCCAGCTCCAAAGTAAGGGGCGAGGGTGGGTGTTCCTCCCCCTCCCCGCTGCCACCCCCCGGCCCAGCATCTACAGTTTCATTAAAATCAATTGTTTCATTCTCTGCCGGGTCGAGCAAATCCCGGGGTAAGTTGTGTATTGGCTGGGCGGGCTCAGGTTCGGCCTTTTCGGCCCCGCCCGCCTCGGTCCCCGGGACGCTCGACCCGGCGGCTACGCATTCTTCCACTGGCCCCACGCCCCCCACGACAGGCAGATCTTCCACGCCCTCCCCAGGAGGCAGCGGCTGGGCAGCCTCGACTGCCTCACCCTCCCCGGGGAAAGACTCCTCGCGCCTGCAGCGCAATTTGGGGGCGCTGGTGGGGGACGCGGGACACGCGGCGGGCACCGCCTCCTCCGCGGAGGGATGTTGTTCCCCCTCCGCCTCATTGGGGCGGTGCCTCTTTTTGTTCCTGGGGGCGCGCGGAGTCAGGGAGACCTCCATGTCTGCCGAGGCCTCCCGCTCCGCCCCCCCCTTTTCCTTTTCTTGCCCGCGCCTGGGCCCCTCTGTGGTGTTATTCAAGGGCCCGGGCACGGGCTCGGGGCACCCCGCGCTCGCCGGTGACTGGGTTGGGCTGAGCGCGGTGGTCAGACTTTCCGGCGCACCGAGGGGACCCGCCTCTAGATGTTTTTCCTTCTTCCGCGCCTTCTTTCCGCTCGGACGCTCTCCCTCCCCCCCGCCGGAGGCCCTGAAAACAAAGGCCTCCGACGATGCCCGCGCACCCATGGCTCCCGGCACGCGGACGCAACTAGGGGGAGGGGTGGCGGCGGCGCCAGCTATGGCCGCCTTCGGTGGTTTGGCGGCCTTGGAGGCGGGGCAGTTCTTGCGAACGTGCCCCACCTCCCTGCAGGCATGGCACCGCACGCCGTCCGACGTCCAGAAGACGCGGTAGGCAGTCCCCTCGTGCACCACATTAAAGTGCCCTTCTGTCAGGTCCTCCCGCGCCAGCCGGACAAAGAGCTGGCGGCGGAAGGAGAACACGTGGCGCAGGCTGTTCTCCCTGAGGCCGAGCGGTATGGGGTTGATCCCCGACCTTACCTCCCCCAGTTGGTGTAGGTGAGGGAGGAGGAGCTCAGCGGAAACAAAGGGCGGGACGTTTGACACGATGACCCTCTGCGCGGTGGCCTCGAGAGAGTCCACCGGCAGGAACGTCCCGCCCACCGTGAGCCCCTTTTCAAGGGCCAGGGACACCGCCCGCTCCGACCCCAGGAAGAACACGGCCTTCCCAGACATCTTGGAGGCTGCGACAATGGCCGAGGGGCCGACTACCCCAGCCATCGCCCGCACGCACTCCTCGATGGTCATTGTGGGGTGAGTGTAGCTCTTGACCCCGTGTTTTTTCGTAATTAACCTAAATGGTGGCAGGGCAGCGGGTGGCGCAGGAGGGGCCGTGGAAGCGGTTGCCACCTGCGCATACGTCCTTGCTGGCCCTGCCACCGGCGTGGATGGGGTCGCCATCACGGGGTCCCTTTAAGGGCTACACCCACCCCAAAGTCACAGGCCTTAATGGTCTTAATTGGCCTCTTGTATAATGACTGAGCAGAGGAGCCCTTAATGAGGCACACCTCTCCCCTAGTTGGCAATTGGGGAGGGGCCTTGCTCCCTCTGCTCAGTTGTCTTAAATTGTTTGTTTTTTAAAAAATTCGGAAGGAAAGGGTTCTCAGAGAGAGAGGGGAGAAACAGAGGGTAACGGAGAAAGAGAGAGGGGGGTGGGAAGGGGGGGGGGCTGCGAGGGCAGGTCTCCCCTCGCAGCTGTGGGTGGGTGCACTCCCCAGATGGCAAAACACACAAAAAAACAGTCTTTGGGGTGGTCTTCAGGTGGGGGGAGAAGACGTCTTCACCTGGGGTAGCTAGAGCCACCAGGCACACAATCCCAAACGATCTCTAATTGGGTGATTAAAGAATCTTCAGCCTGGTAGCTCCAGCTATCCCAGGCGAGGCAAATGTGGAGGGGGTGGGGGGGTTCCAATTGTGGGGGGGGGCCTAGTTGTAAGCACGGCCCCCACGCACACTACCACACACACACACACCCCCCGCGATGTTCCGGCCCTCAGTGGTCTTCTTTCCTCCCCCCACCGATACAACAAAGTCTGTTTGGGGAAATGCACCCACACCCACCTGTAGAATGTTGGGTCTCCCTCCTTCCACACTGGATGTTGTTGGTCCTTTCCCCCTCTCTCCAACTCTTTGCAGAAATGTAAAAAGATGTTAAAAGAGTTTTCTGCTTTTTCCTCCTCTCCCTCTGGATAAAGTTGTAGGTGAAGCCCCTTCCTTCCTTCTATTCCTGGGCTGGTCTCAGGGCTCTCCAGGCAGGAGCTCAAGTTGCTAGCTGCTCCTCTCACTGCTCACAGCTCCAACTGTGCAGGACACGCCTCCACTGCTTCACGATTGGTTCCTTGTGCATGAAACTCTTTTTGGAGTTCACCTGCAAAAACATAAAACATGTATCCGTGCCACCCGACCTGGATGACACACACAAGACATTTACAAGGCCCCTTTTTTATTTATTTTTTTTGTGTTTTTTTTTTTTGGGGCACTAAAATCAAATTTTTCCTTTTTCCAGTGCCCCCTATAAAAGGAGAGGGGGACACTAAAAGCACCGGCAATTAAAACAAATTAAACTTTAAAACGTAAAATCAAATTAAAATTTGGTTGCCGGGCGTGATGATGCACTCCAGTCCCTCCGGTGCCCACCTCTCGCGGAAGGCCGCGAGCGTACCGGTGGACACCGCGTGCTCCATCTCCAAGGACACCCTGGATCGGATGTAAGAGCGGAAGAGAGGCAGGCAGTCAGGTTGAACGACCCCCTCGACCGCCCGCTGCCTGGACCGGCTGATGGCACCCTTGGCCGTGCCCAGGAGCAGTCCTACGAGGAGGCCCTCGGACCTACCCGCTCCCCTCCGCACAGGGTGCCCAAAGATCAGGAGAGTGGGACTGAAGTGCAGCCAGAATTTCAGGAGCAGCCCCTTCAAATAGTGGAACAGGGGCTGCAACCTTGTGCATTCAATAAAAACATGGAACACGGACTCCTCCAGACCGCAGAAATTGCAGGCGGCCTGGGAGTCCGTGAACCGGCTTAAAAATTTGTTGCACGGCACTGCTCCGTGCACCACCCTCCAGGCCAAGTCCCCGATGAATAGTGGGAGGACCCCTGCGTAGAGTGCCCTCCATCGGGGACCCCCGCCTCCTCCGGACGGCAAGATGGTACGCCATGGCGTGTCCGGACGGCCGGCGAGGATGGCAAAGTTGAGGGTGTGCAGGAGCAGCCCGTACAGGAAACCCCTCCGCGCGGAACTGAAAGGCACGGAGGGGATTTCCCCGAGGCGGCTCAAGTTGTGAGGCGCCGGCCCCCGAGGGAGGTTCCGGGGTTTGGCGCCGATGAGGAATTCCGTCCGGACGGGGGTCAGTTCGGACGGGATCTCCCCACGTGCTTGAGCCTCCTCGATACACCTAACGGAGTCAGGGCCCAGAGCTGTTTTTAGCGACTCGATGGCATCGGCCGCGCGGCGGACGTTGGCAGAATTTAGGCGCCGCGCCAGCGTGACTGGCGCCATCCAGCCCGCTCCTCCGCCATCGAGCAGGTCCCTGACCCTGGTCACCTCACCAGCCACAGCCCTCTCTTCCGACCGCCACATGAAGCCTCGGCCGTGGAGGTACGG
Organism: Pristiophorus japonicus; assembly: GCF_044704955.1. Lineage (NCBI taxonomy): Eukaryota > Metazoa > Chordata > Chondrichthyes > Pristiophoridae > Pristiophorus > Pristiophorus japonicus. The sequence continues at coordinate 191,880,328 of NC_091982.1, read as the reverse complement.
ATTCCCGAGCAGCGGTTCCTGCAGGACGGCCGCCACTCCAGCCGGTGGAGAGCTGCGCTTGGTGGAGACTTTGTTCCAGACCCTGATGAGTTCCCTGTAAAAGACAGGCAGCTCCCGGAGGGCGGTCCTGGCACCCCCCAAGTTCACAAACAGGAGCTGCGTGTCATAATTGAGGTCGAGCTGCTGGCGGAAGAAATACCTCGCCAGAGCACACCACCTAGGAGGGGGCTCGACGTAAAGGTATCTCTGCAGGGTCTGAAGACGGAAAGTCGCGAGCTGGGCGCTGACGCACACCAACGACTGACCGCCCTCCTCAAGCGGGAGACTCAAGACCGCGACAGAGACCCAGTGCTTCCTGTTGTTCCAGAAGAAGTCCACCAGCTTCTTCTGTATCTTGGCGACAAACGCAGGGGGAGGGGTCAAAGTGACCAGCCGGTACCACAGCATTGCGGCCACCAGCTGGTTTATGACTAGCGCTCGACCCCTGTAGGACAGCACTCGGAGCAGTCCTGTCCAGCGCCCTAGGCGAGCGGCGACCTTCGCCTCCAGCTCCTGCCAGTTCGCCGGCCAGGCTTCCTCGTCGGGGCTAAGGTAGACTCCCAGATAGAGGAGATGGGTCGTGCTCCAGGCAAAAGGCCTGAGCTCCTCCGGCAGGGAGTCCACCCGCCACTGACCCACCAGGAGTCCGGAACATTTCTCCCAGTTGATCCTGGCGGAGGACGCGGCCGAGTAAATCTCCTGGCACTCACGCATCCTCCGCAGGTCAGCGGGATCCTCTATCGCGAGGAGCACGTCATCGGCGTAAGCCGAGAGGACGACCTCCACGCCCGGCCCTTGCAGAGCCAGTCCCGTCAACCTCGTCCGCAAGAGGCGCAGGAAAGGCTCCACGCAAACGGCGTATAACTGGCCGGACATGGGGCATCCCTGGCGCACCCCTCTCCTAAAGCGAAGGGGCGCCGTCAAGGACCCGTTAACCTTAATCAGACACTCCGCGGCGGCGTACAAAAGTCGGATCCGGGCGACGAAATGCGTCCCGAACCCGAAAGCGCGCAGAGTTCCGAGCAGATAGTCGTGATCCACCCTGTCGAACGCCTTCTCTTGGTCGAGGGATAGGAAGGCGACCGACAGACCAGCCTCCTGGGAACAATGGATGAGGTCCCGGACCAGATGGATGTTATCGTGGATTGTCCGGCCCGGGACCGTGTATGACTGGTCGGGGTGGATCATGTGGTCCAGCACAGCACCAAGGCGAGCAGACATCGCCCTGGCGAAGATTTTGTAGTCCGTGCTGAGGAGGGAGACCGGGCGCCAGTTCTTAAGGAGGCGGAGATCGCCCTTCTTAGGCAGCAGGACGATGACTGCCCTGCGCCAAGAGAGGGGCATCTCCCCGGTCGCCAGACTTTCCCCCAGGACCCGCGCGTAGTCGCTCCCCAGGACGTCCCAGAACGCCCTGTGGAACTCCACGGTCAGCCCGTCCAGCCCCGGGGATTTTCCCCTCGAGAGCCGGGCGAGGGCACCGGTCAGCTCCGCCAGGCTTAGCGGAGCTTCCAGATTTTCGGCGCCCTCCGGGCCGACCTTCGGCAGGTCCTCCCACAAAACTCTACGCGCTTCCTCGCTGGACGGATCCGGAGAGAACAGAGCCCCGTAATATTCACGGACCCTGTTGTTGACGCCCTCCGGATCCGAGACGAGAGAGCCGTCGTCGGCCAGCAGCGTCAAGAGCTGCTTACGGACACTCTGCCTTTTTTCCAGCGAGTAGAAGAAGGGGGAGCCGCGGTCCAGATCCCGCAGGAACCGGATCCGCGACCTCACGAACGCGCCTCGGGACCCGACGAGCTGCAGGTCCTTCAGCGCGGCCTTCTTCGCTTCGTACACCGTCCGCAGGGCCGGGTCCTGGACGACTTGACCGAGACGGGCTTCCAGGTCGAGCACCTCTTTTTCTAGGCGCCCGACTCTGGCCGCCCGCCTCTTGGTCGACCCCCTCGCGTACTCTTGACAGAAGACGCGGACGTGAGCCTTGCCCACGTCCCACCATAGCCTCAAGGAGGGGAAGCCCCCCTGCTTCCTTCTCCAGTCGGACCAGAATCGACGGAACGAGTCCTGGAACCGCACGTCCTCCAGCAGCCGGTTGTTAAAGTGCCAGTACGCGGACCCCGTCCTCGCGCGGAGCGAAGCGAGCTCCGCCCACACCAGGTGGTGGTCCGAGCACGGCACCGGCCGCATGGAGGCCGCCGGGACGCAGGAAACGTACGCCCGAGACACGTAAAGGCGGTCGACTCTAGACCATCCAACTCCAGGCCTCACCCAAGTAAAGGCGCTGGAGTCGGGGTGGAGATTTCGCCAGACGTCCACCAAGTCGAAGGACCCGACCAGGTCCCTCAACTTCTCCATCGCCGTCATGCACTGCGGGGCACCGGAGCGGTCCCTCGCCTCGAGGGTGCAGTTAAAATCCCCCCCGAGGACAATGCAGTCGCCGACGTCGACGGAGCCAAGAAGAGCGGACACCTCTTCAAAGAAGCGCGTCTGCTGCGGGCCGGGATGAGGGGCGTACACGCTCACGAGATGGAGCGGCACGTCCCCCAGGCGAACCGTTACGTGCAGCAAGCGGCCTGGCACGGGCTCCTCGACCCCCAAGATCTCCGGCTGAAAATGCGGGCCCAGCAAGATGGCCACCCCACTAGAAATGGCGGTGAGGTGGCTCATGCGGACCTCTCCTTGCCATTCCAGGAGCCACGTGGCTTCGTCTCCCGGAACGGTGTGGGTTTCTTGCAGGAAGCACACCGCATATTTCCCCTCCCGCAGGAGCGAAAAATTGTCAAATCTACGGCGTGCCCCTCTGCCGCCGTTGATGTTGAGGCTGGCTATGGTTATCTTCATGGCAAAAGCATAGTGCAACCTCTACCTTAACCTATTGTGGGGGAGGGAGCGAAGTCTTTTGTTGAACTCCGCTCCCTCCGCAGCCCAGCGAGGAGTCCCTCGAGCTCGCGCAGCTCAAGGTGCTGCTCCTTTGTCAAGGGCCCGCCCGCGGCCAAGGTTTTAACGGCGGCGCGGACGGACCCCTTGATCAGCTCCGGCTCGGACCATTTTTCCAGGGCCAGTCGGGCTTGGTCGCGGCGACCCCGGCTCTGGGCCAAAAAGTCCCGGAGTTCCTTTGCAGGAACGAGGAGGGCCTCAGCGGCGGCCGCGAGCAGATCCACCGCCTCCCTGGCGGTGGTCTCTAGGTCTTCACCCGCGTCCCCCACCGAGTCCCCGTCCTCCTCCGGGAGGTGGCCGCCAGCAGCCGGCCCATCGACCGCACAAGGTACGGCAAATGAACCGGCCGCTCCAACCGGCCCTGGCACTGCCCCGATCCCACCCCCAGGATCGTCGGCAGAGGAGTCCCCACTGGGCTCTTTTAAAAATGGTGCCGGGTCGGGAAATGACAGCGGAAGGGGTTCCCCCTCCGCCCCAGGAACCGGAGAACAAGGAGAGACCCGGCCATAGGAAATCCCCAGGCCCTTCAAGTGCTCCAGCTCCAAAGTAAGGGGCGAGGGTGGGTGTTCCTCCCCCTCCCCGCTGCCACCCCCCGGCCCAGCATCTACAGTATCATTAAAATCAATTGTTTCATTCTCTGCCGGGTCGAGCAAATCCCGGGGTAAGTTGTGTATTGGCTGGGCGGGCTCAGGTTCGGCCTTTTCGGCCCCGCCCGCCTCGGTCCCCGGGACGCTCGACCCGGCGGCTACGCATTCTTCCACTGGCCCCACGCCCCCCACGACAGGCAGATCTTCCACGCCCTCCCCAGGAGGCAGCGGCTGGGCAGCCTCGACTGCCTCACCCTCCCCGGGGAAAGACTCCTCGCGCCTGCAGCGCAATTTGGGGGCGCTGGTGGGGGACGCGGGACACGCGGCGGGCACCGCCTCCTCCGCGGAGGGATGTTGTTCCCCCTCCGCCTCATTGGGGCGGTGCCTCTTTTTGTTCCTGGGGGCGCGCGGAGTCAGGGAGACCTCCATGTCTGCCGAGGCCTCCCGCTCCGCCCCCCCCTTTTCCTTTTCTTGCCCGCGCCTGGGCCCCTCTGTGGTGTTATTCAAGGGCCCGGGCACGGGCTCGGGGCACCCCGCGCTCGCCGGTGACTGGGTTGGGCTGAGCGCGGTGGTCAGACTTTCCGGCGCACCGAGGGGACCCGCCTCTAGATGTTTTTCCTTCTTCCGCGCCTTCTTTCCGCTCGGACGCTCTCCCTCCCCCCCGCCGGAGGCCCTGAAAACAAAGGCCTCCGACGATGCCCGCGCACCCATGGCTCCCGGCACGCGGACGCAACTAGGGGGAGGGGTGGCGGCGGCGCCAGCTATGGCCGCCTTCGGTGGTTTGGCGGCCTTGGAGGCGGGGCAGTTCTTGCGAACGTGCCCCACCTCCCTGCAGGCATGGCACCGCACGCCGTCCGACGTCCAGAAGACGCGGTAGGCAGTCCCCTCGTGCACCACATTAAAGTGCCCTTCTGTCAGGTCCTCCCGCGCCAGCCGGACAAAGAGCTGGCGGCGGAAGGAGAACACGTGGCGCAGGCTGTTCTCCCTGAGGCCGAGCGGTATGGGGTTGATCCCCGACCTTACCTCCCCCAGTTGGTGTAGGTGAGGGAGGAGGAGCTCAGCGGAAACAAAGGGCGGGACGTTTGACACGATGACCCTCTGCGCGGTGGCCTCGAGAGGGTCCACCGGCAGGAACGTCCCGCCCACCGTGAGCCCCTTTTCAAGGGCCAGGGACACCGCCCGCTCCGACCCCAGGAAGAACACGGCCTTCCCAGACATCTTGGAGGCTGCGACAATGGCCGAGGGGCCGACTACCCCAGCCATCGCCCGCACGCACTCCTCGATGGTCATTGTGGGGTGAGTGTAGCTCTTGACCCCGTGTTTTTTCGTAATTAACCTAAATGGTGGCAGGGCAGCGGGTGGCGCAGGAGGGGCCGTGGAAGCGGTTGCCACCTGCGCATACGTCCTTGCTGGCCCTGCCACCGGCGTGGATGGGGTCGCCATCACGGGGTCCCTTTAAGGGCTACACCCACCCCAAAGTCACAGGCCTTAATGGTCTTAATTGGCCTCTTGTATAATGACTGAGCAGAGGAGCCCTTAATGAGGCACACCTCTCCCCTAGTTGGCAATTGGGGAGGGGCCTTGCTCCCTCTGCTCAGTTGTCTTAAATTGTTTGTTTTTTAAAAAATTCGGAAGGAAAGGGTTCTCAGAGAGAGAGGGGAGAAACAGAGGGTAACGGAGAAAGAGAGAGGGGGGTGGGAAGGGGGGGGGGCTGCGAGGGCAGGTCTCCCCTCGCAGCTGTGGGTGGGTGCACTCCCCAGATGGCAAAACACACAAAAAAACAGTCTTTGGGGTGGTCTTCAGGTGGGGGGAGAAGACGTCTTCACCTGGGGTAGCTAGAGCCACCAGGCACACAATCCCAAACGATCTCTAATTGGGTGATTAAAGAATCTTCAGCCTGGTAGCTCCAGCTATCCCAGGCGAGGCAAATGTGGAGGGGGTGGGGGGGTTCCAATTGTGGGGGGGGGCCTAGTTGTAAGCACGGCCCCCACGCACACTACCACACACACACACACCCCCCGCGATGTTCCGGCCCTCAGTGGTCTTCTTTCCTCCCCCCACCGATACAACAAAGTCTGTTTGGGGAAATGCACCCACACCCACCTGTAGAATGTTGGGTCTCCCTCCTTCCACACTGGATGTTGTTGGTCCTTTCCCCCTCTCTCCAACTCTTTGCAGAAATGTAAAAAGATGTTAAAAGAGTTTTCTGCTTTTTCCTCCTCTCCCTCTGGATAAAGTTGTAGGTGAAGCCCCTTCCTTCCTTCTATTCCTGGGCTGGTCTCAGGGCTCTCCAGGCAGGAGCTCAAGTTGCTAGCTGCTCCTCTCACTGCTCACAGCTCCAACTGTGCAGGACACGCCTCCACTGCTTCACGATTGGTTCCTTGTGCATGAAAACTCTTTTGAGTTTATCTGTGAAAACATAAAACATTAAACGGTGCCACCCGACCTGGGTGACACTCCAGACATTTACAAGGCCCTTTTTTTTCCCCCCCTTTTTTGTGTTTTTTTTTTGTGTTTTTTCTTTTTTTTTTTTGTTTTTTTTTTTGGGCACTAAAATCACAATTTTTCCCCAGTGCCCCCTATAAAAGGGAAGGGGACACTAAAAGCACCGGCAATTAAAACAAATTAACTTTAAAACGTAAAATCAAATTAAAATTTGGTTGCCGGGCGTGATGATGCACTCCAGTCCCTCCGGTGCCCACCTCTCGCGGAAGGCCGCGAGCGTACCGGTGGACACCGCGTGCTCCATCTCCAAGGACACCCTGGACCGGATGTAAGAGCGGAAGAGAGGCAGGCAGTCAGGTTGAACGACCCCCTCGACCGCCCGCTGCCTGGACCGGCTGATGGCACCCTTGGCCGTGCCCAGGAGCAGTCCTACGAGGAGGCCTTCGGACCTACCCGCTCCCCTCCGCACAGGGTGCCCAAAGATCAGGAGAGTGGGACTGAAGTGCAGCCAGAATTTCAGGAGCAGCCCCTTCAAATAGTGGAACAGGGGCTGCAACCTCGTGCATTCAATAAAAACATGGAACACGGACTCCTCCAGACCGCAGAAATTGCAGGCGGCCTGGGAGTCCGTGAACCGGCTTAAAAATTTATTGCACGGCACTGCTCCGTGCACCACCCTCCAGGCCAAGTCCCCGATGAATAGTGGGAGGACCCCTGCGTAGAGTGCCCTCCATCGGGGACCCCCGCCTCCTCCGGACGGCAAGATGGTACGCCATGGCGTGTCCGGACGGCCGGCGAGGATGGCAAAGTTGAGGGTGTGCAGGAGCAGCCCGTACAGGAAACCCCTCCGCGCGGAACTGAAAGGCACGGAGGGGATTTCCCCGAGGCGGCTCAAGTTGTGAGGCGCCGGCCCCCGAGGGAGGTTCCGGGGTTTGGCGCCGATGAGGAATTCCGTCCGGACGGGGGTCAGTTCGGACGGGATCTCCCCACGTGCTTGAGCCTCCTCGATACACCTAACGGAGTCAGGGCCCAGAGCTGTTTTTAGCGACTCGATGGCATCGGCCGCGCGGCGGACGTTAGCAGAATTTAGGCGCCGCGCCAGCGTGACTGGCGCCATCCAGCCCGCTCCTCCGCCATCGAGCAGGTCCCTGACCCTGGTCACCTCACCAGCCACAGCCCTCTCTTCCGACCGCCACATAAAACCTCGGCCGTGGAGGTACGGATTCCCGAGCAGCGGCTCCTGCAGGACGGCCGCCACTCCAGCCGGTGGAGAGCTGCGCTTGGTGGAGACTTTGTTCCAGACCCTGATGAGTTCCCTGTAAAAGACAGGCAGCTCCCGGAGGGCGGTCCTGGCACCCCCCAAGTTCACAAACAGGAGCTGCGTGTCATAATTGAGGTCGAGCTGCTGGCGGAAGAAATACCTCGCCAGAGCACACCACCTAGGAGGGGGCTCGACGTAAAGGTATCTCTGCAGGGTCTGAAGACGGAAAGTCGCGAGCTGGGCGCTGACGCACACCAACGACTGACCGCCCTCCTCAAGCGGGAGACTCAAGACCGCGACAGAGACCCAGTGCTTCCTGTTGTTCCAGAAGAAGTCCACCAGCTTCTTCTGTATCTTGGCGACAAACGCAGGGGGAGGGGTCAAAGTGACCAGCCGGTACCACAGCATTGCGGCCACCAGCTGGTTTATGACTAGCGCTCGACCCCTGTAGGACAGCACTCGGAGCAGTCCTGTCCAGCGCCCTAGGCGAGCGGTGACCTTGGCCTCCAGCTCCTGCCAGTTCGCCGGCCAGGCTTCCTCGTCGGGGCTAAGGTAGACTCCCAGATAGAGGAGATGGGTCGTGCTCCAGGCAAAAGGCCTGAGCTCCTCCGGCAGGGAGTCCACCCGCCACTGACCCACCAGGAGTCCGGAACATTTCTCCCAGTTGATCCTGGCGGAGGACGCGGCCGAGTAAATCTCCTGGCACTCACGCATCCTCCGCAGGTCAGCGGGATCCTCTACCGCGAGGAGCACGTCATCGGCGTAAGCCGAGAGGACGACCTCCACGCCCGGCCCTTGCAGAGCCAGTCCCGTCAACCTCGTCCGCAAGAGGCGCAGGAAAGGCTCCACGCAAACGGCGTATAACTGGCCGGACATGGGGCATCCCTGGCGCACCCCTCTCCTAAAGCGAAGGGGCGCCGTCAAGGACCCGTTAACCTTAATCAGACACTCCGCGGCGGCGTACAAAAGTCGGATCCGGGCGACGAAATGCGTCCCGAACCCGAAAGCGCGCAGAGTTCCGAGCAGATAGTCGTGATCCACCCTGTCGAACGCCTTCTCTTGGTCGAGGGATAGGAAGGCGACCGACAGACCAGCCTCCTGGGAGCAATGGATGAGGTCCCGGACCAGATGGATGTTGTCGTGGATTGTCCGGCCCGGGACCGTGTATGACTGGTCGGGGTGGATCATGTGGTCCAGCACGGCACCAAGGCGAGCAGACATCGCCCTGGCGAAGATTTTGTAGTCCGTGCTGAGGAGGGAGACCGGGCGCCAGTTCTTAAGGAGGCGGAGATCGCCCTTCTTAGGCAGCAGGACGATGACTGCCCTGCGCCAAGAGAGGGGCATCTCCCCGGTCGCCAGACTTTCCCCCAGGACCCGCGCGTAGTCGCTCCCCAGGACGTCCCAGAACGCCCTGTGGAACTCCACGGTCAGCCCGTCCAGCCCCGGGGATTTTCCCCTCGAGAGCCGGGCGAGGGCACCGGTCAGCTCCGCCAGGCTTAGCGGAGCTTCCAGATTTTCGGCGCCCTCCGGGCTGACCTTCGGCAGGTCCTCCCACAAAACTCTACGCGCTTCCTCGCTGGACGGATCCGGAGAGAACAGAGCCCCGTAATATTCACGGACCCTGTTGTTGACGCCCTCCGGATCCGAGACGAGAGAGCCGTCGTCGGCCAGCAGCGTCAAGAGCTGCTTACGGACACTCTGCCTTTTTTCCAGCGAGTAGAAGAAGGGGGAGCCGCGGTCCAGATCCCGCAGGAACCGGATCCGCGACCTCACGAACGCGCCTCGGGACCCGACGAGCTGCAGGTCCTTCAGCGCGGCCTTCTTCGCTTCGTACACCGTCCGCAGGGCCGGGTCCTGGACGACTTGACCGAGACGGGCTTCCAGGTCGAGCACCTCTTTTTCTAGGCGCCCGACTCTGGCCGCCCGCCTCTTGGTCGACCCCCTCGCGTACTCTTGACAGAAGACGCGGACGTGAGCCTTGCCCACGTCCCACCATAGCCTCAAGGAGGGGAAGCCCCCCTGCTTCCTTCTCCAGTCGGACCAGAATCGACGGAACGAGTCCTGGAACCGCACGTCCTCCAGCAGCCGGTTGTTAAAGTGCCAGTACGCGGACCCCGTCCTCGCGCGGAGCGAAGCGAGCTCCGCCCACACCAGGTGGTGGTCCGAACACGGCACCGGCCGCATGGAGGCCGCCGGGACGCAGGAAACGTACGCCCGAGACACGTAAAGGCGGTCGACTCTAGACCATCCAACTCCAGGCCTCACCCAAGTAAAGGCGCTGGAGTCGGGGTGGAGATTTCGCCAGACGTCCACCAAGTCGAAGGACCCGACCAGGTCCCTCAACTTCTCCATCGCCGTCATGCACTGCGGGGCACCGGAGCGGTCCCTCGCCTCGAGGGTGCAGTTAAAATCCCCCCCGAGGACAATGCAGTCGCCGACGTCGACGGAGCCAAGAAGAGCGGACACCTCTTCAAAGAAGCGCGTTTGCTGCGGGCCGGGATGAGGGGCGTACACGTTCACGAGATGGAGCGGCACGTCCCCCAGGCGAACCGTTACGTGCAGCAAGCGGCCTGGCACGGGCTCCTCGACCCTCAAGATCTCCGGCTGAAAATGCGGGCCCAGCAAGATGGCCACCCCACTAGAAATGGCGGTGAGGTGGCTCATGCGGACCTCTCCTTGCCATTCCAGGAGCCACGTGGCTTCGTCTCCCGGAACGGTGTGGGTTTCTTGCAGGAAGCACACCGCATATTTCCCCTCCCGCAGGAGCGAAAAATTGTCAAATCTACGGCGTGCCCCTCTGCCGCCGTTGATGTTGAGGCTGGCTATGGTTATCTTCATGGCAAAAGCATAGTGCAACCTCTACCTTAACCTATTGTGGGGGAGGGAGCGAAGTCTTTTGTTGAACTCCGCTCCCTCCGCAGCCCAGCGAGGAGTCCCTCGAGCTCGCGCAGCTCAAGGTGCTGCTCCTTTGTCAAGGGCCCGCCCGCGGCCAAGGTTTTAACGGCGGCGCGGACGGACCCCTTGATCAGCTCCGGCTCGGACCATTTTTCCAGGGCCAGTCGGGCTTGGTCGCGGCGACCCCGGCTCTGGGCCAAAAAGTCCCGGAGTTCCTTTGCAGGAACGAGGAGGGCCTCAGCGGCGGCCGCGAGCAGATCCACCGCCTCCCTGGCGGTGGTCTCTAGGTCTTCACCCGCGTCCCCCACCGAGTCCCCGTCCTCCTCCGGGAGGTGGCCGCCAGCAGCCGGCCCATCGACCGCACAAGGTACGGCAAATGAACCGGCCGCTCCAACCGGCCCTGGCACTGCCCCGATCCCACCCCCAGGATCGTCGGCAGAGGAGTCCCCACTGGGCTCTTTTAAAAATGGTGCCGGGTCGGGAAATGACAGCGGAAGGGGTTCCCCCTCCGCCCCAGGAACCGGAGAACAAGGAGAGACCCGGCCATAGGAAATCCCCAGGCCCTTCAAGTGCTCCAGCTCCAAAGTAAGGGGCGAGGGTGGGTGTTCCTCCCCCTCCCCGCTGCCACCCCCCGGCCCAGCATCTACAGTATCATTAAAATCAATTGTTTCATTCTCTGCCGGGTCGAGCAAATCCCGGGGTAAGTTGTGTATTGGCTGGGCGGGCTCAGGTTCGGCCTTTTCGGCCCCGCCCGCCTCGGTCCCCGGGACGCTCGACCCGGCGGCTACGCATTCTTCCACTGGCCCCACGCCCCCCACGACAGGCAGATCTTCCACGCCCTCCCCAGGAGGCAGCGGCTGGGCAGCCTCGACTGCCTCACCCTCCCCGGGGAAAGACTCCTCGCGCCTGCAGCGCAATTTGGGGGCGCTGGTGGGGGACGCGGGACACGCGGCGGGCACCGCCTCCTCCGCGGAGGGATGTTGTTCCCCCTCCGCCTCATTGGGGCGGTGCCTCTTTTTGTTCCTGGGGGCGCGCGGAGTCAGGGAGACCTCCATGTCTGCCGAGGCCTCCCGCTCCGCCCCCCCCTTTTCCTTTTCTTGCCCGCGCCTGGGCCCCTCTGTGGTGTTATTCAAGGGCCCGGGCACGGGCTCGGGGCACCCCGCGCTCGCCGGTGACTGGGTTGGGCTGAGCGCGGTGGTCAGACTTTCCGGCGCACCGAGGGGACCCGCCTCTAGATGTTTTTCCTTCTTCCGCGCCTTCTTTCCGCTCGGACGCTCTCCCTCCCCCCCGCCGGAGGCCCTGAAAACAAAGGCCTCCGACGATGCCCGCGCACCCATGGCTCCCGGCACGCGGACGCAACTAGGGGGAGGGGTGGCGGCGGCGCCAGCTATGGCCGCCTTCGGTGGTTTGGCGGCCTTGGAGGCGGGGCAGTTCTTGCGAACGTGCCCCACCTCCCTGCAGGCATGGCACCGCACGCCGTCCGACGTCCAGAAGACGCGGTAGGCAGTCCCCTCGTGCACCACATTAAAGTGCCCTTCTGTCAGGTCCTCCCGCGCCAGCCGGACAAAGAGCTGGCGGCGGAAGGAGAACACGTGGCGCAGGCTGTTCTCCCTGAGGCCGAGCGGTATGGGGTTGATCCCCGACCTTACCTCCCCCAGTTGGTGTAGGTGAGGGAGGAGGAGCTCAGCGGAAACAAAGGGCGGGACGTTTGACACGATGACCCTCTGCGCGGTGGCCTCGAGAGGGTCCACCGGCAGGAACGTCCCGCCCACCGTGAGCCCCTTTTCAAGGGCCAGGGACACCGCCCGCTCCGACCCCAGGAAGAACACGGCCTTCCCAGACATCTTGGAGGCTGCGACAATGGCCGAGGGGCCGACTACCCCAGCCATCGCCCGCACGCACTCCTCGATGGTCATTGTGGGGTGAGTGTAGCTCTTGACCCCGTGTTTTTTCGTAATTAACCTAAATGGTGGCAGGGCAGCGGGTGGCGCAGGAGGGGCCGTGGAAGCGGTTGCCACCTGCGCATACGTCCTTGCTGGCCCTGCCACCGGCGTGGATGGGGTCGCCATCACGGGGTCCCTTTAAGGGCTACACCCACCCCAAAGTCACAGGCCTTAATGGTCTTAATTGGCCTCTTGTATAATGACTGAGCAGAGGAGCCCTTAATGAGGCACACCTCTCCCCTAGTTGGCAATTGGGGAGGGGCCTTGCTCCCTCTGCTCAGTTGTCTTAAATTGTTTGTTTTTTAAAAAATTCGGAAGGAAAGGGTTCTCAGAGAGAGAGGGGAGAAACAGAGGGTAACGGAGAAAGAGAGAGGGGGGTGGGAAGGGGGGGGGGCTGCGAGGGCAGGTCGCCCCTCGCAGCTGTGGGTGGGTGCACTCCCCAGATGGCAAAACACACAAAAAAACAGTCTTTGGGGTGGTCTTCAGGTGGGGGGAGAAGACGTCTTCACCTGGGGTAGCTAGAGCCACCAGGCACACAATCCCAAACGATCTCTAATTGGGTGATTAAAGAATCTTCAGCCTGGTAGCTCCAGCTATCCCAGGCGAGGCAAATGTGGAGGGGGTGGGGGGGTTCCAATTGTGGGGGGGGCCTAGTTGTAAGCACGGCCCCCACGCACACTACCACACACACACACACCCCCCGCGATGTTCCGGCCCTCAGTGGTCTTCTTTCCTCCCCCCACCGATACAACAAAGTCTGTTTGGGGAAATGCACCCACACCCACCTGTAGAATGTTGGGTCTCCCTCCTTCCACACTGGATGTTGTTGGTCCTTTCCCCCTCTCTCCAACTCTTTGCAGAAATGTAAAAAGATGTTAAAAGAGTTTTCTGCTTTTTCCTCCTCTCCCTCTGGATAAAGTTGTAGGTGAAGCCCCTTCCTTCCTTCTATTCCTGGGCTGGTCTCAGGGCTCTCCAGGCAGGAGCTCAAGTTGCTAGCTGCTCCTCTCACTGCTCACAGCTCCAACTGTGCAGGACACGCCTCCACTGCTTCACGATTGGTTCCTTGTGCATGAAACTCTTTTAGAGTCTACCTGCGGAAACATAAAACATTAAAGAGTGCCACCCGACCTGGGTGACACTCCAGACATTTCCAAGGCCCTTTTTTTCCCCCCTTTTTTTTTTTTTTTTTTTTTTTTTTTTTTTTTTTCTCCCCCTTTTTTGTGTTTTTTTTTTTGTGTTGTTTTCTTTTCTTTTTTTTTTTTTGGGCACTAAAATCACAATTTTTCCCCTTTCCAGTGCCCCCTATAAAAGGGAAGGGGACACTAAAAGCACCGGCAATTAAAACAAATTAACTTTAAAACGTAAAATCAAATTAAAATTTGGTTGCCGGGCGTGATGATGCACTCCAGTCCCTCCGGTGCCCACCTCTCGCGGAAGGCCGCGAGCGTACCGGTGGACACCGCGTGCTCCATCTCCAAGGACACCCTGGACCGGATGTAAGAGCGGAAGAGAGGCAGGCAGTCAGGTTGAACGACCCCCTCGACCGCCCGCTGCCTGGACCGGCTGATGGCACCCTTGGCCGTGCCCAGGAGCAGTCCTACGAGGAGGCCTTCGGACCTACCCGCTCCCCTCCGCACAGGGTGCCCAAAGATCAGGAGAGTGGGACTGAAGTGCAGCCAGAATTTCAGGAGCAGCCCCTTCAAATAATGGAACAGGGGCTGCAACCTTGTGCACTCAATAAAAACATGGAACACGGACTCCTCCAGACCGCAGAAATTGCAGGCGGCCTGGGAGTCCGTGAACCGGCTTAAAAATTTGTTGCACGGCACTGCTCCGTGCACCACCCTCCAGGCCAAGTCCCCGATGAATAGTGGGAGGACCCCTGCGTAGAGTGCCCTCCATCGGGGACCCCTGCCTCCTCCGGACGGCAAGATGGTGCGCCATGGCGTGTCCGGACGGCCGGCGAGGATGGCAAAGTTGAGGGTGTGCAGGAGCAGCCCGTACAGGAAACCCCTCCGCGCGGAACTGAAAGGCACGGAGGGGATTTCCCCGAGGCGGCTCAAGTTGTGAGGCGCCGGCCCCCGAGGGAGGTTCCGGGGTTTGGCGCCGATGAGGAATTCCGTCCGGACGGGGGTCAGTTCGGACGGGATCTCCCCACGTGCTTGAGCCTCCTCGATACACCTAACGGAGTCAGGGCCCAGAGCTGTTTTTAGCGACTCGATGGCATCGGCCGCGCGGCGGACGTTGGCAGAATTTAGGCGCCGCGCCAGCGTGACTGGCGCCATCCAGCCCGCTCCTCCGCCATCGAGCAGGTCCCTGACCCTGGTCACCTCACCAGCCACTGCCCTCTCTTCCGACCGCCACATGAAGCCTCGGCCGTGGAGGTACGGATTCCCGAGCAGCGGCTCCTGCAGGACGGCCGCCACTCCAGCCGGCGGAGAGCTGCGCTTGGTGGAGACTTTGTTCCAGACCCTGATGAGTTCCCTGTAAAAGACAGGCAGCTCCCGGAGGGCGGTCCTGGCACCCCCCAAGTTCACAAACAGGAGCTGCGTGTCATAATTGAGGTCGAGCTGCTGGCGGAAGAAATACCTCGCCAGAGCACACCACCTAGGAGGGGGCTCGACGTAAAGGTATCTCTGCAGGGTCTGAAGACGGAAAGTCGCGAGCTGGGCGCTGACGCACACCAACGACTGACCGCCCTCCTCAAGCGGGAGACTCAAGACCGCGACAGAGACCCAGTGCTTCCTGTTGTTCCAGAAGAAGTCCACCAGCTTCTTCTGTATCTTGGCGACAAACGCAGGGGGAGGGGTCAAAGTGACCAGCCGGTACCACAGCATTGCGGCCACCAGCTGGTTTATGACTAGCGCTCGACCCCTGTAGGACAGCACTCGGAGCAGTCCTGTCCAGCGCCCTAGGCGAGCGGCGACCTTGGCCTCCAGCTCCTGCCAGTTCGCCGGCCAGGCTTCCTCGTCGGGGCTAAGGTAGACTCCCAGATAGAGGAGATGGGTCGTGCTCCAGGCAAAAGGCCTGAGCTCCTCCGGCAGGGAGTCCACCCGCCACTGACCCACCAGGAGTCCGGAACATTTCTCCCAGTTGATCCTGGCGGAGGACGCGGCCGAGTAAATCTCCTGGCACTCACGCATCCTCCGCAGGTCAGCGGGATCCTCTACCGCGAGGAGCACGTCATCGGCGTAAGCCGAGAGGACGACCTCCACGCCCGGCCCTTGCAGAGCCAGTCCCGTCAACCTCGTCCGCAAGAGGCGCAGGAAAGGCTCCACGCAAACGGCGTATAACTGGCCGGACATGGGGCATCCCTGGCGCACCCCTCTCCTAAAGCGAAGGGGCGCCGTCAAGGACCCGTTAACCTTAATCAGACACTCCGCGGCGGCGTACAAAAGTCGGATCCGGGCGACGAAATGCGTCCCGAACCCGAAAGCGCGCAGAGTTCCGAGCAGATAGTCGTGATCCACCCTGTCGAACGCCTTCTCTTGGTCGAGGGATAGGAAGGCGACCGACAGACCAGCCTCCTGGGAGCAATGGATGAGGTCCCGGACCAGATGGATGTTGTCGTGGATCGTCCGGCCCGGGACCGTGTATGACTGGTCGGGGTGAATCATGTGGTCCAGCACGGCACCAAGGCGAGCAGACATCGCCCTGGCGAAGATTTTGTAGTCCGTGCTGAGGAGGGAGACCGGGCGCCAGTTCTTAAGGAGGCGGAGATCGCCCTTCTTAGGCAGCAGGACGATGACTGCCCTGCGCCAAGAGAGGGGCATCTCCCCGGTCGCCAGACTTTCCCCCAGGACCCGCGCGTAGTCGCTCCCCAGGACGTCCCAGAACGCCCTGTGGAACTCCACGGTCAGCCCGTCCAGCCCCGGGGATTTTCCCCTCGAGAGCCGGGCGAGGGCACCGGTCAGCTCCGCCAGGCTTAGCGGAGCTTCCAGATTTTCGGCGCCCTCCGGGCCGACCTTCGGCAGGTCCTCCCACAAAACTCTACGCGCTTCCTCGCTGGACGGATCCGGAGAGAACAGAGCCCCGTAATATTCACGGACCCTGTTGTTGACGCCCTCCGGATCCGAGACGAGAGAGCCGTCGTCGGCCAGCAGCGTCAAGAGCTGCTTACGGACACTCTGCCTTTTTTCCAGCGAGTAGAAGAAGGGGGAGCCGCGGTCCAGATCCCGCAGGAACCGGATCCGCGACCTCACGAACGCGCCTCGGGACCCGACGAGCTGCAGGTCCTTCAGCGCGGCCTTCTTCGCTTCGTACACCGTCCGCAGGGCCGGGTCCTGGACGACTTGACCGAGACGGGCTTCCAGGTCGAGCACCTCTTTTTCTAGGCGCCCGACTCTGGCCGCCCGCCTCTTGGTCGACCCCCTCGCGTACTCTTGACAGAAGACGCGGACGTGAGCCTTGCCCACGTCCCACCATAGCCTCAAGGAGGGGAAGCCCCCCTGCTTCCTTCTCCAGTCGGACCAGAATCGACGGAACGAGTCCTGGAACCGCACGTCCTCCAGCAGCCGGTTGTTAAAGTGCCAGTACGCGGACCCCGTCCTCGCGCGGAGCGAAGCGAGCTCCGCCCACACCAGGTGGTGGTCCGAGCACGGCACCGGCCGCATGGAGGCCGCCGGGACGCAGGAAACGTACGCCCGAGACACGTAAAGGCGGTCGACTCTAGACCATCCAACTCCAGGCCTCACCCAAGTAAAGGCGCTGGAGTCGGGGTGGAGATTTCGCCAGACGTCCACCAAGTCGAAGGACCCGACCAGGTCCCTCAACTTCTCCATCGCCGTCATGCACTGCGGGGCTCCGGAGCGGTCCCTCGCCTCGAGGGTGCAGTTAAAATCCCCCCCGAGGACAATGCAGTCGCCGACGTCGACGGAGCCAAGAAGAGCGGACACCTCTTCAAAGAAGCGCGTTTGCTGCGGGCCGGGATGAGGGGCGTACACGTTCACGAGATGGAGCGGCACGTCCCCCAGGCGAACCGTTACGTGCAGCAAGCGGCCTGGCACGGGCTCCTCGACCCCCAAGATCTTCGGCTGAAAATGCGGGCCCAGCAAGATGGCCACCCCACTAGAAATGGCGGTGAGGTGGCTCATGCGGACCTCTCCTTGCCATTCCAGGAGCCACGTGGCTTCGTCTCCCGGAACGGTGTGGGTTTCTTGCAGGAAGCACACCGCATATTTCCCCTCCCGCAGGAGCGAAAAATTGTCAAATCTACGGCGTGCCCCTCTGCCGCCGTTGATGTTGAGGCTGGCTATGGTTATCTTCATGACAAAAGCATAGTGCAACCTCTACCTTAACCTATTGTGGGGGAGGGAGCGGAGTCTTTTGTTGAACTCCGCTCCCTCCGCAGCCCAGCGAGGAGTCCCTCGAGCTCGCGCAGCTCAAGGTGCTGCTCCTTTGTCAAGGGCCCGCCCGCGGCCAAGGTTTTAACGGCGGCGCGGACGGACCCCTTGATCAGCTCCGGCTCGGACCATTTTTCCAGGGCCAGTCGGGCTTGGTCGCGGCGACCCCGGCTCTGGGCCAAAAAGTCCCGGAGTTCCTTTGCAGGAACGAGGAGGGCCTCAGCGGCGGCCGCGAGCAGATCCACCGCCTCCCTGGCGGTGGTCTCTAGGTCTTCACCCGCGTCCCCCACCGAGTCCCCGTCCTCCTCCGGGAGGTGGCCGCCAGCAGCCGGCCCATCGACCGCACAAGGTACGGCAAATGAACCGGCCGCTCCAACCGGCCCTGGCACTGCCCCGATCCCACCCCCAGGATCGTCGGCAGAGGAGTCCCCACTGGGCTCTTTTAAAAATGGTGCTGGGTCGGGAAATGACAGCGGAAGGGGTTCCCCCTCCGCCCCAGGAACCGGAGAACAAGGAGAGACCCGGCCATAGGAAATCCCCAGGCCCTCCAAGTGCTCCAGCTCCAAAGTAAGGGGCGAGGGTGGGTGTTCCTCCCCCTCCCCGCTGCCACCCCCCGGCCCAGCATCTACAGTGTCATAATTATTTAATTGTTTTTCTGCCGGGTCGAGCGACTCCCGGGGGAAGTTGGATAATAGCTGGGCGGGCTCAGGTTCGGCCTTTTCGGCCTCGCCCGCCTCAGTCCCCGGGACGCCCGGCCCGGCGGCTACGCATTCCTCCGCGGTCCCCACGCCCCCCACGACAGGCAGATCTTCCACTCCATCCCCGGGAGGCAGAGGCTGGGCAGCCTCAACTGTCTCACCCTCCCCGGGGAAAGACTCCTCGCGCCTGCAGCGCAATTTGGGGGCGCTGGTGGGGGACGCGGGACACGCGGCGGGCACCGCCTCCTCCGCGGAGGGATGTTGTTCCCCCTCCGCCTCATTGGGGCGGTGCCTCTTTTTGTTCCTGGGGGCGCGCGGAGTCAGGGAGACCTCCATGTCTGCCGAGGCCTCCCGCTCCGCCCCCCCCTTTTCCTTTTCTTGCCCGCGCCTGGGCCCCTCTGTGGTGGTATTCAAGGGCCCGGGCACGGGCTCGGGGCACCCCGCGCTCGCCGGTGACTGGGTTGGGCTGAGCGCGGTGGTCAGACTTTCCGGCGCACCGAGGGGACCCGCCTCGAGATGTTTCGCCTTCTTCCGCGCCTTCTTTCCGGTCGAACGCTCTCCCTCCCCCCCGCCGGAGGCCCTGAAAACAAAGGCCTCCGACGATGCCCGCGCACCCATGGCTCCCGGCACGCGGACGCAACTAGGGGGAGGGGTGGCGGCGGTGCCAGCCTTGGCCGCCTTCGGTGGTTTGGCGGCCTTGGAGGCGGGGCAGTTCTTACGAACATGCCCCACCTCCCTACAGGCATGGCACCGCACGCCGTCCGACGTCCAGAAGACGCGGTAGGCAGTCCCCTCGTGCACCACATTAAAGTTCCCCTCCGTCGTCTCCTCCCGCGCCAGCCGGACAAAGAGCTGGCGGCGGAAGGAGAACACGTGGCGCAGGCTGTTCTCCCTGAGGCCGAGCGGTATGGGGTTGATCCCCGACCTTACCTCCCCCAGTTGGTGTAGGTGAGGGAGGAGGAGCTCAGCGGGAACAAAGGGCGGGACGTTTGAAATGATGACCCTCTGCGCGGTGGCCTCGAGAGGGTCCACCGGCAGGAACGTCCCGCCCACCGTGAGCCCCTTTTCAAGGGCCAGGGACACCGCCCGCTCCGACCCCAGGAAGAACACGGCCTTCCCAGACATCTTGGAGGCTGCGACAACGGCCGAGGGGCCGACTACCCCAGCCATCGCCCGCACGCACTCCTCGATGCTCATTGTGGGGTGAGTGTAGCTCTTGACCCCGTGTTTTTTTGTTATTAGTCTGAAAGGTGGCAGGGCAGCGGCTGGCGCAGGAGGTGCCGTGGATGTGGACACCGCCTGCGCATACGACCTTGCTGGCCCTGCCACCGGCGTGGATGGGGTCGCCATCACGGGGTCCCTTTAAGGGCTACACCCACCCCAAAGTCACAGGCCTTAAAGGTCTTAATTGGCCTCGTAAATTAACTGAGCAGAGGAGCTCTTAACGAGGTACCTCTCCCCTCGTTGACAATTGGGGAGAGGCCTTGCTCCCTCTGCTCAGTTGTCTTGATTGGGTTTTGTTTTTTAAAATTAGGAAGAAAAGGGGCCTCAGAGAGAGAGGGGAGAAACAGAGGGTAACGGAGAAAGAGAGAGGGGGTGGGAAGGGGGGGGGGGCTGCGAGGGCAGGTCTCCCCTCGCAGCTGTGGGTGGGTGCACTCCCCAGATGGCAAAACACAAAAGTCTTTGGGGTGGTCTTCAGGTGGGGGGAGAAGATGTCTTCACCTGGGGTAGCTGGAGCCACCAGGCACTCCTAACGATCTTTAATTGGGTGATTGATGACAATCTTCAGCCTGGTAGCTCCAGCTATCCCAGGCTAGGCAAATGTGGGGGGTGGGGGGGGTTCCAATTGTGGGGGGGGCCTAGTTGTAAGCAAGGCCCCCACGCACACTTCCACACACACACACACCCCCCGCGATGTTCCGGCCCTCAGTGGTCTTCTTTCCTCCCCCCACCGATACAACAAAGTCTGTTTGGGGAAATGCACCCACACCCACCTGTAGAATGTTGGGTCTCCCTCCTTCCACACTGGATGTTGTTTGTTTTTCCCCCTCTCTCCAACTCTTTGCAGAAATGTAAAAAGATGTTAAAAGAGTTTTCTGCTTTTTCCTCCTCTCCCTCTGGATAAAGTTGTAGGTGAAGCCCCTTCCTTCCTTCTCCTCCTGGGCTGGTCTCAGGGCTCTCCAGGCAGGAGCTCAAGTTGCTAGCTGCTCCTCTCACTGCTCACAGCTCCAACTGTGCAGGACACGCCTCCACTGCTTCACGATTGGTTCCTTGTGCATGAAACTCTTTTGAGTTTATCTGTGAAAACATAAAACATTAAATGGTGCCACCCGACCTGGGTGACACTCCAGACATTTACAAGGCCCTTTTTTTCCCCCCCTTTTTTGTGTTTTTTTTTTGTGTTTTTTCTTTTTTTTGTTTTTTTTTTGGGCACTAAAATCACAATTTTTCCCCAGTGCCCCCTATAAAAGGGAAGGGGACACTAAAAGCACCGGCAATTAAAACAAATTAACTTTAAAACGTAAAATCAAATTAAAATTTGGTTGCCGGGCGTGATGATGCACTCCAGTCCCTCCGGTGCCCACCTCTCGCGGAAGGCCGCGAGCGTACCGGTGGACACCGCGTGCTCCATCTCCAAGGACACCCTGGACCGGATGTAAGAGCGGAAGAGAGGCAGGCAGTCAGGTTGAATGACCCCCTCGACCGCCCGCTGCCTGGACCGGCTGATGGCACCCTTGGCCGTGCCCAGGAGCAGTCCTACGAGGAGGCCTTCGGACCTACCCGCTCCCCTCCGCACAGGGTGCCCAAAGATCAGGAGAGTGGGACTGAAGTGCAGCCAGAATTTCAGGAGCAGCCCCTTCAAATAGTGGAACAGGGGCTGCAACCTCGTGCATTCAATAAAAACATGGAACACGGACTCCTCCAGACCGCAGAAATTGCAGGCGGCCTGGGAGTCCGTGAACCGGCTTAAAAATTTATTGCACGGCACTGCTCCGTGCACCACCCTCCAGGCCAAGTCCCCGATGAATAGTGGGAGGACCCCTGCGTAGAGTGCCCTCCATCGGGGACCCCCGCCTCCTCCGGACGGCAAGATGGTACGCCATGGCGTGTCCGGACGGCCGGCGAGGATGGCAAAGTTGAGGGTGTGCAGGAGCAGCCCGTACAGGAAACCCCTCCGCGCGGAACTGAAAGGCACGGAGGGGATTTCCCCGAGGCGGCTCAAGTTGTGAGGCGCCGGCCCCCGAGGGAGGTTCCGGGGTTTGGCGCCGATGAGGAATTCCGTCCGGACGGGGGTCAGTTCGGACGGGATCTCCCCACGTGCTTGAGCCTCCTCGATACACCTAACGGAGTCAGGGCCCAGAGCTGTTTTTAGCGACTCGATGGCATCGGCCGCGCGGCGGACGTTGGCAGAATTTAGGCGCCGCGCCAGCGTGACTGGCGCCATCCAGCCCGCTCCTCCGCCATCGAGCAGGTCCCTGACCCTGGTCACCTCACCAGCCACAGCCCTCTCTTCCGACCGCCACATGAAGCCTCGGCCGTGGAGGTACGGATTCCCGAGCAGCGGCTCCTGCAGGACGGCCGCCACTCCAGCCGGCGGAGAGCTGCGCTTGGTGGAGACTTTGTTCCAGACCCTGATGAGTTCCCTGTAAAAGACAGGCAGCTCCCGGAGGGCGGTCCTGGCACCCCCCAAGTTCACAAACAGGAGCTGCGTGTCATAATTGAGGTCGAGCTGCTGGCGGAAGAAATACCTCGCCAGAGCACACCACCTAGGAGGGGGCTCGACGTAAAGGTATCTCTGCAGGGTCTGAAGACGGAAAGTCGCGAGCTGGGCGCTGACGCACACCAACGACTGACCGCCCTCCTCAAGCGGGAGACTCAAGACCGCGACAGAGACCCAGTGCTTCCTGTTGTTCCAGAAGAAGTCCACCAGCTTCTTCTGTATCTTGGCGACAAACGCAGGGGGAGGGGTCAAAGTGACCAGCCGGTACCACAGCATTGCGGCCACCAGCTGGTTTATGACTAGCGCTCGACCCCTGTAGGACAGCACTCGGAGCAGTCCTGTCCAGCGCCCTAGGCGAGCGGCGACCTTGGCCTCCAGCTCCTGCCAGTTCGCCGGCCAGGCTTCCTCGTCGGGGCTAAGGTAGACTCCCAGATAGAGGAGATGGGTCGTGCTCCAGGCAAAAGGCCTGAGCTCCTCCGGCAGGGAGTCCACCCGCCACTGACCCACCAGGAGTCCGGAACATTTCTCCCAGTTGATCCTGGCGGAGGACGCGGCCGAGTAAATCTCCTGGCACTCACGCATCCTCCGCAGGTCAGCGGGATCCTCTACCGCGAGGAGCACGTCATCGGCGTAAGCCGAGAGGACGACCTCCACGCCCGGCCCTTGCAGAGCCAGTCCCGTCAACCTCGTCCGCAAGAGGCGCAGGAAAGGCTCCACGCAAACGGCGTATAACTGGCCGGACATGGGGCATCCCTGGCGCACCCCTCTCCTAAAGCGAAGGGGCGCCGTCAAGGACCCGTTAACCTTAATCAGACACTCCGCGGCGGCGTACAAAAGTCGGATCCGGGCGACGAAATGCGTCCCGAACCCGAAAGCGCGCAGAGTTCCGAGCAGATAGTCGTGATCCACCCTGTCGAACGCCTTCTCTTGGTCGAGGGATAGGAAGGCGACCGACAGACCAGCCTCCTGGGAACAATGGATGAGGTCCCGGACCAGATGGATGTTATCGTGGATTGTCCGGCCCGGGACCGTGTATGACTGGTCGGGGTGGATCATGTGGTCCAGCACGGCACCAAGGCGAGCAGACATCGCCCTGGCGAAGATTTTGTAGTCCGTGCTGAGGAGGGAGACCGGGCGCCAGTTCTTAAGGAGGCGGAGATCGCCCTTCTTAGGCAGCAGGACGATGACTGCCCTGCGCCAAGAGAGGGGCATCTCCCCGGTCGCCAGACTTTCCCCCAGGACCCGCGCGTAGTCGCCCCCCAGGACGTCCCAGAACGCCCTGTGGAACTCCACGGTCAGCCCGTCCAGCCCCGGGGATTTTCCCCTCGAGAGCCGGGCGAGGGCACCGGTCAGCTCCGCCAGGCTTAGCGGAGCGTCCAGATTTTCGGCGCCCTCCGGGCTGACCTTCGGCAGGTCCTCCCACAAAACTCTACGCGCTTCCTCGCTGGACGGATCCGGAGAGAACAGAGCCCCGTAATATTCACGGACCCTGTTGTTGACGCCCTCCGGATCCGAGACGAGAGAGCCGTCGTCGGCCAGCAGCGTCAAGAGCTGCTTACGGACACTCTGCCTTTTTTCCAGCGAGTAGAAGAAGGGGGAGCCGCGGTCCAGATCCCGCAGGAACCGGATCCGCGACCTCACGAACGCGCCTCGGGACCCGACGAGCTGCAGGTCCTTCAGCGCGGCCTTCTTCGCTTCGTACACCGTCCGCAGGGCCGGGTCCTGGACGACTTGACCGAGACGGGCTTCCAGGTCGAGCACCTCTTTTTCTAGGCGCCCGACTCTGGCCGCCCGCCTCTTGGTCGACCCCCTCGCGTACTCTTGACAGAAGACGCGGACGTGAGCCTTGCCCACGTCCCACCATAGCCTCAAGGAGGGGAAGCCCCCCTGCTTCCTTCTCCAGTCGGACCAGAATCGACGGAACGAGTCCTGGAACCGCACGTCCTCCAGCAGCCGGTTGTTAAAGTGCCAGTACGCGGACCCCGTCCTCGCGCGGAGCGAAGCGAGCTCCGCCCACACCAGGTGGTGGTCCGAACACGGCACCGGCCGCATGGAGGCCGCCGGGACGCAGGAAACGTACGCCCGAGACACGTAAAGGCGGTCGACTCTAGACCATCCAACTCCAGGCCTCACCCAAGTAAAGGCGCTGGAGTCGGGGTGGAGATTTCGCCAGACGTCCACCAAGTCGAAGGACCCGACCAGGTCCCTCAACTTCTCCATCGCCGTCATGCACTGCGGGGCACCGGAGCGGTCCCTCGCCTCGAGGGTGCAGTTAAAATCCCCCCCGAGGACAATGCAGTCGCCGACGTCGACGGAGCCAAGAAGAGCGGACACCTCTTCAAAGAAGCGCGTTTGCTGCGGGCCGGGATGAGGGGCGTACACGTTCACGAGATGGAGCGGCACGTCCCCCAGGCGAACCGTTACGTGCAGCAAGCGGCCTGGCACGGGCTCCTCGACCCCCAAGATCTCCGGCTGAAAATGCGGGCCCAGCAAGATGGCCACCCCACTTGAAATGGCGGTGAGGTGGCTCATGCGGACCTCTCCTTGCCATTCCAGGAGCCACGTGGCTTCGTCTCCCGGAACGGTGTGGGTTTCTTGCAGGAAGCACACCGCATATTTCCCCTCCCGCAGGAGCGAAAAATTGTCAAATCTACGGCGTGCCCCTCTGCCGCCGTTGATGTTGAGGCTGGCTATGGTTATCTTCATGGCAAAAGCATAGTGCAACCTCTACCTTAACCTATTGTGGGGGAGGGAGCGGAGTCTTTTGTTGAACTCCGCTCCCTCCGCAGCCCAGCGAGGAGTCCCTCGAGCTCGCGCAGCTCAAGGTGCTGCTCCTTTGTCAAGGGCCCGCCCGCGGCCAAGGTTTTAACGGCGGCGCGGACGGACCCCTTGATCAGCTCCGGCTCGGACCATTTATCCAGGGCCAGTCGAGCTTGGTCGCGGCGACCCCGGCTCTGGGCCAAAAAGTCCCGGAGTTCCTTTGCAGGAACGAGGAGGGCCTCAGCGGCGGCCGCGAGCAGATCCACCGCCTCACTGGCGGTGGTCTCTAGGTCTTCACCCGCGTCCCCCACCGAGTCCCCGTCCTCCTCCGGGAGGTGGCCGCCAGCAGCCGGCCCATCGACCGCACAAGGTACGGCAAATGAACCGGCCGCTCCAACCGGCCCTGGCACTGCCCCGATCCCACCCCCAGGATCGTCGGCAGAGGAGTCCCCACTGGGCTCTTTTAAAAATGGTGCTGGGTCGGGAAATGACAGCGGAAGGGGTTCCCCCTCCGCCCCAGGAACCGGAGAACAAGGAGAGACCCGGCCATAGAAAATCCCCAGGCCCTCCAAGCGCTCCAGCTCCAAAGTAAGGGGCGAGGGTGGGTGTTCCTCCCCCTCCCCGCTGCCACCCCCCGGCCCAGCATCTACAGTTTCATTAAAATCAACAAATTGTTTTTCTGCCGGGTCGAGCGACTCCCGGGGGAAGTTGGGTAATAGCTGGGCGGGCTCAGGTTCGGCCTTTTCGGCCTCGCCCGCCTCAGTCCCCGGGACGCCCGGCCCGGCGGCTACGCATTCCTCCGCGGTCCCCACGCCCCCCACGACAGGCAGATCTTCCACTCCATCCCCGGGAGGCAGAGGCTGGGCAGCCTCAACTGTCTCACCCTCCCTGGGGAAAGACTCCTCGCGCCTGCAGCGCAATTTGGGGGCGCTGGTGGGGGACGCGGGACACGCGGCGGGCACCGACTCCTCCGCGGAGGGATGTTGTTCCCCCTCCGCCTCATTGGGGCGGTGCCTCTTTTTGTTCCTGGGGGCGCGCGGAGTCAGGGAGACCTCCATGTCTGCCGAGGCCTCCCGCTCCGCCCCCCCCTTTTCCTTTTCTTGCCCGCGCCCGGGCCCCTCTGTGGTGTTGTTCAAGGGCTCGGGCACGGGCTCGGGGCACCCCGCGCTCGCCGGTGACGGGGTTGGGCTGAGCGCGGTGGTCAAATTATCCGGCGCACTGAGGGGACCCGCCTCTTGATGTTTTGTCTTCTTCCGCGCCTTCTTTCCGGTCGGACGCTCTCCCTCCCCCCCGCCGGAGGCCCTGAAAACAAAGGCCTCCGACGATGCCCGCACACCCATGGCTCCCGGCACGCGGACGCAACTAGGGGGAGGGGTGGCGGCGGCGCCAGCCTTGGCCGCCTTCGGTGGTTTGGCGGCCTTGGAGGCGGGGCAGTTCTTGCGAACGTGCCCCACCTCCCTGCAGGCATGGCACCGCACGCCGTCCGACGTCCAGAAGACGCGGTAGGCAGTCCCCTCGTGCACCACATTAAAATGACCTTCCGTCGTCTCCTCCCGCGCCAGCCGGACAAAGAGCTGGCGGCGGAAGGAGAACACGTGGCGCAGGCTGTTCTCCCTGAGGCCGAGCGGTATGGGGTTGATCCCTGACCTTACCTCCCCCAGTTGGTGTAGGTGAGGGAGGAGGAGCTCAGCGGAAACAAAGGGCGGGACGTTTGACACGATGACCCTCTGCGCGGTGGCCTCGAGAGGGTCCACCGGCAGGAACGTCCCGCCCACCGTGAGCCCCTTTTCAAGGGCCAGGGACACCGCCCGCTCCGACCCCAGGAAGAACACGGCCTTCCCAGACATCTTGGAGGCTGCGACAATGGCCGAGGGGCCGACTACCCCAGCCATCGCCCGCACGCACTCCTCAATGCTCATTGTGGGGTGAGTGTAGCTCTTGACCCCGTGTTTCCTGGTTATAAGTCTGAATGGTGGCAGGGCAGCGGGTGGCGCAGGAGGTGCCGTGGATGTGGACACCGCCTGCGCATACGTCCTTGCTGGCCCTGCCACCGGCGTGGATGGGGTCGCCATCACGGGGTCCCTTTAAGGGCTACACCCACCCCAAAGTCACAGGCCTTAATGGTCTTAATTAGGCCTCTTATCTAAAAGACTGAAGCAGAGGAGCTCTTAACGAGGTACCTCTCCCCTCGTTGACAATTGGGGAGAGGCCTTGCTCCCTCTGCTCAGTTGTCTTAATTGGTTTTGTTTTTTTGTTTTTTTTTGTAAATTTGGAAGGAAGAGGCCTCAGAGAGAGAGGGGAGAAACAGAGTAGCAGAGAAAGAGAGAGGGGGGGTGGGAAGGGGGGGGGGACTGCGAGGGCAGGTCTCCCCTCGCAGCTGTGGGTGGGTGCACTCCCCAGATGGCAAAACACAAAAGTCTTTGGGGTGGTCTTCAGGTGGGGGGAGAAGATGTCTTCACCTGGGGTAGCTGGAGCCACCAGGCACTCCTAACGATCTTTAATTGGGTGTTTAAGAAAAACAACAATCTTCAGCCTGGTAGCTCCAGCTATCCCAGGCTAGGCAAATGTGGGGGGTGGGGGGGGTTCCAATTGTGGGGGGGGGCCTAGTTGTAAGCAAGGCCCCCACACACACTACCACACACACACACACCCCCCGCGATGTTCCGGCCCTCAGTGGTCTTCTTTCCTCCCCCCACCGATACAACAAAGTCTGTTTGGGGAAATGCACCCACACCCACCTGTAGAATGTTGGGTCTCCCTCCTTCCACACTGGATGTTGTTGGTTTTTCCCCCTCTCTCCAACTCCTTGCAGGATGGTAAAAGATGTTGCAAAGTTCTCTGCTTTCTCCTCCTCTCCCTCTGGTTAAAGTTGTAGTGAAGCCCCTTCCTTCCTTCTGTTCCTGGGCTGGTCTCAGGGCTCTCCAGGCAGGAGCTCAAGTTGCTTGCAGCTCCACTCACTGCTCACAGCTCCAACTGTGCAGGACACGCCTCCACTGCTTCACGATTGGTTCCTTGTGCATGAAACTCTTTTGAGTTTATCTGTGGAAACATAAAACATTAAACGGTGCCACCCGACCTGGGTGACACTCCAGACATTTACAAGGCCCTTTTTTTTCCCCCTTTTTTGTGTTTTTTTTTTTGTGTTTTTTCTTTTTTTTTTGTTTTTTTTTGGGCACTAAAATCACAATTTTTCCCCAGTGCCCCCTATAAAAGGGAAGGGGACACTAAAAGCACCGGCAATTAAAACAAATTAACTTTAAAACGTAAAATCAAATTAAAATTTGGTTGCCGGGCGTGATGATGCACTCCAGTCCCTCCGGTGCCCACCTCTCGCGGAAGGCCGCGAGCGTACCGGTGGACACCGCGTGCTCCATCTCCAAGGACACCCTGGACCGGATGTAAGAGCGGAAGAGAGGCAGGCAGTCAGGTTGAACGACCCCCTCGACCGCCCGCTGCCTGGACCGGCTGATGGCACCCTTGGCCGTGCCCAGGAGCAGTCCTACGAGGAGGCCTTCGGACCTACCCGCTCCCCTCCGCACAGGGTGCCCAAAGATCAGGAGAGTGGGACTGAAGTGCAGCCAGAATTTCAGGAGCAGCCCCTTCAAATAGTGGAACAGGGGCTGCAACCTCGTGCATTCAATAAAAACATGGAACACGGACTCCTCCAGACCGCAGAAATTGCAGGCGGCCTGGGAGTCCGTGAACCGGCTTAAAAATTTATTGCACGGCACTGCTCCGTGCACCACCCTCCAGGCCAAGTCCCCGATGAATAGTGGGAGGACCCCTGCGTAGAGTGCCCTCCATCGGGGACCCCCGCCTCCTCCGGACGGCAAGATGGTACGCCATGGCGTGTCCGGACGGCCGGCGAGGATGGCAAAGTTGAGGGTGTGCAGGAGCAGCCCGTACAGGAAACCCCTCCGCGCGGAACTGAAAGGCACGGAGGGGATTTCCCCGAGGCGGCTCAAGTTGTGAGGCGCCGGCCCCCGAGGGAGGTTCCGGGGTTTGGCGCCGATGAGGAATTCCGTCCGGACGGGGGTCAGTTCGGACGGGATCTCCCCACGTGCTTGAGCCTCCTCGATACACCTAACGGAGTCAGGGCCCAGAGCTGTTTTTAGCGACTCGATGGCTTCGGCCGCGCGGCGGACGTTGGCAGAATTTAGGCGCCGCGCCAGCGTGACTGGCGCCATCCAGCCCGCTCCTCCGCCATCGAGCAGGTCCCTGACCCTGGTCACCTCACCAGCCACAGCCCTCTCTTCCGACCGCCACATAAAACCTCGGCCGTGGAGGTACGGATTCCCGAGCAGCGGCTCCTGCAGGACGGCCGCCACTCCAGCCGGTGGAGAGCTGCGCTTGGTGGAGACTTTGTTCCAGACCCTGATGAGTTCCCTGTAAAAGACAGGCAGCTCCCGGAGGGCGGTCCTGGCACCCCCCAAGTTCACAAACAGGAGCTGCGTGTCATAATTGAGGTCGAGCTGCTGGCGGAAGAAATACCTCGCCAGAGCACACCACCTAGGAGGGGGCTCGACGTAAAGGTATCTCTGCAGGGTCTGAAGACGGAAAGTCGCGAGCTGGGCGCTGACGCACACCAACGACTGACCGCCCTCCTCAAGCGGGAGACTCAAGACCGCGACAGAGACCCAGTGCTTCCTGTTGTTCCAGAAGAAGTCCACCAGCTTCTTCTGTATCTTGGCGACAAACGCAGGGGGAGGGGTCAAAGTGACCAGCCGGTACCACAGCATTGCGGCCACCAGCTGGTTTATGACTAGCGCTCGACCCCTGTAGGACAGCACTCGGAGCAGTCCTGTCCAGCGCCCTAGGCGAGCGGCGACCTTGGCCTCCAGCTCCTGCCAGTTCGCCGGCCAGGCTTCCTCGTCGGGGCTAAGGTAGACTCCCAGATAGAGGAGATGGGTCGTGCTCCAGGCAAAAGGCCTGAGCTCCTCCGGCAGGGAGTCCACCCGCCACTGACCCACCAGGAGTCCGGAACATTTCTCCCAGTTGATCCTGGCGGAGGACGCGGCCGAGTAAATCTCCTGGCACTCACGCATCCTCCGCAGGTCAGCGGGATCCTCTACCGCGAGGAGCACGTCATCGGCGTAAGCCGAGAGGACGACCTCCACGCCCGGCCCTTGCAGAGCCAGTCCCGTCAACCTCGTCCGCAAGAGGCGCAGGAAAGGCTCCACGCAAACGGCGTATAACTGGCCGGACATGGGGCATCCCTGGCGCACCCCTCTCCTAAAGCGAAGGGGCGCCGTCAAGGACCCGTTAACCTTAATCAGACACTCCGCGGCGGCGTACAAAAGTCGGATCCGGGCGACGAAATGCGTCCCGAACCCGAAAGCGCGCAGAGTTCCGAGCAGATAGTCGTGATCCACCCTGTCGAACGCCTTCTCTTGGTCGAGGGATAGGAAGGCGACCGACAGACCAGCCTCCTGGGAACAATGGATGAGGTCCCGGACCAGATGGATGTTGTCGTGGATTGTCCGGCCCGGGACCGTGTATGACTGGTCGGGGTGGATCATGTGGTCCAGCACGGCACCAAGGCGAGCAGACATCGCCCTGGCGAAGATTTTGTAGTCCGTGCTGAGGAGGGAGACCGGGCGCCAGTTCTTAAGGAGGCGGAGATCGCCCTTCTTAGGCAGCAGGACGATGACTGCCCTGCGCCAAGAGAGGGGCATCTCCCCGGTCGCCAGACTTTCCCCCAGGACCCGCGCGTAGTCGCCCCCCAGGACGTCCCAGAACGCCCTGTGGAACTCCACGGTCAGCCCGTCCAGCCCCGGGGATTTTCCCCTCGAGAGCCGGGCGAGGGCACCGGTCAGCTCCGCCAGGCTTAGCGGAGCTTCCAGATTTTCGGCGCCCTCCGGGCCGACCTTCGGCAGGTCCTCCCACAAAACTCTACGCGCTTCCTCGCTGGACGGATCCGGAGAGAACAGAGCCCCGTAATATTCACGGACCCTGTTGTTGACGCCCTCCGGATCCGAGACGAGAGAGCCGTCGTCGGCCAGCAGCGTCAAGAGCTGCTTACGGACACTCTGCCTTTTTTCCAGCGAGTAGAAGAAGGGGGAGCCGCGGTCCAGATCCCGCAGGAACCGGATCCGCGACCTCACGAACGCGCCTCGGGACCCGACGAGCTGCAGGTCCTTCAGCGCGGCCTTCTTCGCTTCGTACACCGTCCGCAGGGCCGGGTCCTGGACGACTTGACCGAGACGGGCTTCCAGGTCGAGCACCTCTTTTTCTAGGCGCCCGACTCTGGCCGCCCGCCTCTTGGTCGACCCCCTCGCGTACTCTTGACAGAAGACGCGGACGTGAGCCTTGCCCACGTCCCACCATAGCCTCAAGGAGGGGAAGCCCCCCTGCTTCCTTCTCCAGTCGGACCAGAATCGACGGAACGAGTCCTGGAACCGCACGTCCTCCAGCAGCCGGTTGTTAAAGTGCCAGTACGCGGACCCCGTCCTCGCGCGGAGCGAAGCGAGCTCCGCCCACACCAGGTGGTGGTCCGAGCACGGCACCGGCCGCATGGAGGCCGCCGGGACGCAGGAAACGTACGCCCGAGACACGTAAAGGCGGTCGACTCTAGACCATCCAACTCCAGGCCTCACCCAAGTAAAGGCGCTGGAGTCGGGGTGGAGATTTCGCCAGACGTCCACCAAGTCGAAGGACCCGACCAGGTCCCTCAACTTCTCCATCGCCGTCATGCACTGCGGGGCACCGGAGCGGTCCCTCGCCTCGAGGGTGCAGTTAAAATCCCCCCCGAGGACAATGCAGTCGCCGACGTCGACGGAGCCAAGAAGAGCGGACACCTCTTCAAAGAAGCGCGTCTGCTGCGGGCCGGGATGAGGGGCGTACACGTTCACGAGATGGAGCGGCACGTCCCCCAGGCGAACCGTTACGTGCAGCAAGCGGCCTGGCACGGGCTCCTCGACCCCCAAGATCTCCGGCTGAAAATGCGGGCCCAGCAAGATGGCCACCCCACTTGAAATGGCGGTGAGGTGGCTCATGCGGACCTCTCCTTGCCATTCCAGGAGCCACGTGGCTTCGTCTCCCGGAACGGTGTGGGTTTCTTGCAGGAAGCACACCGCATATTTCCCCTCCCGCAGGAGCGAAAAATTGTCAAATCTACGGCGTGCCCCTCTGCCGCCGTTGATGTTGAGGCTGGCTATGGTTATCTTCATGGCAAAAGCATAGTGCAACCTCTACCTTAACCTATTGTGGGGGAGGGAGCGAAGTCTTTTGTTGAACTCCGCTCCCTCCGCAGCCCAGCGAGGAGTCCCTCGAGCTCGCGCAGCTCAAGGTGCTGCTCCTTTGTCAAGGGCCCGCCCGCGGCCAAGGTTTTAACGGCGGCGCGGACGGACCCCTTGATCAGCTCCGGCTCGGACCATTTTTCCAGGGCCAGTCGGGCTTGGTCGCGGCGACCCCGGCTCTGGGCCAAAAAGTCCCGGAGTTCCTTTGCAGGAACGAGGAGGGCCTCAGCGGCGGCCGCGAGCAGATCCACCGCCTCCCTGGCGGTGGTCTCTAGGTCTTCACCCGCGTCCCCCACCGAGTCCCCGTCCTCCTCCGGGAGGTGGCCGCCAGCAGCCGGCCCATCGACCGCACAAGGTACGGCAAATGAACCGGCCGCTCCAACCGGCCCTGGCACTGCCCCGATCCCACCCCCAGGATCGTCGGCAGAGGAGTCCCCACTGGGCTCTTTTAAAAATGGTGCCGGGTCGGGAAATGACAGCGGAAGGGGTTCCCCCTCCGCCCCAGGAACCGGAGAACAAGGAGAGACCCGGCCATAGGAAATCCCCAGGCCCTCCAAGTGCTCCAGCTCCAAAGTAAGGGGCGAGGGTGGGTGTTCCTCCCCCTCCCCGCTGCCACCCCCCGGCCCAGCATCTACAGTGTCATAATTATTTGTTTCATTCTCTGCCGGGTCGAGCGTCTCCCGGGGGAAGTTGGGTAATAGCTGGGCGGGCTCAGGTTCGGCCTTTTCGGCCTCGCCCGCCTCAGTCCCCGGGACGCCCGGCCCGGCGGCTACGCATTCCTCCGCGGTCCCCACGCCCCCCACGACAGGCAGATCTTCCACTCCATCCCCGGGAGGCAGAGGCTGGGCAGCCTCAACTGTCTCACCCTCCCCGGGGAAAGACTCCTCGCGCCTGCAGCGCAATTTGGGGGCGCTGGTGGGGGACGCGGGACACGCGGCGGGCACCGCCTCCTCCGCGGAGGGATGTTGTTCCCCCTCCGCCTCATTGGGGCGGTGCCTCTTTTTGTTCCTGGGGGCGCGCGGAGTCAGGGAGACCTCCATGTCTGCCGAGGCCTCCCGCTCCGCCCCCCCCTTTTCCTTTTCTTGCCCGCGCCTGGGCCCCTCTGTGGTGGTATTCAAGGGCCCGGGCACGGGCTCGGGGCACCCCGCGCTCGCCGGTGACTGGGTTGGGCTGAGCGCGGTGGTCAGACTTTCCGGCGCACCGAGGGGACCCGCCTCGAGATGTTTCGCCTTCTTCCGCGCCTTCTTTCCGGTCGAACGCTCTCCCTCCCCCCCGCCGGAGGCCCTGAAAACAAAGGCCTCCGACGATGCCCGCGCACCCATGGCTCCCGGCACGCGGACGCAACTAGGGGGAGGGGTGGCGGCGGTGCCAGCCTTGGCCGCCTTCGGTGGTTTGGCGGCCTTGGAGGCGGGGCAGTTCTTACGAACATGCCCCACCTCCCTACAGGCATGGCACCGCACGCCGTCCGACGTCCAGAAGACGCGGTAGGCAGTCCCCTCGTGCACCACATTAAAGTTCCCCTCCGTCGTGTCCTCCCGCGCCAGCCGGACAAAGAGCTGGCGGCGGAAGGAGAACACGTGGCGCAGGCTGTTCTCCCTGAGGCCGAGCGGTATGGGGTTGATCCCCGACCTTACCTCCCCCAGTTGGTGTAGGTGAGGGAGGAGGAGCTCAGCGGGAACAAAGGGCGGGACGTTTGAAATGATGACCCTCTGCGCGGTGGCCTCGAGAGGGTCCACCGGCAGGAACGTCCCGCCCACCGTGAGCCCCTTTTCAAGGGCCAGGGACACCGCCCGCTCCGACCCCAGGAAGAACACGGCCTTCCCAGACATCTTGGAGGCTGCGACAATGGCCGAGGGGCCGACTACCCCAGCCATCGCCCGCACGCACTCCTCGATGGTCATTGTGGGGTGAGTGTAGCTCTTGACCCCGTGTTTTCTAGTAATTAATCTAAATGGTGGCAGGGCAGCGGGTGGCGCAGGAGGGGCCGTGGAAGCGGTTGCCACCTGCGCATACGTCCTTGCTGGCCCTGCCACCGGCGTGGATGGGGTCGCCATCACGGGGTCCCTTTAAGGGCTACACCCACCCCAAAGTCACAGGCCTTAATGGTCTTAATTGGCCTCGTAAATTAACTGAGCAGAGGAGCCCTTAACGAGGTACCTCTCCCCTAGTTGGCAATTGGGGAGAGGCCTTGCTCCCTCTGCTCAGTTGTCTTAATTGTTTTTTTTTTGCAAATTTGGAAGGAAGAGGCCTCAGAGAGAGAGGGGAGAAACAGAGTAGCAGAGAAAGAGAGAGGGGGGTGGGAAGGGGGGGGGGGGGGGACTGCGAGGGCAGGTCTCCCCTCGCAGCTGTGGGTGGGTGCACTCCCCAGATGGCAAAAACACAAAAGTCCTTGGGGTGGTCTTCAGGTGGGGGGAGAAGATGTCTTCACCTGGGGTAGCTGGAGCCACCAGGCACTCCTAACGATCTTTAATTGGGTTATTGAGAAAAACAACAATCTTCAGCCTGGTAGCTCCAGCTATCCCAGGCTAGGCAAATGTGGGGGGTGGGGGGGGTTCCAATTGTGGGGGGGGCCTAGTTGTAAGCACGGCCCCCACGCACACTACCACACACACACACACACCCCCCGCGATGTTCCGGCCCTCAGTGGTCTTCTTTCCTCCCCCCACCGATACAACAAAGTCTGTTTGGGGAAATGCACCCACACCCACCTGTAGAATGTAGAGTCTCCCTCCTTCCACACTGGATGTTGTTGTTCTTTTCCCCCTCTCTCCAACTCTTTGCAGAATGGTAATAAAGATGTTAAAGTTTTCTGTTCTCCTCCTCTCCCTCTGGATAAAGTTGGTGGTGAAGCCCCTTTCTTCCTTCTCTTCCTGGGCTGGTCTCAGGGCTCTCCAGGCAGGAGCTCAAGTTGCTTGCAGCTCCACTCACTGCTCACAGCTCCAACTGTGCAGGACACGCCTCCACTGCTTCACGATTGGTTCCTTGTGCATGAATCCCAAAAAGTTAGTTTGCAGGTGCAGCAGGTAATCAGGAAGGCGAATGGAATGTTGGCCTTCATTGCGAGAGGGATGGAGTACAAAAGCAGGGAGGTCCTGCTGCAACTGTACAGGGTATTGGTGAGGCCGCACCTGGAGTACTGCATGCAGTTTTGGTCACCTTACTTAAGGAAGGATATACTAGCCTTGGAGGGGTTACAGAGACGATTCACTAGGCTGATTCCGGAGATGAGGGGGTTACCTTATGATGATAAATTGAGTAGACTGGGTTGTTACTCGTTGGAGTTCAGAAGGATGAGGGTTGATCTTATAGAAACATTTAAAATAATGAAAGGGATAGACAAGATAGAGGCAGAGAGGTTGTTTCCACTGGTCGGGGAGACTAAAACTAGGGGGCACAGCCTCAAAATACGGGGGAGCCAATTTAAAACCGAGTTAAGAAGGAATTTCTTCTCCCAGAGGGTTGTGAATCTGTGGAATTCTCTGCCCAAGGAAGCAGTTGAGGCTAGCTCATTGAATGTATTCAAATCACAGATAGATAGATTTTTAACCAATAAGGGAATTAAGGGTTATGGGGAGTGGGCGGGTAAGTGGAGCTGAGTCCACGGCCAGATCAGCCATGAAATGTTTGAATGGCGGAGCAGGCTCGAGGGGCTAGATGGCCTACTCCTGTTCCTAATTCTTATGTTCTTATGTTCTTGTGTAACATAATAGCAAGACATATATCTAAGTTTGTCGATGACACAAAGATTGGTAAGTAGTGTAGACGGGAGCATAAAATTACAAAGAAACATTGATGGATTAAGTGAGTGAGCGAAACTGTGGCAGATGGAGTTCAACACAGTAAGTGTGAGGTCATCATTTTGGGCCGAAAAAGGATAGATCCTAGTATTATTTAAACGGTGAAAAGCTAGGAACAGTGGAGGCCTAAAGAGATTTAGGGGGCCCATGTACACAGATCACTAAAATGAACTAGTCATGGACAAAAGATAAATCAAAATTAGCCTTTAATAACTAGAGGACTAGAATATAAAGGGGGGGGTGGGGGGGGGTGGGGGGAAGTTTTACTACATCGATGCAAAGCCCTGGTTAGACCACATCTGGAGTACTCTGTACAGTCTGGGCACCGCACCTTAGAATGGAAATATTGGCCTTGGAAGGACTGCAACACAGGTTCACCAGAATGTTATCAAGACTCTGAGGGTTAGATTATGAAGAGAGATTACATAAACTAGGCTTGTATTCCTGGAATATAGAAGACTTTTAAGGGTCATTTGATTGAGGCATTTAAGATTTTGAAAGAAATTGATAGGGTAGTTAGAGTGCAACAACTTCTGCTGGTGAGAGAGTCGAGGACGAGGGGACATAACTTTAAAACCAGAGCCAGGTCATTCAGGAGAGATGTTGGGAAACACCTTCATGCAAAGGGTGATCGAGGTGTGGAACTCTCCCTCACCAAATGCATTAGATGCTAGCTCAATTAATAATTTTTAAATCTGAGATCAATAAATTTTTGCTAGACAAGGGTATAAAAGATATGGAGCCAAGGAAGGGGGTTGGAGTTAAGATGCAGATCAGCCATGATCTCGATCTCATTGAATGGCGGAACAGGCTCAAAGGCTGAATGGCCGACTCCTATTACTATGTTCCTTGGTTAATGGAGATCATTATAAATGTCAATGGTGCTTTCATACTCCCATTTTGTCATGCAAGATGCCTGTTGTATATCTGCTGTCTCCACACATGACATGACTTGTTTCTTCCCTTCTGTTATTACTACTCTGAGTGTCGTGAGCTGGTGTGCCACTGTTTAGCACCATATCTTCATACAATGGGAGCTCCTGATCTTGTCCCATTCATTCTGCTTGATTTGTACAACCTGTTAAGTCAAGGAGCATTACTGTAGATGGTCATAGAGAAGTTTGTCTGCGGCTCGATCCACCTGTCTGGGCACCTCAAAAATAAAATGCAACAAATGTATCAAACCTGCATCAGGGCAGATGCAGATGTGAATGTCAAGTTGGTAACAAACAACAATAATCATCAGAGCAGCAATAGGACAATGTCCTTTTTAGGTTCTATTTTCCTTCCTTTAATGCACTTTTAGGCTGAAATTTTGCCGGTGCTGAGAGGGCGGGTCTGTTGCCAAAATAGAAAAGATTGACACCAATCCGCCTCCATGTCAGTTTCCCAAGTGCCGGTCTGTACAGACCCGACACCAAACAGAGGGGGAGGCAATTGACATCATTAACAGCTTGTTAAAAGATGTTTTACCATGTACATAACAACATTTCTCCAGCTTTTTAACGAGGTCCACGGCGCTCAGGGATCACGTCAGGTAAGTAGGTTGGGTTTTCAATGAGTATACATTCTTCTGAATAGTTAAAAACTGCAAAAGTGGTATAAAAGCTACCACTTCACAGCTGTTCACTTTCCAATCTTAGAAGCTGGAGCCTTAAAGATTTGGAATACACTTTTGAACTTCATGCAGGTTGGAAGTGTTTGGAGTGTAAACTCTCTATCCACTGTCACCTCCTTGGAGCAACCCCTCTCACCATTATCAAATTGCTTCTGTCATCTCAACTTCAGCTGCCATCTATTCCAGCAACATCGTTGCCCTTGAGAAAATCTCACCTTGGTCCTCAATCCCAACAGGATCAGCCTCAACACCAGCAGCACCAGGCACACCAGCAGCACCAACATCAACGCCAGCCTTCTCCGCAATCACCTGATGCTGCTCAGAACACAGGGCATCAGCGCCTGACCATATTGCTGCCTGGGAGGCCATGGATGGCCTAATCATAGCCAGATTTACTTCAGTTGATGCTGTACCCTGGCTGCCACATGATGTGCCACAGCACACCAACAACATAAAACATCTCTGCAATGCCCAAGCCATTCCTTTCACACTTGTCACCATTGCACCGTTATGTCTCGGCATTCACTACAACTCACACAGCCACTTCCAAAGGTGCACACAAACCTGCCCAAGAAGGCAAAGTGTTGAAAATAAAGATTTCAATGTTTGACAACACATTAACAGAAAATTTACATGAACATTCACTAAAAGACCTAAGTCCCTTCCGTGTGTGTTAGTTGGTATGATTGGACAAGGATAAGGGTGTGTGAGAGGGTTGGCTAGTGAGATTGATAAGTGACAATGTGGATAGAGAGAGAGAGAGAGGTGCAAGGTAAGTTGGTGTGAGTAAGGATGTGTAGGGTAGGAAAGGCAGAGCGATGGGGATGTGATGAGTGTCACAACAGGATGAGGTTGAGTGTAGCTTTGCAGTAACATTTCATGATCTACTGAGATCATTGAAAGGTTTGTGCCACTGCAGCCAGCTCCTCCTGACGACATCCCTGCTTGTGCCCTCCTGTACAATGTGCAACCAGGCTGCGTTGGTGTCCTGGGGAGGTCTCTTTTTCTCATTGGAAGTGAAGAGCACCTCCCTGCGTGCTGAGACTTCATCCATAAGCATATGGAGGGAGTCATGGGAGAGCCTGGGTACAGCTGTGCACCTTTGTACAAACACTGACAGCACAACCGTCAAAATTAATGTGGACATAGAAACATAGAAAATAGGTGCAGGAGTAGGCCATTCGGCCCTTCTAGCCTGCACCGCCATTCAATGAGTTCATGGCTGAACATTCAACTTCAGTACCCCATTCCTGCTTTCTCGCCATACCCCTTGATCCCCCTAGTAGTAAGGACCTCATCTAACTCCTTTTTGAATATATTTAGTGAATTGGCCTCAACAACTTTCTGTGGTAGAGAATTCCACAGGTTCACCACTCTCTGGGTGAAGAAGTTTCTCCGCATCTCGGTCCTAAATGGCTTACCCCTTATCCTTAGACTGTGACCTCTGGTTCTGGACTTCCCCCAACATTGGGAACATTCTTCCTGCATCTAACCTGTCTAACCCCGTCAGAATTTTAAATGTTTCTATGAGATCCCCTCCCATTCTTCTGAACTCCAGTGAATACAAGCCCAGTTGATCCAGTCTTTCTTGATAGGTCAGTCCCGCCATCCCGGGAATCAGCCTGGTGAACCTTTGCTGCACTCCCTCAATAGCAAGAATGTCCTTCCTCAGGTTAGGAGACCAAAACTGTACACAATACTCCAGGTGTGGCCTCACCAATGCCCTGTACAACTGTAGCAACACCTCCCTGCCCCTGTACTCAAATCCCCTTGCTATGAAGGCCAACATGCCATTTGCTTTCTTAACCGCCTGCTGCACCTGCATGCCAACCTTCAATGACTGATGTACCACGACACCCAGGTCTCTTTGCACCTCCCCTTTTCCTAATCTGTCACCATTCAGATAATAGTCTGTCTCTCAGTTTTTACCACCAAAGTGGATAACCTCACATTTATCCACATTATACTTCATCTGCCATGCATTTGCCCACTCACCTAACCTATCCAAGTCGCTCTGCAGCCTCACAGCATCCTCCTCGCAGCTCACACTGCCACCCAACTTAGTGTCATCCGCAAATTTGGAGATACTACATTTAATCCCCTCATCTAAATCATTAATGTACAGTGTAAACAGCTGGGGCCCCAGCACAGAACCTTGCGGTACCCCACTAGTCACTGCCTGCCATTCTGAAAAGTACCCATTTACTCCTACTCTTTGCTTCCTGTCTGACAACCAGTTCTCAATCCATGTCAGCACACTACCCCCAATCCCATGTGCTCTAACTTTGCACATCAATCTCTTGTGTGGGACCTTGTCGAACGCCTTCTGATAGTCCAAATAAAGCACATCAACTGGTTCTCCCTTGTCCACTCTACTGGAAACATCCTCAAAAAATTCCAGAAGATTTGTCAAGCATGATTTCCCTTTCACAAATCCATGCTGACTTGGACCTATCATGTCACCTCTTTCCAAATGCACTGCTATGACATCCTTAATAATTGATTCCATCATTTTACCCACTACCGATGTCAGGCTGACCGGTCTATAATTCCCTGTTTTCTCTCTCCCTCCTTTTTTAAAAAGTGGGGTTACATTGGCTACCCTTCATTTGATAGGAACTGATCCAGAGTCAATGGAATGTTGGAAAATGACTGTCAATGCATCCACTATTTCCAAGGCCACCTCCTTAAGTACTCTGGGATGCAGTCCATCAGGCCCTGTGGATTTATCGGCCTTCAATCCCATCAATTTCCCCAACACAATTTCCCGGCTAATAAGGATTTCCCTCAGTTCCTCCTCCTTACTAGACCCCCCGACCCCTTTTATAACCGGAAGGTTGTTTGTGTCCTCCTTCGTGAATACCGAACCAAAGTACTTGTTCAATTGGTCCGCCATTTCTTTGTTCCCCGTTATGACTTCCCCTGATTCTGACTGCAGGGGATCTACGTTTATCTTTACTAACCTTTTTCTCTTTACATATCTATAGAAAGTTTTGCAATCCGTCTTAATGTTCCCTGCAAGCTTCTTCTCATACTCCATTTTCCCTGCCCTAATCAAACCCTTTGTCCTCCTCTGCTGAGTTCTAAATTTCTCCCAGTCCCCAGGTTCGCTGCTATTTCTGGCCAATTTGTATGCCACTTCCTTGGCTTTAATACTATCCCTGATTTCCCTTGATAGCCACGGTTGAGCCACTTTCCCTTTTTTATTTTTATGCCAGACAAGGATGTACAATTGTTGTAGTTCATCCATGCGGTCTCTAAATGTCTGCCATTGCCCATCCACAGTCAACCCCTTAAGTATCATTCGCCAATCCATCCCAGCCAATTCACGCCTCATACCTTCAAAGTTACCCTTCTTTAAGTTCTGCACCATGGTCTCTGAATTAACTGTTTCATTCTCCATCCTGATGTAGAATTCCACCATATTATGGTCACTCTTCCCCAAGGGGCCTCGCACAACGAGATTGCTAATTAATCCTCTCTTATTACACAACGAGATTGCTAATTAATCCCCCCTCATTAAAACTCAACAATGGGCAGATAAGAAAATTGGCAGATGACACGTCATCAAATGGCATCATCAGACCCGCTTCCTGTTAATTGGCCGGGAACCTCATTGGGCAGGCTTAACAAGCCCTATCAAGGTAATATCACTTCAACAGAGGAGGTTGGAACCCACAGCGGGCCAGGACCCATGCTACGGACGTCACCTGCTTCGTTCTCGATCTTGTAGGCGAAATCGTGACCTTTAGTGTTTGTAACCTGTAGTGTTATTGTAAAAGAATCATATTTATATTTTTGTTTACAATGCAGATGTATACTCATTTGATGAAGAGGAAGCAGTACTAAACACAAACATTGCAGAACACTTGATGCACTTTGGTATCGACATGCTGAAAATGCAAATGGTGGGTAAAAAATGTTACCGCTCACTCTTCATAAGGAAGCCTATGTGGTGCTTCCAATCAAGGACAAAATTACCGACCTGTCATTATTTTATTTACAGCAGCAAATAGTGGAAAAAAACAGATAAATTAGCTCTTATTTACTGGAATAAACATATTGAAACAATAAAAATTGCACTAGGTAAAAGCCACCTTTTGGTGAGTGTTAAAATGGTAATCTGGAGATGTAACGGTGCCATGTTCCCACCACCCTGTGCTGGAGTAAACAGGGAGGTTGAGATGACAAAAAGACATGATTATCACCAAACCAGTTGCTACCCTTCAGCTTTCATCCTGATCACAGTTAAAGTGACTTACTTTGCACTGCTTATTAAAGGGAACCTCTAGATTTTCTGGCCATTGGTTACGAATTTTACCCCAAAACACTGCACATGCACGGATATATCGCACAGGAACACAGCATGTTGGCACAGAAGTATTTTAAACCTTTTCTATATATTTTTTAAGTAGCTTATAAAAATTGCTTTGATTATAGCATTAGAAGGAGGGCTTAAGGCTGGTGGCAACCATATTGTTCTTGTTAGCCACTGACATGTTTGTTCTTTACCTCTAACCAATATGAACACAGTGATTTCATCAGCAGGGAGGGAAGTTGGAGCAAATAGTCACTTTAGAATACAGCTCCGTAGCATAGACAAGGTATTAGGCCTCCATTGTAAAAATTGTATCTGTAAAACATCAGCCGTGTAAGGGTTAATTTAAGTGGATCGGATAAGGATTTGTGAAAGTGTATTATCAGATAATTGTTTATCACATCTGTTTGACAGTCAGAAAATATTAATCCATTCAATGATATGAAGCCACGAATCA
Source organism: Pristiophorus japonicus (assembly GCF_044704955.1). Taxonomy (NCBI): domain Eukaryota; kingdom Metazoa; phylum Chordata; class Chondrichthyes; family Pristiophoridae; genus Pristiophorus; species Pristiophorus japonicus. The sequence continues at coordinate 191,838,275 of NC_091982.1, read as the reverse complement.
GTGAGTGGGAGGTGGTCCAGGAATCCGGTATGAAGTTGAAGCCAATATATGGCTCTGGATACACTGGCATCAAGAATCTAGGAAACAGCTGCTACCTCAGCTCTGTCATGCAGATAATCTTCAGTATCCCTGACTTTCAGAGAAGGTGAGTTTTACACAGAAGTTTGTCTTGCACATGAGCACAATGATGTTTAGAGAAGCATATTTTGGGGCTTTCATTTTATGTAATTTGTTCATTGCAAGATATTCCCTGACACCACATCTCCAATCTCCCCTTTCTCTCGATTCCTTGATCACACTGCTGCCTCCCAAATCCATGCCCGTCTTGCCCGGAACTCCATGTTTGAATCCCTCAAATCCGGTTTCCGCCCCTGCCGCAGTACCAAAATGTCCCTTATCATAAGGACATAAGAAATACGAGCAAGAGTAGGCCCCTCGAGCCTGCTCCACCATTTAATACGATCTTGGCTGATCCGATCATGGACTCGGGTCCACTTTCCTGCCCACTCCCCATAACCCCTTATTCCCTTACCGGTTAAGAAACTGTCTATCTCTGTCTTAAACTTATTCAATGTCCCAGCTTCCACAGCTCTCTGAGGCAACGGATTCCACAGATCCACAACCCTCTGAGAAAATAAATTTCACCTCATTTCCATTTTAAATGGGCGGCCCCTTATTCCAAGATTATGCACCCTAGTTCTAGTCTCCCCCATCAGTGGAAACATTCTCTCTGCATCCACCTTGTCAAGCCCCCTCGTGCGTTTCGATAAGATCACCTCTCACTTTTCTGAATTCCAAGGAGTAGAGGCCCAATCTACTCAACCTTTCCTCATAAGTTAACCTCCTCATCTCTGGAATCAACCTGGTGAACCTTCTCTGAACTGTCTCCAAAGCAAGTATGTCCTTTCGTAAGTATGGAAACCAAAACTGCACACAGTATTCCAGGTGTGGCCTCACCAATACCCTGTATAACTGTAGCAAGACTTCCCTGTTTTTATACTCCATCCCCTTTGCAATAAAGGCCAAGATTCCATTTGCCTTCCTGATCACTTGCTGTACCTGCATACTAACCTTTTGTGTTACATGCACAAGTACCCCCAGGTCCCGCTGTACTGCAGCACTTTGCAATCTTTCTCCATTTAAATAATAATTTGCTCTTTGATTTTTTTCTGCCAAAGTAAGGATTTCACACTTTCCAACATTACACTCCATCTGCCAAACTTTTGCCCACTCACTCAGCCTGTCTATGTCCTTTTGCAGATTTTTTGTGTCCTCCTCACACATTGCATTTCCTCTCATCTTTGTATCGTCAGCAAACTTGGCTACGTTACACTCAGTCCCTTCTTCCAAGTTGTTAATGTAGATTGTAAATAGTTGGGATCCCAGCACTGATCCCTGCGGCACCCCACTAGTTACTGATTGCCAACCCGAGAATGAACCATTTAGCCCGACTCTCTGTTCGTTAACCAATCCTCTATCTATGCTAATATATTACCCCCAACCCCGTGAACTTTTATCTTGTGCAGTAACCTTTTATGTGACGCCTTGTCAAATGCCTTCTGGAAGTCCAAATAGACCACATCAAAGTCACATATGATATCCTATTTAACACTGATCATGGTAATCTATCCCGCCTCATCCTTCTTGACTTGTCTGCAGCCTTCAACATGGTTGACCACATCATCTTCCTGCAATACCTCTCCTCTGTCGTTCAGCTGGGTGGGACTGCACTCATCTATTTCAATTTTTATCTATCCAATCGTAACCAGAGAATCACTAACAGTGGCTTTTATACTGCTCCCACACCATTACCTCTGGAGTCCCCCAAGGATCTATTCTATTTCTCATCTACCTGCTGCCCATCAGTGACATCATCCAAAAATACATCAGTTTCCACATGTACGCTGACAACGTGCAGTTCTACCTCACCACCACCTCTCTCAACCCTTCCACCGTCTCTAATTTGTCACACTGCTTGTCCGACGACCAGAAATTTCCTCGAACTAAATATTGGGAAGATCAAAGCCATTGTCATTAGTCCCTGCCACAATCTCCGTTCCCAAGCCACCGACTTCGTTGCTCTCCCTGGCAGCTGTCTGAGGTTGAACCAAACTGTTCACAACCTTGGTGCCGTATTTGACTCCGAAATGAGCTTCCGACCACACATCCGTGCCATCACCAAGTCCACCTCCATAACATTGCCCAACTTCACATCTGCTGCTGAAATCCTCATCTGTGCCTTTATTACTTCTAGACTTGACTATTCCAGTGCTCTCCTGGCCAGCCTCCCATCTTCCACCCTCCATAAACGAGCTCATCCAAAACTCTGCTGCCCATATCCTAACTTGCACCAAGCCCCATTCACCCAACACCCCTGTGCTTGCTGACCTAAACTGGCACCTGGTCTGGCAACACTTCAATTTTAAAATTCTAACCCTTGTTTTCAAATCCCTCTATGACCTAGCCACTTCCTATTTCAATAACCTCCTGCAGGCCTACAAATCTCCAAGATCTCAGTGCTCCTCCAATTCTGGCCTCTTGTGCATCCCCCCTTTTAATTGTTCCACCATTGATGGCCGTGCTTTCAGCTGTCTGGGCCCTAACGTCTGGAATTTCTTCCCTAAACCTTTCGGCCTCTCTCCCTCTCTCTCTTCCTTTAAGATGCTCCTTAAAACCTATCTCTTTGATCTAGCTTTTGGTCATCTGGCTTAATATCTGTTTATGTGGCTTGGTGTCAAATTTTGTTAATGCTCCTGTGAAGCATCTTGGGATGTTTTACTATGTGCTGGGTGCTATATAAATGCAATTAGTTGTTGTTTTATATCTACCAGACCATTAGCCCTCTATTTTAAATAGGATAGGCATATAGTTTGCTCCAAGACAGCAACCAAAAGGTGCTTTGTACCAGATAAGCGTGTATTACCCTTTTTTTCTTTGTTTCCCTCAGCAAGAAGATACTGTAGTTTTTTGTAAATGTCTCCCTATTTCATGGCACTAAGCATTAGTACTAATGGTGAGAATCACCCTTCTCTTCTCTTAACAAGCCCGGATTCAACAGACGGATACCTTGGATAAGTTTCAATTACTTTAATTTCAACACGTAAAGGGGGAGCATCTCACTTCTCAGCCGCCTGAGAGAGGATCTCCAACGAGCTGTTCAAATTAGCACATGGGTGTCCTCGTGGACAGACTTTAACAGTGACGTGATTGGTTGTACCAATGCATGATCAACTACCTGTTTGTTCCCTTCTTCCAAGTGTCACTCGCCTTTTATTATATTGCTCCCTTGAGCCCGAGGTCAACGAGTAGTCATCTTGTGTACGTGCAGTTTTAAGCATACCTTCAATGAGCGGTCATCTTGTGGCTCTATGTGTATGTGTAGTTTTAAGCATACCTTTTGTTTAGTCAGCTCAGGGCCTCCATAAGAGCCATATAACATGTTTGAGAATCAATCTTGCTCTTGCAATCTCCCCTTTTGGCCCTTGGCTACATACCCCAAGCTGGGCCAATGTGTTGTCCCCTCATTATTTCATCCAAAGTGGAAGTGATATTGTCAGCTTAATCCGTCCGTCTGGGTGGCCAAGCCCTTACTTTCGGATGGCTTCTCATAGCTCTTTCCCTTTACACACCATTTACCTGTTTTACAGATTTTTCCTTAGATAATAAAGGTTTAGTTTCTTCAAAGACCTTTATGGGGGCCTGAGCTATGGCTTTCCTCGCCCATCGTTTACATCTCCAACATAATTCAATCAACAATACCATTAAAACCACACATTGCACAATCACCAATACATGGGATATTATTCTTATCCAGGGGTGCACCTGCACGTTTAGTCCAAAGTTCCAAAGCCTCTCATACCAGGGTTGGTTTGCCAACATTTCTTTAGTGTCCTTCTGGAGTTTGTCGACCTTCTTCATCAGGATGATGTACTTCTGCCGTTGTTCATGGATGCCCTGTTCCAACTTAGTTTGTTCTTCACTAAGTCTGTGTATATGTCGTCCTTGTGGTTCCTCGAAACCTTTATACCCTGCTTTGATAGTGTCCACCGCCGTCCCATTGACGGACTCTCCTTTCAATTCCAAATATATGATATAGCCTTGAATATTGATGACTTCTTTTGGCGCAAAACAGAAGTTGGTGGTCGTGATAGGGCAGTGGGTAACTCCCCCCAGCGTCATGTTGACCGTCTTGGTGCTCACACACCATCCTCCCTTTCCTTGTGAGGCTGCGGTCGTTTCGGAGTCCAAAGTCAGTGACACAACACACATCCTTCTGTGAGGCCATATCCACAGTCGTTATTGAGGTCTGGGTGCTCGCGGCATAAAACAACTTGATTATTCTTATTACAATCTTTAATATAGACACCATTGGTATTGTTCCCCTTTTTAATTATGTACTGGTGCAATTTGTGATACCGCACACGGGTCTGATTTCTTATTTCTCCTATATTGCTTACTTGGTACAATATGTTTCCCTTTGTCACGTCGTATTGTGGTATTGATAACACAAACCCTATTATATTCTGATGTCCGGTTACACACCTGTTCTTAGGGACCCAGGCATGGCTATTCTTCCGGACCTCACAGGCTTGGGTATCATTCTTGTCCAATGTCCATTCAGCAAATACATCATTGGTTATCCAATCCGGCACCTCCCCATTCTGGAGTTGTTCTAGGTTATGTTCTACCGCATTGAGCATCCAAGCCCCATATCCTGCATAACTTATCTCTGCCGCCATTCTTTTACTCATAGCTTGTTCAGCCTGGTTTACCAAATTTATCGTTTTTGCATAGTCCCGCAATGTATGGGCAACTGGTAGCAGTTCCCATTCCGCCCCGTCCTCTAGCTGGGCCTGCATTTTGTCGTTATCATCTCCCCTTTCCAGCAGTCCTTTTAAGGTCTGTGTGAGGGTGACAACTTGCTCTTCTATTGTTTGAAGATCAATTGTATTAACTGTTGCAACGCCCACCGTGTATCCTGCGCCCACCAGTTCTAATATTCCCCTCTTTCTCCTCCTGCCTTTCCCGTATTTGTTCGGCTTTTTTACACTGAACTTCATAATATTGGATTCAGGCCCCTCAAGGGCTCTTGGTGTTAGGTTTTTATATAAGCTTATAGTTTTCTTACCGTAAAACAGTGGGATAGTTATATCCATTAGGTTTAACAATACCGTAATTACCCTTTGGCGTACCCCGAAGTGGATTTTGTCTTTAGTTCTTTTTATTACTAATACTCCGCTTGCTCCCTGTGTCATGTTTGGGCATCCTGGGAGTTCTGGGGTCGTTGTGGTTGGGGCTATTGTGGTGGTTGGGATCTCTATCTTACACATGAACATTTCCCACAAGGAACAATGACTGCATTGTGATTAATTAATGGGCATGGGGATAGTCATCTCTGCCTCTCTGGTGAGGTTACATTTTACCCACACACACTTGTGTGGATTTCCTTGGTCTGAGTTATTCATGCATGTTCATGATTGGTTGTGCCATGAGTGTCCCTTATCCAGGCTTGTCAATTCCACTTCAAGTCGCCCCCTTATGCATTTTCCGCAAAAGATTGAGTTTGTAGTGGAAATATATCCTTGATAGCCATCTGGGCAACTTACTGCTGGGCCGTGGTATAAGATGGGGTTACCCAGTATTCCTCCGACTAGGACTAAGATTCTGCAAAACAACAAGTTTTCCTGGTCGTCACCAGTCAGTTAAGGTCTCATGTTACACATAACATTTTAACTGTGTCTAATGTTTCCACCGTCCGGTTCTGCCTATCGTCTCACACACACACGTGTCGCTTACCATTATTACCTGGTGAGGGCCTGTCAATTTTGGTGAGAATCCTGGCTTTTCGGGGTTTATTTTTACCATTACCTTGCTCCCAACCTGTGGTATCTGAACCTTTTGTTCCTTGGTGCCAGTTTCCTTGATCACTTGCTGATCCCTGGCGTGTGCCTTCAGATTGTGTAATTGTTCACATAATTCCATCACAAATCTTCTTACTCGGTCCCGCTAGGGTCAGACGTCATCACTCCCTGTCACTGGAACCTCAGGTAATCTCATTGCCCTTCTTGTCATTAGTTCGCAAGTCGTGAGTCTAGTGCTCCGGTTTGGGGTCGCCCTTAACTTAATTAAAATCTGGGGCAGCATATCTACCCATCCCTTTATTGTCTCGTCGATCACCTTGGCCAATGCATTCTTCAGGGTTGTATTCGTTCGTTCTACTAAGCCGGATGATAGGAGATATGGAATTTCTGCCTGATTCCTAGTAGGGCGCATGCTTGTTTCATTATTTTACCCGTGACGTGTGTACCCTGATCTGAATCTATCTGTAGGGGCATTCCCCACCTAGGTATAATTTCTTCTGCTAATATTTTAGCCACCGTCTCAGCTGAGCAATTTCTAGTTGCGAATGCTTCTACCCATTTTATAAATTGATCTATTATAACCAAACAGTACGTTTTTCCCTGGTGATTGGGCCCGTGAAGTTTATCTGCAGGTTTTCCCATGGTCCCTTTGGCCGGGGTTGGTGTCCAATTCTGACCGTTATTTTTGCACCTGGGTTATGCTTTGTGCATGTTAAACACTTCCTACAATAATTTTCTATATCTCTTCCCATTTCCTTCCACCATCAGCATCGGGACATTGAACTCGTCATGCTGGTCTTACCTGTATGTGCATACCTGTGGTATATACTCAATAGGTTTTGTCGTATGCACTCTGGGGCTACCACATTACAATCTTTCCTCCAGATGCCTTGTTTAGCTCCCTGTCTTTTTCATTCATCTTTTTCCTGCTGTAGGGTTGCCTCCTGTACTTTAAACACATTTACTTCTTCCGGCCCAAGCGCACAGGTGCTTATTTTAGCCCGTAGGCCCCCTGCTTCTGCCGCTCACTTAGCTGCCTCATCCGCCCATGCATTCCCATGCTGATGTCTGTCAGTGATTTTCTTATGGAGCTTTGATCTTTATTATTGCACGTTCCTGGGGCTGGAGGGAAGCCTTTACCAGTTCCTTAACTATGTTCTCATGCCGAATTGGTCCTCCCCCCGATGTCATAGCCTCGGCGACTCCAGGCTACCATATAATCGTGAACCGCCCCAAACGCATATCGGCTGTCTGTATATTTATTTACCCTTTTACCTTTTGCCTGTTTGAGGGCTACAGTTAGGGCGACTAATTCGGCCACTTGGGTCGAGAGGCTCCCTTCTAACTGCCCTACTCCCCGTGTTTGCCCTTCATCTACTACCGACCACCCTGTTCAGGGCGTTCCCTCAATGTACCGACAGGACCCGTCTATGTAAAGGTCCATGTCTGCTCCCTCAAGTGGCTCTTCCTTTATCGAGCTACTTTGCCCTGCCCCCTCTATCGGGTTGCATTCATGATCCTGGTCTTCTGTAATAATCCATCCTGCAGGGTTGTTACCGCTAGCTTTTACTATCGTTACTGTGCCGCTCGGGGATATTAGTACCACCTCCCACGTCGCCCTTGTGTCTGACACTGTTCTCAGTCTCACCGTGTTTAGTAGCTCTACCAGGGTATGTTGCTTATGTAGGTTAATTTGTCCTGACATTACTACGGGTTCACTAATTCTGACTGCCCAGGCTGCGCAGTTGAGAGCAGCTACACATCTAGATAATCCTGCAGTTACAGGTTGTTGCTTAGTGGTGTAATACGCCACTGGTCGTTGCCTGTCCCCATGTTGCTCAGTCACCACTGCATTATAATGGTTTTTGCTGTGGTGATTATAAATGTGGAAGGCCTTATTCCGGTCCAGTAGTCCCAGGGCAGGGGCGCTCATAAGGGCCTGTTTCAGCTGTTGAAATGCTGCTTCTTGTTCGGAGCCCCAGTCTACCGGCTCTTGGGAGAGCTTTCCCCCTTTTACCAAATCTTGTATGGGCTGAGCCATTTCTGCATATCCTGGGATAAAGTTCCGATAGTAATTAAACAGTCCTAATACCTGCCTGACTCCCTTTACGGTCCCTGGCTTTGGCATCGTCCTAATGGCCTCCTTCCTATCCTCGGGCATCTGCCTTTTCCCTTGTGTTACTACGTACCCTAGATACGTGACTTGGCCCTTCCCTATCTGGGCCTTTTTTGGGTTAGCTTTCAGCCCTGCCTGTTGTAGGGCCCCAAGCATCGTGGTCAATGCCAGCACCTGTTGTTTTTCCGTAGTGGACGCTATAAGAATGTCGTCCACATATTGCAAGAGGGTACTTCCTTCCCCTACATCTATTAGCTCCAGGACTCCAGCCAGCGTCCGATGGAATATACTCTGGCTGTTATAGAATCCTTGGGGCACTCTAGTCCATGTATACTGCTTTCCTCTTAGTGAAGGCGAACTTCCCTTGTGACTCCTCGGTCTAACGGTATGACTCAAAATCCATTTGCTATATCCAGTACGGTGAATATTTTATGTTCTGGGCCCAGGCCATTGAAAATCGTTGTCGGGCTGGCCACTATTGGGTGCTCCCGGGGTGTAACTTTATTTAAAGCGATATAATCTATAGTGAGCCTATATGAGGCATCTGGTTTCTTTACTGGCCATACTGGTGAGTTGGTCATAGCTATTGTTTGTCTCACCATTCCTTGCCTTTCCAATTCTTTCACTATCTGAAGGACAACTGCTTCAGCATTGGGCTTCAGCGGGTATCGCCGGTGGGCTTTATGTTCTGGGCCTGGGATCTTGACTGGCTCGGGCCCTACCAACCCACAGTCCTGTTTGTGTTAGGCCCATAGGGCAGGGTATAACTGACATATACTTCCCCAGGCGCCCTTTGTTTCCCACTCGGGATCTATTGGACGGATCCCAGCCACCCTCTGCTGCTGATGTCCCGGTTGGTTAAATTTACACTGCATTTCGTGCTTGTCTCCGCAGACTACTCGGTTACGCTTGGGGTCTATTAGTACCCCTATTTCCCTTAATGTTTCATTTCCTAATATGGTGCCTTCGGGATTGGGGCAGCACCAAAACTGGGTGGGTAGTATTATCCCCTGTACTTCCAATAGTACAATTTCACTTAAAGTTGCCTTTCTGTTCCCTCCTCCCACTCCTTGTATACTGATCGTTTCTGTGGTAAGGGGCAAGTCTAGATTAGTTATGGATATTGACGCTCCCATGTCTATCAGCATCTCGCACTGCTGGCCCCCTAACACTGCGCTAACAAACATTCTTGGGTCCTCTCTTTGTGGTCCCACATCTTCACCAGGGGCCGGTAACCGCTATTGAGTGGCTGCCAACTGTAGCATACTTCTGATGTCCTCATTAGAAAGCATCTCTTGCAGAGGGTGGGGGATGGCTGCAGAATCCGTTGAACTTCTCTAAGGAGCGATGCCACTTCTCCCCTGGTTAGGGGTGGTTCTCCTCCTGGGACTCCTAATCTGTCCGGGTCCCTGTCCTTCCACCCCTCCCCACTTAACCCAGCATTTCCTCGCTGTATGGCCTTGTCTGTCACAGATCTGGCACTTCGGCCTTGATTGTCCACCCCTCCCTTGAGCCCCTTTTTTCTGCTGGCACTCTCTACTAAAGTGGCCTTCTTTTCCACAATTAAAACAAGTCAAGGGGGCTGTACGTCGTTTTCCTTCCTTACTTGTTCCTTCTGCAGCTGCTGCCACTGCGGCCACGTACGCTTCTACCGCGGCTACTTTCCTTTTCTGAGTAGCATCCAGCTCAGACGCCCATTTGGACAAGTCGTCATAGTTTTGCATTGTAACTAGCCCTGTTTTTAATACATCTTGGTGTGCAGTACTCAACCCATCTTTGTCTATTTTTAGGAATGCTTGATTATCCCTGGTGGGGTTCAGTATTCCCGAATACGCTTGGAAGCTCAACCATTTCCACTCTGCATAGTCAAGTGTGGATTCCCCCTTGTGTTGGGCGACCCCCATGATTATTCCTCAGTTTATGCTACCCGAGTTACATCTGCTTTAAACGCCTGATATTCTGCCTCCGACTGCGCAACGGTGGGGGGCTATCATCGCACACCAAGTGCCAACTGTTGCCACATTTCTTCAGTCATTTTTTCTCTTACTAATGCTTTCACATCTCGGTTGTGAAGGCTGTGGCATATTCTTATTTCCCATATTTTCTGCCAAATCTCTTCAATACTTCGTCTCCTCTCTAACTTGGGTAACATTTGTAATAAATTCAATGTGCCCCCGGGTGTCAGTGACACATAGGTGTTTTTTATCCGCGGCACGACGGCGGGTATTGCGGATGCGCCCGGGTTGCCTCCGGCAACCGGTACCGCTGGGACAGCTGGGGTGCCAGGTACAGATTCTACCTTGATCGGGGCTACCCATACCTTCTGGTATGGGGGAGGCCCGCCTTCTCTTCCCCAATCGTCATAGTCTGGATTATATTTGCAAGCCTCATCAGCCAACTCATCCCACTCTGGTCCCCCACTATTCTCGATTTCTTCACTTAAAAGTTCCAGTGGGGGATATATTTGTACCGGTGCAGGCAGTGGGGTAGATGGCACTGTAGGTCGCCCAGTTACTGCTGCACATTTTGTACCATTCCTACTGCTTACTTCCGCCTCTTCCATCTTTTTTTAATTTTGGCTTTTAATTCCTGTATTATCTGATCCTTTCTTTCCATCTCTTTATTTTGTTCCCGATAGCAGGCTAATACTACCATATGAGCCCGGTCCCCTTTATTTCTGGCTGGCACTCCCACCACTTTGCCGGCTTCTCCAGTGGGTCATCTGGTTGCCATCCCTTTTTCTTCATTCCCTCAATTAGTTTCATGTTTTTATCTGCTAGCATTTTCCCTATAGATCCCTTGGTTCCCCAGTCATATTCGCCGGCCATTTCTAAGATCGCTAAGGGGCTACCTTTCCCTTAGTGGGCTACTCTTGTACCGATACTTGTTCGTTAGTACCACGCCCCGGTTGATCGCGTTAGAACCTACTCATATCCCAAGCCATCCTTATTCCTTGGTCTCCGTCCTCTCCGTGGCTCATTTATTTATTCTTTCTACAGATTTCCTCCTTTTCCATAAACAGTGTAACAGCTCTAACTTGTGGCTGGTATTTAAAACTTTTTCACCCCAACAGCTGCCACATCGTTTCGGGTCAGCGAGTCTGTATCCTGCCGACTACGCCAGTTGATGGGGAGAATCGCCCTCCTCCTCTCTTAACAAGCCCGGATTTAACAGACGGATACCTTGGATAAGTTTCAATTCCAACACGTGAAGGGGGAGCATCTCACTTCTCAGCTGCCCGAGAGAGAATCTCCAACGAGCTGTTCAAATTGCACCTTAATTATACAGGGTTTAGCACATGGGTGTCCTCATGGACAGACCTTAACAGTGACGTGATTGGTTGTACCAACGCATGATCAACTACCTGTTTGTTCCCTTCTTCCAAGTGTCACTCGCCTTATATTGCTCCCTTGAGCCCGAGGTCAATGAGTGGTCATCTTGTGTACGTGCAGTTTTAAGCATGCCTTCAATGAGTGGTCATCTTGTGGTTCTGAGCATATGTGTAGTTTTAATCATACCTTTTGTTTAGCCAGCTCAGAGCCTCCATAATAGGCAGATAACATCTTTGATAATCAATCATGCTCTTGCAGTACCGAAACACTATTTACCACCATGCTGTCCTAGACAGACAGATTTTTATAGCCATATTTTAACCAGATTATTTGTCATGTAATTTTTCGATCCATTTTCTAGCCATTCTCCTCGGTCAGATTTCTTTTAATAATTTGTTGCCCTTAACGTAAAAACTGTAACGTGTTCATAAACCTATAACAGATTGCATCCGTGTGGCCCATTAGGAGTTTATTACATTACGAGCATAGGTTGGGACATAAGAGTTTTTGAGCGGAGACTTGTTCTAATCCGGCATTTGATCCAGCGTGGCACCCTCAACACGGCAACTGATGTGTGTGTGAACAGATCAATAAACAGCGAAGCTCATCAACCAATCAGATTGAAGAATCCTCACAGAGCCACGCAGAGTCTAAACCAGGAAGTGTAAAGTAGGAAGTATAAATGAGATTTAAATCATGTACAGAAAGTGGAGTAAATATTGGGAAAGACAGATGGGATTAATAAAGAGAGATAAAAGAGGCAGTGGTAAAAATAAATTGTAATTTATTTTTTCTTTTAAATCTCTAACTCTAACTTCTGAAGGAATGAGACTCCATATTTGTAAAATTGCATTTTCAGGGCTAGAGAGGTTATTTAGCAGTAATAATTATTTACATTGCCGTTTAAAAATTCCTGCACCAGCCCTAACTTTTTCTGGCATCTTTGGTACGGAAGTAATGCCAAGTACTCCAAGTTCACACCATTATAATGATTTCAGTGCAAATTCCATCGGCGAGGACTGTTGCAGTGTACTCTGTGGAGGATCAGAGTATCTGACAGCAACTTCCGGATATCTGCGTTTAACTGCGCATGTGCCGATGCCACAAGTTGCTGTCATGTTTTCTCCATTTTAACAGTGATCGCTGTTAGCCCCCCCGTTATTATCTACGCAAAATCCAGGCCATTACAGTTTGAGGTATAAATACTGTGCATTTATTTTACAGATACGTAGGAAACCTCCAAAGAATATTTGATTACTCCCCTCTGGATCCAACTCAAGATTTTGAAACACAGATGTAAGTAACTGTACCCAAATGTATTGGTTAACAATATCAATAATTTATTCAAAACAAGGCTTTGCATCTTTGTAATTGATTGTGTTTCGTGGGTGCAACATTGCTCACATAAAAAATTCATAAGCTCATCATAGAATCATAGAAATTTACAGCACAGAAGGAGGCCATTCGGCCCATTGTGTCTGTACCGGCCAACAAAAAGCTATCGAGCCTAATCCCACTTTCTAGCTCTTGGTCCATAGTCTTGTAAGTTACGGCACTTCAGGTACTTTTTAAATGCCAAGAGGGTTTCTGCCTCTACCATCCTTTCAGGCGGTGAGTTCCAGACCTCCACCGCCCTCTGGGTGAAAGAAATTCTCCTGAAATCCCTGCTAAATCTCCTACCAATTACTTTAAATCTATGGTTATTGACCCCTCTGCTAAGGGAAATAAGTCCTTCCTGTCCACTCTATCTCGACCTCTCATAATTTTATACACCTCGATAAGGTCTCCCCTTAGCCTCCTTTGTTCCAAAGAAAATAACCCCAGCCTATCCAATTTTTCCTCATAGCTAAAATTCTCCACTCCTGGCAACATCCTCATAAATCTCCTCTGTACCCTCTCTAGTGCAATCACATCTTTCCTGTAATGTTGTGACCAGAACTGCACGCAGTACTCTAGCTGTGACCTAACTTTTGTTTTAGTGTTGCTCATAGATCAATAGAAATGTTTTCAAATAATTGTGTATAAAATTTCCACCTTTTACAAAGATTTTGCTGATTGATAGCCAGTTCGCTTTGCATTGTGAACTTCAAAAATTTAAAAATATTTTAAATGTAGACTACTGATACATATAGCCTGCAGTAAAATTATTTTGAGTATAGAGTATGATAGAGTAACTTGAGTCACCCATATTTGGATATCTGATTCTTATAGTGTCTTTGGCGAGAAATTTTGAGGAATGGCTACCTGTGAATTTATAATATTGAATATGTATGAGGGAAAGTGATGATTTATTGTTTTGTGAACGAGGATAGTCTAGAGATTAGGTCATTGAATTATTAAGATGACTCAGTCCCAGTATGAGAATTGACCAGCAGGTAAGAGGGTGAAAAAACTGTCATTGGGGATGAAAATTCACAGGTTGCAAACCTGGTGGTTACATTTGGATCATACCCGGCACTGCCTTCCGGTGATAGAGTTTGTGGGGTCAGTGGGAAGGCACCTCATTTCCATGGGACAGGCAGGCACAAATTGCTGCTTTGGGCATATTTCTGGTGCCCGCCTACCTGGGGATGGGATGGGATTGCTCAGGTCTCTGACCATGGACCAAAAAAAAAATATTTTCTCGGGTTCAGGCCGCTTTGCTGAGGAGTCCACCAGCGGGGCCCCACATCCTCCCTTGTGGAGGCTGAGTGCCTCATCTTACTTGGTGTACCGGCTTCCACTGATATGCCAGGTCCAACTGAGTCTGAGGAGCGGGAACTCCCGGCATAGGGAATCCCCACCCCTGCCTCTGCCCCCTCCTCATCGTATGCCTTGTAAGGGGCAAATGAAGGCTCCGCCCCTTGCAAGACAAGCAGGAAACACAAACTCTTTGGATGCTTGGGCTTGTGTTTCAGCAGGAGTTACAGAAGAACACTAGCAGAATGCCCTAAGGAATTGCCTTTTAGCCATCTGGTTTGTCACTAAAGTAATAATGTAATATTTGGCTTCTGAAGAGTGTGAACATAATTTTATGCAGTTTAAAAAAAATGAGAATTGTAAAAAAAAAAAGTTGCATTAAGGTGCCAACTCATCATGGATGTTTTGTACAAAGTATAGTTTTGCAAATATTGCACAGTAAGAAAGCAGAATAGATTGTTGAAGGTAACCTCTGACTTCACTTTTCAACATGGGTATAATTCTTTTGATCATGATTGGGGAAAATTTCATAATTATTTCTTTGTTAGCTCTCTCATGATGATATAGGCATCAAGATAATATTTTATTACTGATGGTTAGTGCAGCTGTGCTCAATTGAAATTTGCCATAAAATGCACTTCAGTATTTTTTTCACTGTTCAAAACTTCCCTTTTCTTCAACTTTGAAAATATGAGAAATAAATTCTAAACATTTTATGTGAAGCTTAGTAGTGCCCAAAGTAATGTGATTGCTTCCTATTGACAAGATTTCACATTTTGGTCCCAGACCTTGCTGGTACTGAAATTTACTCGTTTCATTTTGTCTATTCATGATCAAGCCACTAGATGGAGCATCTCTCCGAGCCGATATACACCAGCTTGCATCACCAAATGGCACCTCCTCCAGTCAGAGTGGCTTTGATATTTGCCCATATTGTCCCACATCTTCAGTCTCTTGTTACCCTGATGTGCCATGGACTATTTATTATAAGGACTCTCTGCTCGGTTGGCGTGGAAGGGCCGCCATTTTGTAAATTGCCTTCCTTTATTTGTGGAGCGCTGTACGGGACCGCCAGGCCGCTTTCTTGCCGCATCAGGCACGCGCCGAGCCCTTACTGACCAGCGCCGACCCGCTTTCCGACCCCCACGGGAAATTGCCCCGTGTGGAATTACCCGGCGGGAGCAGCGGCGCCGCAGGTCGGTGCCATTGACCGCTTTCCCCAGTGGGGAGCTGTCTGTGGCTGGGCGGTGCATCCGCTCTTAAAGGAGAGGTCGCGCTACTGGCGACTCCATTTTATTTTTTCTTGTTGGCCGACTGCCAGGTCGGGCCAATAATTATGCCCACGGGTTCGGCGTTGGCAGCCTGGCACCCCCTCTTGGGTGCCATGCCGCTGGCTTGGCCAAAACCCTCCCTGGTGGCCCAGTGTTTGCCACTAAAGTGGCTGCAGAGTTCGCAGCAGCCGTCCCCTTTAACTGAAGGGGAGGGACGTTGTGACGCATCAGCGCGACGCGACATGTCCACGTTGCACTGACATCATCAGCGACGCGCCAACATCATCAGAGCTGATGACTTGGAGTGACGGCCATTCCAACCTGCCCCCACTCCGCCCGCTGGTGACGGCCACTCCAACCCTTATCCTTAGACTGTGACCCCTGGTTCTGGACTTCCCCAACATTGGGAACATTCTTCTTGCATCTAACCCGTCAAAATGTTAAACGTTTCTATGAGATCCCCTCTCATTCTTCTGAACTCCAGTGAATACAAGCCCAGTTGATCCAGTCTTTCTTGATATGTCAGTCCCGTCATCCCGGGAATCAGTCTGGTGAACCTTCGCTGCACTCCCTCAATAGCAAGAATGTCCTTCCTCAAGTTAGGAGACCAAAACTGCACACAATACTCCAGGTGTGGCCTCACCAAGGCCCTGTACAACTGTGGTAACACCTCCTTGCCCCTGTACTCAAATCCCCTCGCTATGAAGGCCAACATGCCATTTGCTTTCTTAACCGCCTGCTGTACCTGCATGCCAACCTTCAATGACTAATGCACCATGGCACCCAGGTCTCGCTGCACCACCTCTTTTCCTAATCTGTCACCATTCAGATAATAGTCTGTCTCTCTGTTTTTACCACCAAAGTGGATAACCTCACATTTATCCACATTATACTTCATCTGCCATGCATTTGCCCACTCACCTAACTTATCCAAGGCACTCTGCAGCCTCATAGCTCACACTGCCACCCAACTTAGTGTCATCCGCAAATTTGTAGATATTACATTTAATCCCCTCATCTAAATCATTAATAGAAACATAGAAACATAGAAAATAGGTGCAGGAGTAGGCCATTCGGCCCCTCTAGCCTGCACCGCCATTCAATGAGTTCATGGCTGAACATTCAACTTCAGTACCCCATTCCTGCTTTCTCGCCATACCCCTTGATCCCCCTAGTAGTAAGGACCTCATCTAACTCCTTTTTGAATATATTTAGTGAATTGGCCTCAACAACTTTCTGTGGTAGAGAATTTCACAGGTTCACCACTCTCTGGGTGAAGAAGTTCCTCCGCATCTCGGTCCTAAATGGCTTACCCCTTATCCTTAGACTGTGACCTCTGGTTCTGGACTTCCCCAACATTGGGAACATTCTTCCTGCATCTAACCTGTCTAACCCCGTCAGAATTTTAAATGTTTCTATGAGGTCCCCTCTCATTCTTCTGAACTCCAGTGAATACAAGCCCAGTTGATCCAGTCTTTCTTGATAGGTCAGTCCCGCCATCCCGGGAATCAGTCTGGTGAACCTTTGCTGCACTCCCTCAATAGCAAGAATGTCCTTCCTCAGGTTAGGAGACCAAAACTGTACACAATACTCCAGGTGTGGCCTCACCAATGCCCTGTACAACTGTAGCAACACCTCCCTGCCCCTGTACTCAAATCCCCTTGCTATGAAGGCCAACATGCCATTTGCTTTCTTAACCGCCTGCTGCACCTGCATGCCAACCTTCAATGACTGATGTACCACGACACCCAGGTCTCTTTGCACCTCCCCTTTTCCTAATCTGTCACCATTCAGATAATAGTCTGTCTCTCTGTTTTTACCACCAAAGTGGATAACCTCACATTTATCCACATTATACTTCATCTGCCATGCATTTTCCCACGCACCTAACCTATCCAAGTCGCTTTGCAGCCTCACAGCATCCTCCTCGCAGCTCACACTGCCACCCAACTTAGTGTCATCCGCAAATTTGGAGATACTACATTTAATCCCCTCATCTAAATCATTAATGTACAGTGTAAACAGCTGGGGCCCCAGCACAGAACCTTGCGGTACCCCACTAGTCACTGCCTGCCATTCTGGAAAGTACCCAATTACTCCTACTCTTTGCTTCCTGTCTGCCAACCAGTTCTCAATACATGTCAGCACACTACCCCCAATCCCATGTGCTTTAACTTTGCACATTAATCTCTTGTGTGGGACCTTGTCGAACGCCTTCTGAAAGTCCAAATATACCACATCAACTGGTTCTCCCTTATCCACTCTACTGGAAACATCCTCAAAAAATTCCAGATTATTTGTCAAGCATGATTTCCCTTTCACAAATCCATGCTGACTTGGACCTATCATGTCACCTCTTTCCAAATGCACTGCTATGACATCCTTAATAATTGATTCCATCATTTTACCCACTACCGATGTCAGGCTGACCGGTCTATAATTCCCTGTTTTCTCTCTCCCTCCTTTGTTAAAAAGTGGGGTTACATTGGCTACCCTCCACTCCATAGGAACTGATCCAGAGTCAATGGAATGTTGGAAAATGACTGTCATCGCATCCACTATTTCCAAGGCCACCTCCTTAAGTACTTTGGAATGCAGTCCATCAGGCCCTGGGGATTTATCGGCCTTCAATCCCATCAATTTCCCCAACACAATTTCCCGGCTAATGAACAATGTAAACAGCTGGGGCCCCACTAGTCACTGCCTGCCATTCTGGAAAGTACCCAATTACTCCTACTCTTTGCTTCCTGTCTGCCAACCAGTTCTCAATGCATGTCAGCACACTACCCCCAATCCCATGTGCTTTAACTTTGCACATTAATCTCTTGTGTGGGACCTTGTCGAACGCCTTCTGAAAGTCCAAATATACCACATCAACTGGTTCTCCCTTATCCACTCTACTGGAAACATCCTCAAAAAATTCCAGAAGATTTGTCAAGCATGATTTCCCTTTCACAAATCCATGCTGACTTGGACCTATCATGTTGCCTCTTTCCAAATGCGCTGCTATGACATCCTTAATAATTGATTCCATCATTTTACCCACTACTGAGGTCAGGCTGACCGGTCTATAATTCCCTGTGTTCTCTCCCTCCTTTTTTAAAAAGTGGAGTTAATCGGTAGGTGTGCCCCATTTTGGGCAGAGGCCAAGTTTGGCCCCCTGACCTACTCCATACTTTCACCAATACCACTCCAAAATTTGTTCCACTTTTTTTTCTTCCACTCTCACCTCAGCTTAGCACCTCCCCAGAATTGTGAATCATAATTGTGACCTTGCACCCTACTAGTGGGTGATGCAGCCTGTTGATGTGCTGCATTAGTGAGCTGCCTCAGAATATTGGAACAAGACTGTATTCACATGGAATAGAAATTATGTAAGATCATTTTGAATTGGAAACAGCATTTGAAAATAACACTATAAAGCAAGATGAGAAAACATGTATGACTTGTAGATAATTAAATTGAACACTCTGGGTTTTGTACAGGACCAAGCTGGGACATGGACTTCTCTCCGGTCAATACTCCAAACCTCCAGTGAAATCTGAGGTTATTGAACAGGTGGTGAAAGAAGAATACAAGGTATTTGGTTGCCTGTGTGCTAGCTTGATACCGAGGTATGTCACGGAGAATGTGCAAAGAACAGTAACTGGTTTCACACCCTGTTATATCCCATGGTGGCAATCCTAATAGTAGAGTGTTGTATGGCCATTGTGTGACATTGACTCAGCTTTAGGCATATCACGGCATGCTGAGCCCGACACAAGCAGTTATACTTTCAGTACTCCAGATAAAAGTGGTATCCCATGCCCGAGAGTTAATGAGGTCTTCTGGAATTTATTTTAAAGATTTTTGTATGCAACTTGTGGGCGATCTTGTAAGAGAATTTGTAATGGGGTACAAGGAAATGGCAAAAAAATTTAATAAATACTTTGGTTCTGTCTTTACGGAAGAGGACACAAATAACGTCCCTGAAATGCTAGGCAACCAAGGGTCGAGTGAGCAACAGGAATTAAAGGAAATGATTATTACTAAGAAAATTGTGCTGGAGAAACTAATGGGACTGAAGGCCGATAAATCCCCAGGGTCTGATGATCTTCATCCCAGAGTACTAAAAGAGATAACCATGGAAATAGTAGATGCATTATTTATCATCTTCCAAAATTCTATAGATTATGGAACAGTTCCTGCAGAGTGGAGGGTGGCAAATGTAACTCCACTATTTAAAAAAGGAGGGAGAAAGAAAACGGGGAACTACAGACTGGTTAGCCTACATCAGTGGTAGGGAAAATGCTAGAGTCTATTATAAAGGATGTGATAACGGCACACTTGGATAATATCAACGGGATTAAACAAAGTCAACATGGATTTATGAAAGGAAAATCACGTTTGACAAACCTCCTGGAGTTTTTTGAGGATGTAACTGATAGAATGGATAAGGGAGAACCAATGGATGTAGTGTATTTGGATATTCAGAAGGCCTTTGATAAAGTCCCACATGAGAGGTTAGTGTGCAAAATTAAAGCACATAGGATTGGGGGTAATGTATTGGCATGGATTGAAAATTGGTTAACTGACAGGAAACAGAGAATAGGAATAAACGGGTCTTTTTCGGGGTGGCGGGCAGTGACTAATGGGGTACCACAGGGATCAGTGCTGGGGCCTCAGCTATTCAATGACGGAACTGTTGTGTATCTATAAAGCATGCACTCACATGTTCTGCCACCAGGGAGCTCATCCCCTGAAGTCCCAGGGGATCCCAGCATCCCTTGGGAGCACTGTATATAAGTCGGCCCCTAAGGCCTGTTCCTCACTCTGGAGTATCTTATTTAAAACTGAGGTCACTGTTACTTTAACCTCCCTGTGTGCAGCCTCAACTGTGTTAGGAACACAATAACTGGTGACGAGAATACGAATCCAACGCAAAGATGCAGCAAACTATGGGCATCCTGGGGAAGATCTCAGAAGGTAAGGACTGGGAAGCCTATGTCGAATGGCTAGACCAGTACTTTGTAGCCAACGAGCTGGACAGAGAAGGAAGCGCTGCAAAAAGGAGAGCGGTCCTCCTTACAGTCTGTGGGGCACCGACCTACAACCTCATGAAGAATTTTCTGGCTCCAGTGAAACCCACAAATAAATCCTATGAGGAGCTGTGTACACTGGTTCGGGAGCATCTTAACCCGAGGGAGAGCGTGCTGATGGCGAGGTATCGGTTCTACACGTGCCAGCAATCTGAAGGTCAGGAAGTGGTGAGCTACGTCGCTGAGCTAAGGCGACTTGCAGGACAATGTGAGTTTGATGGCTACCTGGAGCAAATGCTCAGAGACTCTTTTGTACTGGGCATTGGCCACGAGACCATCCTACGAAAACTTTTGACTGCAGAGACACCAACCCTCAGTAAGGCCATTGCGATAGCACAGGCGTTTCTGTCCACCAGTGATAACACCAAACAAATCTCTCAGCACACAAGTGCAAGCAATGTTCATAAATTAACTGGAACTGTGTTTGCGAGCAGAAATGTACAGGGCAGAAGCCACGAGTCTGCAACTGCCAGCAGGCCTCGGGTGACCCAAATGACTGAGTCCGCAACAAAGGATGAATGCAAGGCTTCCATTCACCCTATTCATGCCGCTTCAAAGGGTATGTTTGCAAGACCTGTGAAACAATGGGGCACCTCCAACGAGCTTGCAGACGAGCTGCAAGCTCTGCAAAACCTGCTAACCACCACGTGTCAGAGGAAGATTGGTCCATGGTGGATCAAAGCATTTTCGAGCCTCAGAGAGGAGGCAGATGCTGAAGTACATGGGGTGCACACATTTCCGACGAAATGTCCACCTATAATGCTAAACGTAAAATTGAATGGCTTACCCGTAGCCATGGATGTGGACACTGGTGCTAGCCAATCCATCACGAGTAAAAAGATATTTGAGAGACTATGGTGCAACAAGGCATTCAGACCAGCCCTGAGCCCCATCCACATGAAACTGAGAACGTACACCAAAGAGCTTATCACTGTCCTGGGCAGTGCCATGGTTAAGGTCACCTACGAGGGCACAATGCATGAACTGCCACTCTGGATCATCCCAGGCGATGGCCCCACACTGCTTGGAAGGAGCAGGCTGGGCAAAATCCGTTGGAACTGGGATGACATCCGAGCGCTATCACATGTCGATGAGGCCTCATGTACCCAGGTTCTTAACAAATTTCCTTCCCTTTTTGAGCCAGGCATTGGAAACTTTTTCGGGGCAAAGGTGCGGACCCACTTGGTCCCAGAGGCATGACCCATTCACCACAAGGCGCGAGCGGTACCTCACATGATGAGGGAGAGAGTGGAAATCGAGCTGGACAGGCTGCAATGCGAGGGCATCATCTCCCCAGTGGAATTCAGCGAGTGGGCCAGCCGGATTGTTCCAGTACTCAAAAGTGATGGCACGGTCAGGATTTGTGGCGATTTTCAAGTAACTATTAATCGTTTCTCGCTACAGGACCAATACCCGCTACCTAAGGCAGACGACCTATTTGCGACGCTGGCAGGAGGCAAGACGTTCACCAAGCTCGACCTGACTTCGGCCTACATGATGCAGGAGCCGGAGGAGTCTTCGAAGGACCTCTCCTGCATCAACACGCACAAGGGACTGTTCATCTACAACAGATGCCCGTTTGGAATTCGGTCGACTGCAGCGATCTTCCAGAGAAACATGGAGAGCCTACTCAAGTTGGTACCATTCACGGTGGTCTTTCAGGATGACATTGGTCATGGGTCGGGTCACCACCGAGCACCTACAAAACCTGGAGGAGGTCTTCCAGCGACTGGATCGCATAGGGCTGTGGCTGAAGAGGTCACAATGCGTCTTCATGGCAACAGAAATTGAGTTTTTGGGGAGAAAGGTCGCGGCGGATGGCATTCTGCCCACAGACGCCAAGACAGAGGCTATCAGGAATGCGCTCAGGCCACAGAACGTCACAGAACTGCGGTCATTCCTGGGACTCCTCAACTATTTTGGTAATTTCCTACTGAGGTTAAGCACCCTCTTAGAGCCCCTACATGTGTTATTGCGTAAAGGTGAGAACTGGGTATGGGGAAAAAAAACAAGTAATTGCTTTTGAGAAAGCCAGAAACATTTTACGCTCCAACAAGCTGCTTGTATTGTATAACCTGTGTAAAAGACTTGTGCTAGCATGTGACGCATCGTCGTACGGAGTCGGGTGTGTATTACAACAAGCTAATGTTGCGGGGAAGTTGCAACCTGTCGCCTATGCTTCCAGGAGCTTGTCTAAGGCCGAGAGGGCCGACAGCATGATTGAGAAAAAGGCATTAGCGTATGTGTTCAGGGTAAAGAAAATGTATCAGTACCTGTTTGGCCTCAAATTTGAGCTGGAAACCGATCACAAGCCCCTCACATCCCTGTTCGCTGAAAACAAGGGGATAAGTACTAATGCCTCAGCCCGCATACAAAGGTGGGCACTCATGCTATCAGCATGTAACTATACCATCCGCTACAGGCCAGGCACCAAGAACTGTGTGATGCTCTCAGTCGGCTACCATTGCCCACCACGGGGGCGGAAATGGCGCAGCCCGCAGACTTGTTGATGGTCATGGAAGCGTTTGAAAATGATAAATCACCTGTCACAGCCCACCAGATTAGGACTTGGACCAGCCAAGATCCTCTGCTGTTCCTAGTTAAAAAACTGTTTACTGCATGGGAGCTGGGCCAGCATCCCGTTGAAATGCAAGAGCCAATCAAACCGTTCCAGCGGCGAAAGGACGAACTGTCCATTCAGGCAGACTGCCTGTTGTGGGGTAACCGTGTAGTGCTGCCAAAAAAAAGGCAGGGAGGCGTTCATCTCGGATCTCCACAGCACTCACCCGGGTATAGTAATGATGAAAGCGATAGCCAGATCCCACGTGTGGTGGCCTGGTATCGACTCTGACTTAGAGTCCTGTGTACGGTAATGCCGCGTGTGTGCTCAGTTGAGTAACGTGCCAGAGAGGCACCACTAAGTTTGTGGTCCTGGCCCTCCAGTCCATGGTCGAGGATCGATGTCGACTATGTGGGCCCGTTTCTCGGGTAAAATGTTTCTGGTGGTGGTGGATGCTTTTTCAAAATGATTGAATGTGAAATAATGTCGGGAAGCACCGCCACCGCCACTATTGAAAGCCTGAGGGCCATGTTTGCAACCCACGGCCTGCCTGACATACTGGTCAGTGACAACGGGCCATGTTTCACCAGTGCTGAATTTAAAGAATTCATGACCCGCAATGGGATCAAACATGTCACCTCGGCCCCGTTTAAACCAGCCTCCAATGGGCAGGCAGAGCGGGCAGTACAAATCATCAAACAGAGCCTTAAACGAGTCACAGAAGGCTCACTCCAAACCCGCCTGTCCTGAGTACTGCTCAGCTACCGCACGAGACCCCACTCACTCACAGGGGTGCCCCCGGATGAGATTCTCATGAAAAGGACACTTAAAACCAGACTCTCGCTGGTTCACCCCAATCTGCATGATCGGGTAGAGAGCAGGCGGCAGCAACAAAATGTAAACGATGGTCGCGCCACTGTGTCATGGGAAATTGATCTGAATGACCCTGTGTATGTGCTAAACTATGGACATGGTCCCAAGTGGATCACGGGCACGGTGATAGCTAAAGAAGGGAATAGGGTGTTTGTAGTCAAACTATACAATGGATAAATTTGCAGAAAGCACCTGGACCAAACGAGGCTGCGGTTCACAGACTGCCCTGAACAACCCACATCAGATACGCCCTTTCTCAAGCCCACAACACACACCCAAAGGATCAACGGCACCACGCCGGACCAGGAAATCGAACCCATCACGCCCAACAGTTCAGCAAGGCCAGGCTCACCTAGCAACCCTGCAGGGCCAACAACACTCCAGCCCAGCGAGGGCACAACCAACACACCAGAACAGACATTTGTACCGAGGCGGTCCACCAGGGAAAGAAAGGCTCCCGACCGCCTCACCTTGTAAATAGTTTTGACTTTGACTTTGGGGCGGGGGTGAAGTGATGTTGTGTATGTGTAACGCATGCACTCCCTTGTTCTGCCACCAGGGAGCTCATCCCCTGAAGTCCCAAGGGATCCCAGCATCCCTTGGGAGCACTGTATATAAGCTGGCCCCTAAGGCCTGTTTCTCACTCTGGAGTGTCTTATTAAAGACTGAGGTCACTGTTACTTTAATCTCCCTGTGTGCAGCCTCATCTGTGTTAGGAACAAATTAGGAACCAAATGTAATATTTCCAAGTTTGCTGACGACACAAAACTAGGTGGGATTGTGAGTTGTGAGGAGGATGCAAAGACGCTGCAAAGCAATTTAGATAGATTGAGTAAGTGGGCAGACACATGGCAGATGCAGTATAACATGGATAAATGTGAAGTTATCCACTTTGGTCGGAAAAACATAAGGACAAAGTATTATTTAAATAGTGATGGCTTGGGAAGAGACCTGGGTGTCCTTGTACACCAGTCATTGAAAGCAAACATGCAGGTGCAGCAAGCAGTTAGGAAGGCAAATGGTATGTTGGCCTTCATTGTGAGAGGATTTGCATACAGGAGCAAGGATGTCTTACTACAGTTATACAGGGCCTTGGTGAGATCGCACCTGGAGTATTCTGTGCAGTTTTGGTTTCCTTATCTAAGAGAGGATATACTTGCCATAGAGGGAGTGCAGCGAAGGTTCACCAGACTGATTCCTGGGATGGTAGGACTATCGTACGAGGAGAGATTGGGTCGACTAGGCCTGTATTCATTCGAGTTTAGAAGAACGAGAGGGGATCTCATTGAAACGTATAAAATTCTGACTGGGTTGGATAGACTGGATGCGGGGAGGTTTTTTTCCCCTGGCTGGGAAGTCTAGAACAAGGGGTCACAGTCTCAAGATACGGGGTAGGAAATTTAGGACCGAGATGAGGAGAAATTTTTCCACAGGTTCGCCCATGATGGCTCGCCAAATCAGAGTCTGGACGACCAGCGACCCCACGTTATCTCTAGTTAAAAGATGCGTTTTAACCGGTGACTGGGCAGAGGCTCGCAATGCCTGCCCCGAGGAGGTCAAACCCTTCCATGGGCACATGCATGAACTCTCACTACAAGCAGACTGCCTAATGTGGGGCAGCCGAGTAGTTATGCCCTTACGAGGCAGGGAGGCGTTTGTCCGGGAGCTCCATCGCGAGCACCCAGGGATCGTCCTTATGAAGTCCATAGCCAGATCTCATGTCTGGTGGCCTGGCATTGACGCGGACTTGGAGCTCTGCGTCCGTCGGTGCACCATTTGTGCCCAACTCAGTAATGCCCCCAGGGAGGCCCCTCTAAGTCCATGGCCCTGGCCCACCAAACCGTGGTCGCGGGCACCTGTAGACTATGCGGGCCCATTCATGGGCAAAATGTTCCTTGTAGTCGTTGATGCATTTTCAAAATGGATCGAGTGCACCATTTAAAACTTGAGCACCACCTCCACAACTGTGGAGAGCCTTAGAACCATGTTTGCAACGCACGGCATTCCTGACATATTGGTCAGTGATAATGGTCCGTGCTTCACCAGTGCAAAATTTCACGATTTTATCGTTGACCACGGTATAAATCATGTTAAGAAGGCACCTTTCAAGCCGGCCTCTAATGGCCAGGCGGAGCGAGCATTGCAGATCATTAAATAAGGCATGCTCAGAATCCAAGGTCCCACGCTGCAGAGCCGCCTGTCGCGACTGCTGCTGGCATACAGATCTCGTCTGCATTCGTTGACTGGGGTTCCCCCCGCGCAACTATT
The DNA here is from genome assembly GCF_044704955.1 of Pristiophorus japonicus. Taxonomy (NCBI): domain Eukaryota; kingdom Metazoa; phylum Chordata; class Chondrichthyes; family Pristiophoridae; genus Pristiophorus; species Pristiophorus japonicus. The sequence continues at coordinate 191,812,237 of NC_091982.1, read as the reverse complement.
GATGAAACAAACCTTAAAGACCAGGCTCTCGTTAATCCTCCTAGACATGCATGAAATTGTTGAGGTTAAGCGTCAAAAGCTAACTGAGTACCATGACCGAAATTCGAGGGGGAGGTGGAATGAGATAGGGGACAAAGTGTTTGTGCCAAACTATGGCCGGGGTCCCAAATGGCTTGCAGGGACAGTAACAGACAAAGAGGGAAACATGCTACTGGTTGTACAAATGGATAATGGCCAAACCTGCCGGAGGCATGTAGACTAAGTAAAAAGTAGATTCACTGTAACACTGAAGAACCAGAGGCAGACTACAATGTGGAACTCACACCACACCTGGTAGATAGACAGGTGGAACAACCTGAGGAAAGGGCAGTCTCAACAGACAGCCCAGGCAAGATACCAGCAATCACACCGAACGAAACACGGGCACCAAGGCAAACAATTGAACCACAACAAAGACGCTCCACGCGAGAGCGCAGACCACCTGAGAGACTGAATCTATAAAGGCAATAAGACCTTGGGGGAGGGTGATGTCATGTATCTCACATTACTGTATATAACTGTATCTTACCATGCTATATATGACTGGAACTGGATATGACCTGTAACAATAAGCATACCTTACCACCAGGGGTGCACTTGCAGGAGACACTCCATACCCGTCCCACTGAGGTATATAAAGGGAGGTCTCAGGCAAGTGCAGCACTGGAGAGCTGTGAATTAAAGATGCAGGTCCTGAGTGACCTTGACTTCAGCATGTGTCTCGTGTGAGTCAGTACATTAGAGTCAGGACTTAACACTATATATTAATTACATTAAGTTCCACGCCCTCATTAGACCCTTGGTTCCCCACCATGTTAGGTATGTTTTTTGCATCTTCTACTGTGAAGACAGATACAAAATAACATGATGAGACCTAGGCATTGAGGGAAAATAAATCAAAGATAATGTTTGCATAATTTTTGTGCATTACCTATATGTAGGTAAATTTTAAAGCCCATTCTTAAAAAGCAAATTACTGCTGTTCAGCTAGACAATGATTGACCATTGGGCGGGGCAGTTCAGGTGCTTGAGTCACCATCTACTGCAATGGAGTACCTGTATTAACATTTCACAGGAACATTGGAACAGGAGTAAGGATTCAGCCACGTGACCTGTTCCACCATTCAGTTAGATCATTGCTGATTTGTACCTTCACTCCATTTACTGCTAAGATTTAACACAATAACAAGTTTCTGACTCTGTTTTGTTAATTACAGCCTCAGCAACAAGGAATAGTGCCCAGAATGTTTAAAGCCTTGGTTGGAAAAGGACATCCAGAATTTTCATCTAATCGGCAACAGGATGCGCTAGAATTCTTTTTGCACTTAATCAACCTTGTAGATGTGAGTCTCTCAATGGCAACAATTGTTTGTCCTTTTCTCAGTCTCAAACATTGGTTCTTATAGGTTGGGTCTGGACACTCCCAGCTCTCTTGCTGATGGTTAGCTCTAGTTAACAAAGAAGTAAATTGTTATTCAGCAACATGTAATGCCAACTTTATCTTCAACACACTACTGTTTTTAGTTCAGTACAAGCTCTATTCCATTTCATCTTCTGAAAACTAGAGTTCAAACAAACTTCCAATCTCATAGTGTGGTTTATCTGTTCCAGTTTCCAGTTCCTTATCCAAATGAAAAACATTTTGTTTTAAATTTAACCTTCAAAGCATGCCTCGTGATCTTCAACACAACACTTAATTGGAATGGAACACTACATAAATAAGGTGTAAACTATTCCCAACAATGAACAGCACTATTTTCTTTTTTCGTAAAATTAAGAAAAAGCATGCTAATGTTTTATCAACACCACGTAAATATGTACAATAAAGACACATTTATTTGAGTGAAACAAGTTTCAATTGTCACACCTGGGCTCTTCAAGGATTGCGCATGATGTGAGGAGACCTTGGGTCATGTTTCAAAAATGTAACCTGTCTGCATACAATCTGGGAATAATGTCAGTCCATTGCTTGGCTGATTTTTCAGCGTTACCATTCTATTTTTTTGTTTAGTAGATAAAAGAATAAAAATTATGCTCTCCAAAATACTAAACTAAACAGAGTTCTTTAAGAAGTGAATTAAAATATTTACTTGGAGAAGCATGGATTAACAAGGGACAGCCAGAATGGATTTGTTAAAGGTAAATCACGTCTGACTAACCTGTGAGTTATTTTCTGAAGTATTAGAGAGGGTTGATGAAGGGAGTGTAACAGTTGTGTATATATGGACTTTCAAAAGGCATTTGATAAAGTACCACATAACAGACATATTCGGAAAATAAAACCACATGGGGTTGAAAGGACGGTGGTGACTTGGTTACGTAATTGCCTAAGGGATAGGAGGCAGAGAGTAGTGCTGAATGGATGTTTTTCTGATTGGAGAGAAGTATACATTGGAGTCCTCAAGGATCGGTATTATTAGTCCCTCTTGTTTTGCCGTGTGTTGTCTTAAGCCCACTCAATGGGCCCAAGTTTCCACAAGAAAAAAAACTGGCGCCCCTCCGAGCTGGGCGCCCGTTTTTCGCGCCTAAAACGGCGCCTAAAAAAATCCTCAGTAGTCTGCACCTACTTACAGGTCCTCTGGCCCTTGGCGCAGTCAGCATGAGTTGTGGGGGGGTGGAGCCAGGTCCCGGCGCTGAAAACAGTGCCAGGACCTCTGCACATGCATGCTACAGTCGGCACGCAAGTGCAGTAGCTCCAGGCGCCGAACTGTGTGGGAGGGGCCCGAAGCACGCAGCCCCTAGCCCTGGCCCAATGGCCTCACTGGGGCTCCTCCCACGGCCAGCTCCTGCTCCCCGCCTGACCAGACCCGTCACTCACTCTCTTCCCCCCCCCCCCACCCCCGCCGACCAGACCCGATCCGACCTCCGCTCCCCCCCCCCCGCGACCCGACACCCACTCCCCCCAGCCCCGAGACCCGCTCCCCCCCCCCCCGCACCAACCCGAGACCGAGACCCGCCCCCCGACTGACCCGACCCGCGCTCCTGTTCCCCGACCCGACGCCCCCCCCCTCTCTCTCCCTCACTCTCTCCCTCCCTCTCTCCCCTCTCTCCCTCCCTCTCTCCCTCCCCTCTCTCCCTCCCTCCCCCTCTCTCCCTCCCTCCCTCTCTCTCTCCCTCCCTCCCCCTCCCCCTCTCTCTCTCTCCCCTCCCCCTCCCTCCCCTCCCTCTCTCCCTCCCTCCCTCCCTCCCTCTCTCTCTCTCTCTCTCTCTCTCTCTCTCTCTCTCTCTCTCTCTCTCTCTCTCTCTCTCCCCCCTCTCTCCCCTCTCTCTCTCTCTCTCTCTCTCTCTCTCTCTCTCTCCCCCTCCCGCTCAGCGGCACGAACGGCTGCAGAATTCTCCCTGGCTGAAGCACTTTCACACAGGTAGGAAGATGGTTTATTTAATCTTTTCGTGGCTTATAAATGTTTATTCAGGTTGGATTTATTTGTATAATATTTGTAGAAGTATAAATAAGGATTTATTGTCGAATTTAATGAGTTCCCTTCCCCCCCACCTCGTTC